>NW_021703782.1:67316314-67636754 GCF_005190385.1 Monodon monoceros
AATATTTTCTCAGTCCCTTTCTTTTTCTCTTCTTCTACTGGAACCCCTATAATTCGAATGTTGGTGCGTTTAATGTTGTCCCAGAGGTCTCTGAGACTGTCCTCAGTTCTTTTCATTCTTTTTTCTTTATTCTGCTCTGCAGTAGTTATTTCCACTATGTTATCTTCCAGGTCACTTATCCGTTCTTCTGCCTCAGTTATTCTGCTATTGATCCCATCTAGAGTATTTTTCATTTATTGTGTTGTTCATCATTGTTTGTTTCATCTTTAGTTCTTCTACGTCCTTGTTAAATGTTTCTTGCATTTTGTCTATTCTATTTCCAAGATTTTGGATCATCTTTACTATCATTATTCTGAATTCTTTTTCAGGTAGATTGCCTATTTCCTCTTCATTTGTTAGGTCTGGTGGGTTTTTATCTTGCTCCTTCATCTGCTGTGTGTTTTTCTGTCTTCTCATTTTGCTTATCTTACTGTGTTTGGGGTCTCCTTTTTGCAGGCTGCAGGTTCGTAGTTCCCGTTGTTTTTGGTGTCTGTCCCCAGTGGCTAAGGTTGGTTCAGTGGGTTGTGTAGGCTTGCTGGTGGAGGGGACTCGTGCCTGTGTACAGGTAGATGAGGCTGGATCTTGTCTTTCTGGTGGGCAGGTCCACATCTGTTGGTGTGTTTTGGCGTGTCTGTGGACTTATTATGATTTTCGGCAGCCTCTCTGCTAATAGGTGGGGTTGTGTTCCTGTCTTGCTAGCTGTTTGGCATCAGATGTCCAGCACTGTAGCTTGCTGGTTGTTGAGTGAAGCTGGGTGCTGGTGTTGAGATGGAGACCTCTGGGAGATTTTTGCCATTTGATATTACGTGGAGCTGGGAGGTCTCTTGTGGACCAGTGTCCTGAAGTTGGCTCTCCCACCTCAGAGGCACAGCACTGACTCCTGGCTGCAGCACCAAGAGCCTTTCATCCACACGGCTCAGAATAAAAGTGAGAAAAATTAGAAAGAACAAATTAGTAGAACAAGAAAGAAAGAAAGAAGGGACAGAGGGAGCGAGGGAGGGAGTAAGGAAGGAAGCAAGGAGGGAAGGAAAAAAAGAAAGAAGTTAAAGTAAAATAAAATAGAGTTATTAAAATAAAAAAATAATTATTAAGAGAAAAAGAAAAAAAACGGATGTATAGAACCCTAGGACAAATGGTGAAAGCAAAGCTATACAGACAAAATCTCACACAGAAGCATACACAAACACACTCACAAAAAGAGGAAAAGGGGAAAAAAACATAAATCTTGTGCTCGATGTCCATCTCCTCAATATGGGATGATTCGTTGTTTATTCATGTATTCCACAGATGCAGGGTACATCAAGTTGATTGTGGAGCTTTAACCCGCTGTTCCTGAGGCTGCTGGGAGAGATTTCCCTTTCTCCTCTTTGTTCTCATAGCTCCCAAGGGCTCAGCTTTGGATTTGGCCCCGCCTCTGCGTGTAGGTCGCCCGAGGGCGTCTGTTCTTTGCTCAGACAGGATGAGGTTAAAGGAGCAGCTGATTCGGGGGCTCTGGCTCACTCAGCCCGGGGGGGAGGGAGGGGTACTGCGGGCTGAGCCTGCGGCGGCAGAGTCCGGCGTGACGTTGCACCAGCCTGAGGTGCGCTGTGCGTTGTTCCGGGGTAGTTGTCCCTGGATCCCGGGATCCTGGCAGTGGCGGGCTGCACAGGCTCCCCGGAAGGGGGGTGTGGGTAGTGACCTGTGCTCGCATACAGGCTTCTTGGTGGCGGCAGCAGCAGCCTTAGCGTCTAATGCCCGTCTCTGGGGTCCGCGCTGTTAGCCGTGGCTCGCGTCTGTTTCTGGAGCTCCTTTAAGCACAGTTCTTAATTCCCTCTGCTCCCGCACCATGAAACAAAGAGGGAAGAAAAAGTCTCTTGCCTCTTCGGCAGGTCCAGACTTTTCCCCAGACTCCCTCCCTGCTAGTCGTGGCGCACTAACCTCCTGCAGGCTGTGTTCACGCTGCCAACCCCAGTCCTCTCCCTGGGGTACAACCGAAGCCCGAGCCTCGGCTCCCAGCCACTGCCCGCCCCAGCGGGTGAGCAGACAAGCCTCTCGGGCTGGTGAGTGCCAGTCGGCCCTGATCCTGTTTGCGGGAATCTCCCCGCTTTGCCCCCCGCACCCCTGTTGCTGTGCTCTTCTCCGCAGCTCTGAAGCTTTCCCCCTCCACCACCCGCAGTCTCTGCCCGCAAAGGGGCTTCCTAGTGTGTGGAAACCTTTCCTCCTTCACAGCTCCCTCCCACTGGTGCAGGTCCTGTCCGTATCCTTTTGTCTCTGTTTATTCTTTTTTCTTTTTCCGTACCTAGGTACGTGGGGAGGTTTGAGGTCTTCTGCCAACGTTCAGTAGGTTCTCTGCAGGAGTTGCTCCACGTGTATATTTCTGGTGTATCTGTGGGGAGGAAGGCGATCTCTGCTTCCTACTCCTCCGCCATCTTCCCGGAAGCTCCTGATTTTCCTTTTAAGATCTCAATATCATCTTGAGCAGTGATTTTCCATATGCTAGTGTACCTTAGGGACAATGCAGGACCTAGAACAAACCCTTGTTCCTTTAAACTACTGACAATTCATGTTTACCTTAAGTATATCTATGGGGTTTAAGTTACAGTTTTTTGTGAAAAAGATGAATTCTACTTCTTTAGCAAATTTTAAAAGCTGCTGTTATGGTATAATTCTTCTTAACCTGATTTTACAGATGAAAATCTGAATCTCTGAGAGGTTAGATCTCTTGCCTCTGGCTACATATTAATTTAGTTGCACAGTGGAAGTAGAGTCCAACTTCTTATCTAGGAGACAAATTAATTATCTAAAGAAAGAGCTTATATTTGCTTCAAGGCATTTTGTTAACTCTATTTAGATCTTATGTTAATTGTTTATTAAATAGATAATGTCTTTGTGCTTTGATTACAGAAAATCATTTAAGTTATCTTCTATAGTCTTTTAAAAACTAATATTTCTTATTCCAAACTGAAATATATTACTTGATTCAGTTTGGTGAGGAAAAGTCACCCAGGTAATGACAGTGTTTTGAGTAGCAGATAATGTAAATGAACCATCATTTTGATCTCTTTACAACACAGTAGTATTTTTTCAAAATATCATTGCTAAAATTAAGTGATGATGAGTGAAATTACTTTTATTTCATATATGTCCATTTTGTCATGTATATTTTAGGTATAGGGTCTTAGATTATCATTTTATATTTGCTAGAATCTGGCTTCTATGTGAACTGGTTTCTTTTTGTAAGATCATGTGGAATGAAAGTATCAGTGAGATTTACATTTTTATTTTTAGAAGTCCATAATTAATAATGTGAGGTATACTTTTAAAATAGCATTTCAAATGCAGTGATATAGTATTTTCTGAGGACATGAGCTTAATAGCACGAAAAGTAAGAATTAACGAGTTGAATGAATTGTTGGTTTATTTAAGGGTGAATAAAAATGGATTTCTTTGTTCATTTTTGTGTTCCCCTTTACTTCTCTGTCTGCCTAAATCCCCCACCTTACAACTCACAAATATAAGTTATCACTCCCTCCTCTGGGTGCTGGGAAGAGCATTTTACTTATTCTCTTTTATGGCACATATATCTTTCTCCCTTGTTCTGTAGTTGTCTCTGTACTTGTTTTATCTCCCCTACTAGATTATCAACCCTCAAAAAATAGAGCCTGCAACTGCTTCATTTTTCTGTTTCCTCTTTCTCTCATGACTATGGCATGTGGCCCAAGATTTGATGAATTAATGGATGTTTGCAGGCTCAGAGAGACCGTGGTTTCCTTCATTTTTTGGCCTTCTGTTGCTTTCATAATAGAGGATGGCACCTTCCACTTCCCTCATTTTTCTCCATGTAGTTAGGTTGAGAGAATGAAAGGATTCCATTTTAACCCAATATTCTGCCAATGCTGCTAAGAAGGATACCAATTAATTCTAATTATAGTGGCAGCTTTTAGGATGTTGCCTCTTCTTTATTAAGATTATAACCAGCAACTCAATGCACATAGGTCACCATGTAGCTGTCAGATGGCAGCAACTTCCAATCAATGTCCATCTGGATTGGATTCAACCTGGTGACCTAGAGGTGAGGATTAATCCCTTGACTTATCACTTCCTCAAGAAAAGAACGTTTGTTTTCTTCCTAACTCAGGCATTTATGATTGCTTTTAAAACCCCCTTCGTGTCAGCATGTTTGAGAAGTGAAATTTCATATACAAATGTTTACTTTGATTTCATAAAGGTTTAGAGGCATATAATGTATATTTTCTTTTACAGAGCCTATCTTAGTAGGCAGGGAGAAAAATTATGCACTGTATTATGTGCTGATCCAAATGCAAATATTTTAAGGTGGAATTAAAAGATGTGTCAAAGTATTTTAAAGTGCTAAAGAAATAGAATCAAATATTTTCACAATGAAATACAGTCTCTCTGGGGGTCTCTTTCAGTAACTGTTGTTGTTGTTTTTTTTTTCCTGGTACGCGGGCCTCTCACTGCTGTGGCCTCTCCCGTTGTGGAGCACAGGCTCCGGAGCGCAGGCCCAGCGGCCATGGCTCCCGGGCCCAGCCGCTCCGCGGCACGTGGGATCCTCCCAGACCAGGGCACGAACCCGTGTCCCCTGCTTCGGCAGGCGGACTCTCAACCACTGCGCCACCAGGGAAGCCCTCAGTAACTTTTAAATCAAGAAAATATGAGTAGAATACATGGGGTGATGTTGAGCAAAAATGGATAATCTTGGTAACTATTCTGTTTGACTCTTCTGTTGAAAACAGGATGGAACACAAAGTTACAGTTTTAACTGTTAATGAGATTACACTTTATTATAAAAATGCAACTACTTTCTAACTTTGCACAGCACATATAAAGACAGAAGATTCCTAATATTTCTAGCATACACTCATAAATGTCTTTAAGGGATTTTCCTAAAGCATGCTTTGTCTGTGCAACAACATATATACCTCCCCGGCTACAGGAAATTCAAAGTATAAAAAAGTCTCAGATCCCTCAATTGGAACAACATATGTAATGCTAGCATCCACCTGCCTCTACTAGGACTCACGTAAGTTTCATCACTCTAACCAGAGTCTAAATTCCAGCCACAAAAGAGACTGGCAGGATTATGGAGCAGGAAAGCCTGGTGTTGAGAAGTCTGAGGCAGATTAATGAGTTCTGAGACAGATATACTCCCTGTGGAGACCCAAAACTTTGGGGGTAAATTCCCTAGTTTCACAGATACAAACTCAGTGGATCTAGGAAATAGGGATAATGTCTTGATATTAAAAAATAAGAATTTTTTAAAAACATACATACTGTTAAGAAATTAGTACTGTATTTATGGTAGATCTTAGCTGTCTTCAAATAACAAGACTTGTTTCATTCACATCCTTCTCAAACCACTGGTTTCCCTTGAAGCTATGGTGCCTTTTTTGGGAATTGCAGTAAATATATCAGATAAATGAGGAAAAAACATTAAGTATCAAGAGTTTAAAGATATTTCTGCATGTTATTTGATACATTTACTATAATCACAGTCAGGGCACTACTTGTTTTTCCTGTGGTTGTTTGCTTATTTGTTTTTTTTTGTTTTTTTTGCTTATTTGTTTTTAATATGAAGCTTGATAAAATGACATATCATTTCATGTAGAAGAATACACAGAAAATCTTGAGAAAGAATCATGTAAATGAGTACTTGCCCTTATTAGATATTTAACACAATTTAAAGATATGAGTTAAAAGAATATGATACTGGTATAGAGATAGTAAGATAGATTAAACGAATAGAAGATAGAGTTAAGAAACCCATAGAGATGTCATTTCAAATCAATGGGGAAAAATGAATTATTCAATACATATTATTAATACAAATGTCCCTATAGCCGCTAAAGAAAAAAAAAAAAAAGTAGTTGACTATTGGGGGGTAGATAATTCAGTTCTCTACCTCCCTCTTTATCTTAAAGATTAGGTTAACTCCAAAAATGAAATCATAAAAATGCAAGAGGAGAATATGAATGGATGTGTTCTTAATCCTGAGTCCAGGATGGGATAACGATGCCATGAAATTCAGAATCTAAACTTAAAAAAATTTAACTACATGCAAATTAAAACCACAGTTGAATAATGAAGACAGAATTCAAAGAAAAAAATGGGAAAGATATTCACAAAGTAAAAGACTAGAAAGCAAATATTTTCTATATCAAGAGCTCTAAGCCACCAATAAGAAAAGACCCCAGAGAGCTGGGTAAAAACATCATGAGGGGATTCAGAAAAGAAAAAAAAAAACAGTCATACAATAGTATGTGTAGTCCCATATAAAATTAGTTAAATCAAATGTTTGCCCACTAATTATTTCAAGGGAAGCAAAATTTTATGTGAAAGTTTCCTAGGTTTAAAATATTGACTCAATTTTTAAAACTTGTGCTGCTCAAACAAATTTGGCCTCTGGGCCATGAGTCTGAGAGTGTTATTAGGCATGATGGAGAATGGACTATCTCCTTTTTCAGATATCTAAGAAAGTCTGCTACACAGCATTGAACAACCTCTGCAGAACTGGGGAAGGAACAATTCATGAGACTGTTACCTTCTACCAGTTACTTTCTTCAGGCTGATGTTGAGCAGCGCTGTATGTATATGTGTGGAATGATTCCACAGTTAATGGTAATACAGAATTTTCTGGGAAGCTTGAGATTAGAACATTTAACATACTGATCAGAGAGGAATATTGGGTAAATACTAAAGGTAATTAATAAATAATCTAAAGTTAATCATTATAAGACCATTAAATAAATCCTGGTATAGTCATACAGCAGCTAAAGAGACACTGATTAGCTTTTAACTTATATTACAACATGTATATTTAAAACATTTTGGGATAACCCCTAAAAAGAGGCAAACAAGTGTATAACTTGCAAACCAATGGAAGGTAAATGAAAGAGAATTTACAAAAAATAATAATCCACAAAAAGCAGAAAAAGAAAATAATTTGTCAGTTGAAAACAATATTTTAAAACTACATCCAAATATATCAGTTATTTTAATAATATCAACTAAACTAGAAATGGACAGTGTACAAATATATTTGGATTTTAAGCATATTTTATTTTCAGACTAGTCATAAATTATACAAAAATATGAGAGTAGGGCTTCCCTGGTGGCGCAGTGGTTGAGAGTCCGCCTGCCGATGCAGGGGACACAGGTTCGTGCCCCAGTCTGGGAAGATCCCACATGCCGCGGAGCAGCTGGTCCCGTGAGCCATGGCCGCTGAGCCTGTGCTCTGCAACGGGAGAGGCCACAAGAGTGAGAGGCCGACGTACTGCAAAAAAAAAAAAACAAAAAAAAACCCATACATACATACATACATATATATATATATATATATAAAAATATGAGAGTAATTGTGTTGGAATAGAAAGAACTGAAATTACTTGAATTAAAAACCAGCTATGCCATTTTCCCTCAAACTATGTGTCTTTAGGCATATTTCCTTACCTTTCGGAGTCTGCTCTTCCCCACATGTATATACCAGATAATATATACTTCACAGGAGTTTTGTGATGATTGTTTACAGTGAATGCAATGTAGCTAGCATGGTGCCTCATCCATACAGGATAAGAATACATTTTAGAAATTATGACTGAAGTTTACTCTTGGTGTGTAAAAACCCAAATTAATAACTAATACGGCTGTCCAATTTTTAGATAATGTCCTTAGTTCTTTTTTGGGGCATATCATGCATTTTCAAATATTGACTTTATTTTTATAATAGGAGAAAAGGTTAATACTACTTGGGTGAATATGAGATTTATTATCTTTAGCAATTAAACTCACAAGATTCTTTGCTATTGATGTCATTTCTTAAAAATAATTAAGGTGATAAAACACCCATTTGGATGTACTAGTAATAAGTTGGGAGGGTTAGATATATAGTTGGGCTGGGGTTAGGGGGTTTTATCTCGTTTCATGTATAATACCTAGCATATTTTGATATGAATATTAATAATGAGAGCAGTAATAATTTCAATTTAGCTTTCTATGTAGAATACAGATGTAGCAGAAATTTCTGCTGAACTTTTTCTCCTAATGCAAATTCTGAGTATTATAATTTATTTCTGCTATTGACTAAATCTACGTTCTCTAGCAAATTATTTAATACATTTGTACCTATGATTCCATCTATAAAATGGGGGTAATAATACAGACCTAGTTAAATATTTAGTTCTTCAGAATGCTGAGATGCTTCAAGTTCAGGCTTTTATTAAACGTGTTTATAAGATTTTGTACAATATGACGTACCAATTATACATGGCATTACACTGGACATAGAGGATAAAACATAAAATGAATTCAAAATATCTGAAGAGTAGCAGGTTAGCAACAGAGGTGTAAGTTACTTAATATAATAGAGGGATTATTCAAAGATGCTAGGTGTGACCATCTAAATGATCAATTTAAATGTGAAAAAATTATCTCAAGACTATTAGTCTCTCCTTGTTATAGTTTAAGACTAGCTAAGATAAAAATGAAATGCTTTGTTTTAAGGTTTGTGTGCTTTATATATATATAGATATTTCTAATTTTAATGCATCAGATTATTAGAATTAATGTCTTAATTTCTTATGATGCATTGATGTTCATATTTATGTTTCACTTAAAAATACTTTATGCGGGCTTCCCTGGTGGCGCAGTGGTTGGGAGTCCGCCTGCCGATGCAGGGGACACGGGTTCGTGACCCGGTCCGGGAGGATCCCACATGCCGCAGAGCTGCTGGGGCCGTGAGCCATGGCCGCTGAGCCTGCGCGTCCGGAGCCTGTGGTCCGCAACGGGAGAGGCCACGGCAGTGAGAGGCCTGCATACTGCAAAAAAAAAAAAAAAAAAAAAAATACTTTATGCAAAATAAAGTGTCTGCCATGGTTTAAAAAGCACAGTATAATTAATAAAAATAATAAAGAGGTTTTTGTTTTTAAAATGAAAATGAAGTAAAATAAAAATTGAATTAGTATCTGATATACATCTGTTAGGCACTTTAGACATATTATTGATTATCCTTAGAAGAAATGCTATGAAGTAGGAATTAATAATTTAAATAAAGTAATTTGCCCAAATCACATAAACAGTGATGAAATCCACATTTTTCGGTCTTTGTGAATCCACAGTGTAGGCTTCTTTTTTTTGTGGTACGCAGGCCTCTCACTGTTGTGGCCTCTTCTGTTGCGGAGCACAGGCCCTGGACGCACAGGCTCAGCGGCCATGGCTCACGGGCCCAGCCGCTCCGCGGCATGTGGGATCTTCCCAGACCAGGGCACGAACCCATGTCCCCTGCATCAGCAGGCGGACTCTCAACCACTGTACCACCAGGGAAGCCCTAGGCTTCTTTTTATAATTCTCTTCAAATAATTAATACCCTTTTACTTCTGTTATTTTATCTAATATATATAGTTACTGATCTAGTTTCTCTCTCTCCATTTCTCTATATTTTTGATAGACATTCTTTTTCTCACAGCACAACTTTCACAATATTCCCAGCCTCCTGCAGCCTTCCTACTGGTAATTTTTCATAGGCTCCTTTTTTTTTTTTTCCTTTGCATGTGTGGTAGATACAGCTAGTTGTGTCCCAACATCCATTCTCTTCTTTTTCTTTAATAATAGAACCTCAAATTGTAGCTTAACACATGGTCACCAAAGACTTCCTTTTCCCAGCTTCCCTTGCAGTATTTGTGCTTATGATTACATTCTGATTTACGAAAGAAGGCAGAAAAATCATGTGGCATTTTTCTTAAACTTACCAAAAGAGAAAGCATATGTTCTCTTTGCCTTCATCTGTTTTGCCATCATATGTGCTGTGAAATAGATGCTGCATCTTGGACCAATACAGCAGAGCCCACAAATCATGGAGTAACAGGATAGAAGGAACCTGGGTTCCTGACAAGGAGAGTGCCGTCATCACCACTGGCAGGGCCAGCTACATAATTTGTGAGGTCCTGTACAGAATGAAAATGTGGGTTCCATGTTAAAAAAGCAAGAAAAACATCACTAAAAGTACTAAACTATGTTTTTTCTTTTCTTCCTCAGTCTGCCTTTAGACTTTCCATAATGTTTTTATTTGCTATTCAATATCTCTCCAAGTAAAGAAAAAAAAGTTAAAATATTAACGTGAATTTTAACATTCATCTTTGTATTGTTCATAATGCCAGTTTTAAATGATAATATAAGAGCATTTCACTTGTGTGCATTATTAATGAAATTACACAATTTGTATTGCATATCTTGTATATGCTTACACCAGAAGAGTAGAAATGCTGGACAAAACTAATGCAACTTTTTATTTCATTTTTTGATAAGCACACATTCTATCAATGCCATTTACCTTTGGCTTACTGATGAGTAAGGAAGGATTGAAAGAAAAAGTATGGTTGCTCTACCTTTCCCTTTTCTTCCTTTTCATCCTTATCAGTGTTAAGTGATGGGCAAATATAGGAAGGTATCATGAGTAAGAAAGGATACAGTAGGGTTCCTTGGTAGTTTGTGTTTCTTAGAATGCCACTGCCTTTTTCCCTGCACGTGAAGCAAGTTCTAGTTTGACAAAAAGCACGGGCTCTCATGGGCTGTCAGTGTCTCCCTTAGTCTTAGAGAAGTACACTTGTATTGTGTGGGACCTTGAGTCCCACTAAACTCAAATACATCGTGGATTCACTTGGATTCTGTACTCACTGGGCCTTGCAAAGGTTATATGTGAATGAGACAGAAAGGAAAGACAGCGTTTATCTTCTCTGCTCATATACATGCTACATTTTCCCACTGGACTTCACTTACCAAACATTAGTTAAAAGATAAAATTATTCAGAGTTTCAGCATGGCTCCTGAAAAGCATTAAACCTAGGGGGGGCGCCCGGAGTGACTGTACAGGTTGCAGGTTCTACCCTGACTCTTCTCTGCTTTCATAAGACTCTTACGTTTCAGACTTTTGTCTTTTGTCAAACCCAACTAAAAGTCTTTAGTTAGACAAAGTGCCTACCTTAGAATCTGACATACAATAAAAACTCAATAATAGTTGTAATTATTATTAGTAGTAGTATTAATAATTTTTATTATATATACAACACTTTTCCTTATGAATATCCTTTGTAGCTACTCTAGTATCATCAGTTATTTCAACTATATACCCAGCTTACATGTCAGAGTTACATATTTATAAAAGTTTATAAATATACTTACTTCTTGAAAATGAGTAGGTTGACTCTGGTGAAATCCAATCCAAGATGATGGCATTCCTTTGTTTGTGATAATTAGCCTAAAACCTTAAGGTAAACATGAAATCACTTGTTCTGAATCCTTGTGACAGGAAAAGCAAATTAGCAACTTTTAACATTTTTACAGTTTTGTGTTTATCCGTCTGAACAAATTACGCCAATCAGACCAGGATTAGGAAAGAGGCATACATATATTTACCAATGACATTAAATTTGGTAGAAAAGTGGTAGTGAGTAGCCCATCAGCTTTTTGGTTAAGTATTAGAGACTTGATGGATATGCTTAGTTAGAATACTGGCTACAAGACAGGACACTAAGTTTGCCAGAGGCCTTCGTAAGAGGCAAGTGGGGTAAAAGGAGTCACAAGGTCTTATTCACCCTAAGATATTCAATAAAAATAAAAATAATGAATGTACAACTATAGAATTCAGTCACTGGTACTGAATGGACTAGCAGAAATTCAAAACGGATAGAAGAGAGTTAGTCCAAACTGTAGAGGTCAATTTCTTAGACTTTATAAAAAATGGTAACAAATTATACCCTCTTCTATTTGTCTGAGTTCTTAAGCAGGAACAGGTCTTATTATTACTGTCCCCCAGTGCTTAGCAGTGTGACTTGCACCCAGTTGACCCCCCCCCTCCTTAGATGTTTGTTTTATTCTTTCCACAGCAAAATGCAAGACAAGCTCAGACAAAAACCGAAATGAATTGAGAACATACTAACACTCTCAAATAGCTGTCAAGGATTTAGAGGCCATGTCTTAAATGGTTTGGACATCTGGTGAAGTAACATAAAAATAGAAACCCCAGTAGAATTTTTTCAAAACTGAAGTAGAAAGAAAGAGATCTAGAAGCAACCCTTGAAATCCCTGTAGGAACATAATAAAGAAAAGACTTTAAATAGAAGCCTTGAACAGAAAGCTTCGTGTGCTACAGGGGTTTAAAAAGGTGGAAGGAGTTTGTGTCTCTGAGAATACGATGAAGGTCTTTATTCCATGTAGACATAAGGAAAGTTGATGTTACACGATTCACTAGAATACTCACTTGCAAATATGCAGTCAGATCCTAACCATTTAGAAACTATTTCCTGTCTCCGTGTCAGTATATTTTCATCTGTCTATGGAAAGAACTGTTTGCTGAGGTAAAACCTGTAATTTTCAAATCTTTAGACATTTCAGAAATTAAGAATTCATTGAAAAAATACCCATTTAGAATATAAATAATAGATAAGAACAGCTTGTAGAAAGCTCAATACTGTCCTAAGTTCAGATTCTTGACAAGCTCGTAGAAGCATACTAAAGCCATCATTAAGCAGTGTTTCATGGGAAAGATGCAAGCAATGGCTAATCTCAAACACTGTTTTTAAAAAAATAAATTTATTTATTATTTATTTTTGGCTGTGTTGGGTCTTCGTTGTGGCAAGCAGGGGCTACACTTCATTGCAGTGCGTGGGCTTCTCACTGCGGTGGCTCCTCTTGTTGCGGAGCACAAGCTCTAGGTGCTCGGGCTTCAGTAGTTGTGGCACACGGGCTCAGTAGTTGTGGCTCACAGGCTCTAGAGTGCAGGCTCAGTAGTTGTGATGTACAGGTTTAGTTGCTCCGCAGCATGTGGGATCTTCCCAGACCAGGGCTCGTGCACGTGTCCCCTGCATTGGCAGGCGGATTCTTAATGACTGCGCCACCAGTGAAGTCCCTCAAATACTCCTTGAACACTGTCAATATTTATGGAAAGAAGTGTCCAGAGAGTCTGTCTTTGTCCCATGTCATCATTCTTAGATACCAATAAGTCCAAGGAATAGGTATTATGTAGATATAAATTAATTCACAAAAATTATAATTATAGTGATATCTGAGCAGAGTTCTCTAACTGATGACTTTGCCTCGAGACAGGAACATAATAGTAAGACTTATTAAGTCTTAGTCCTAATCAGCCTCTTTACATAACTTTAGTAGTTTGTAACGTTCATAAGTTTGGTAGTTCCTCAAGGTTCTCAAAGACATAGTTGCTATATTTTAAGGTACCAAAGTCATATAGGGTTTAACTGCCATCTCCAGACCACTTAAAATCGTGAAAAAAATGATGTGACTTCATGATTAGAATTAGCAAAGTTATTTTGCTTGCTTTCCTTATCTCTGTGCAGAGAAATGCAAATCATAAAAAACCAACAAGGACTTCTCTGGTGGTGCAGTGGTTAAGAATCTGCCTGCCAATGCAGGGGACACTGGTTCGAGTCCTGGTCTGGGAAGATCCCACATGCTGTGGCACAAGTAAGCCTGTGAGCCACAAATACTGAGCCTGTGCTCTAGAGCCCGTGAGCCACAACTACTGAGTCCACGTGTCGCAACTACTGAAGCCCGTGCGCCTAGAGCTCACGGTCTGCAACAAGAGAAGCCACCACAATGAGAAGCCCGCGTACCTCAACGAAGAGTAGTCCCCGCTCACCGCAACTAGAGAAAAGCCCGCGAGCAGCAGCGAAGACCCAATGCAGCCAAAAATAAATAAATAAATAAAATTAAATTAAAATATGAATAAAACAAAAAAACTGAATTGCCAAGAAATTAAATAAATGTAAAGAAAGTCTGAAACTTACTGACTCATCCAGAAAACACCTACTAATTCTGCTGTGTTTCTGTTTTAGAGGTGTTTTCTGTTTTGTCACATTTTTGGTATCTTTGAACTTCAGATACCTCCCAGGCAGTGAGATGGGAAATCTTGTGCGGATAATATTTGAACGTGGCCCATTGAACTGAAAAGAGACAAGTTTTACTGTTTTTTCCCATGATGACATCTTGTTTCAGTGACTTTTATGGTCTGTATACATGAGGTTTTCTTTTCTAGCTTTACTGAGGTATATCTATCTATCTGTTTACACATATATATGTATATATATCTATGCATTTGGTTTTTTGGATTTTTCTTTTTTTTTGGTGCGAACATTTCATTTCTACTCTCTTAGCAAACTTACATTATATAATACAGTGTTATGAACTATAGTCACCATGTTACATTAGATCCTCCAACCTTCCAACCGTATTCATCTCATAGCTGAACGTTTGTACCCTTTTACCATCCTCTCCTATTTCCCCCATGCTCCCCACACCCCTGCCCAGTCCCCGGTGACCACTTTTCTACTCTTTATTTCTATGAGTTTGATTTTTTTTTTTTTCAGATTCAACATATAAGTGATACCATGAGTCTTTGACTTTCTGTGTCTGGCGTATTTCACTCACATCAGGTTTTGAGCAATGCACCTTCTGAGGATAAGGGCTTACTGTACTTTATCAGCCATCTAACCAGCCAGCAACACGTACACAGGGAAGCAGAAATGGCTTTAGCGCTTGTGATCCAGCTTCTCAAGGTGGAGAAGGCCTAGAAGAGAGATTTTTAATTTGACATTCATTTATTCATCATTTTAAATTCTGTAAATATTTGTGGGAAATGTGAGGGAAAAGTGATCAGCAACAGAAGATAGAGCATGCACCATTTTCATAAAACAGCTTCTTTTAAGGCCTTGGATATTTGAACTAGAAAGTAATGTATTACCTAATCTTTAGAATAGTACTTTCATTTTTGTTCACAATGATCATGTCCAAGAAAAAAAAGCCTGTTTACCTTAGTTTTTGGACGTTCCTCAAATAATCATTCAACTATTTGAATCTCTAGTTTGGGAAATAACTTAAGGAAAAATGTTTGCCCTTTACTTTTATATTCATATAAAATTCACACACTTACTGGATATTTATTATGTGCAAGGATTTCTGCTGGGTGCTCTGGAAAAAATAGACTGATAAATGCTTGTTCTCTTAAGGAGTTTGTGATCAGCTGGAAGAAGATGGGGCATAAAAATCCAATGTACAGTATTAAAGCTCATAAAAACATGTATGATTAGGGACAGTGCGATTTCAGAGGAAGATGGAACCCTTGGAAATTTTCATTTTACAACTTTAAATTCTTCACTCAAAAGAGAAGTACGTTTTTTATTCAGCTGGATGGGTAGGTGAGCATGTGTTATGTTCCCAGTGAGGTAAAGGGTGAGAGCGAAGAATTTTGGAATGGGAAAGATACTTATTGCAGCACAATAACCATGTGCACTGATTCAATCAAAAGCCTCTTGTATGAGAAAAGAAATTGTCCTCGTTCTAAATATTATGCCTTCGTTGTGTGAAAACCACAGCACTAGAAAATGTTAGCATTACAAATGCATGCCATAGTCAGTCCCTGCCCTCAAACAGCATCTTTTATGGCATAACTTTCACATGGAAATCTTAGGATTTTCTGAGGATGTAACCAAATTAAAAACAAAAAGAATTATAAAAGGACAGATGGCAAGCTGTATGGAGAAATATGAGTTCAGTCATCCAGAACTTTCTTTAAAAAGTTATGCTGGTTTAGGCTCACCGTCTCAAAGCAAGCAGAGTATAGCAAAGATGTAGCCCTAAGAAACTGCACTATGTTGTTCTTAAAAAAAATTTCCCCCCATTTCTCTATGGAAGGCAGTATAATGTTACTGTCTCTATTGTCCTGTATCATTAAAGCTCAGACTTTCTATCAAGAATTGGCTGGTGAGGAAATTAGAAACAGAGGTGGAATTAAAGTCATCTCCCTCAGAGGTCATTCAGTTGGCATTTACTGAGGACTGCAGGGTAAGTACAAAGTACCTTGTGACAGCACAGCAAAAACCAGCAAAAATGTGTTCCCCTGGGAGAAGAAAATGACATTTTTTTAGAACAACAAACATAGAGTGATTTTCAGTTTCTCCAAATACTTTCCCCTCTGGTAACTGTCCCAATACTATTCTATAAAATTACTTTCACTGTTGAAATTACGAAGATGTGAATAAACAGAAATAAACAGGCATTTAATTTTTTACTAATTCCTTTAGAATAATTATGAATTTATTTATGAAAAGTTCAGCTGTTTATTATAGAAATTCATCCCTTCAAATTTATTGAAATGATTATCTAGAATTGTTCTGTTTTTCACTTAACCTTGATATCTGCTGAATTCAGAAGTAGGTGAGGATTTATTTGCCACAGTTATACAAAATCTGTTCAGTTTCCTCAGGTTCTTAGATGCAGAAAGAGAATAGAAGTTCAAAGCTGCTTAATCAGCCTGATTCCCTGACACTCCAACTAGAATCCCTCCTCACACCTGGCAGGAAACACTGCTGTTGCCCTCTTGGACATGAATTAAGACTTGTGGATTCTTGAAATGATTTATTCATTCACCCTCTTCCTTCAATCACTGAAATAAGTGAGAAATTGAACATGAAACCTGGTTAAACTCTTGGATTATACTAATTCTCTCTAGGTTGCCAGTAAATCATTTCCCCTTTCATTAATTAGTGGTAGCAAGAAAAGTATTATGGATGTCAGGAGCCCCAGATAGCATGTATTTAATAACGAGGGATCCTATCCTAAACCAAGGTCAAAAAGAATTCTAAGCAAAGCCTAAGGAAATGGTGCTGATGGCAGGACTGATGAGATTTGGATCAACCCCATTCTCTTAATGAGCATACAAGTCCACCACATTTCCTAGTCCTCCCACATCTAGCAGGGGCGATGTGACCAGTTCTCACCAAGACATCAAGAGCAGAAGTGAAGTGTTACTTCTAGGTCTAAAGAGGATCTACCCAAAACATACTGTGTATGACTAATGAGCTAAGATTTTTTATTTATTTTACATTTTTAAAGGGTTGAAAAAAAATTATATATGTATATACAAGTATATATACAGGTGCATTACCTTTGGATAATACCTTAGCAGTGTCTGAACTTTAAAACCGACCACACCTTTTGACCCAGCAATGGTGGAGCAAGGTGTTGTATGTTTTAGGTTTACTTGCATGTGTGCTCAAAGACACAAAAATGAGTTTACTGCAGCATAGCAAAGGTCTGGAAATAGAGTCAAGTTTAATAAAATGAACAACTGTAGTTCATGTTTTAAAAAATGGAAGTTACCTTAGGCATTTAGAGATATTGTTCCAACATTCAATGAGTATTATGGTTCTTAGAAATATTTATAGAAGAAATGTAACATCAGAAATCTCTAGTCTTTAAGAATCAAGGGTACCAACAGTTAAGCAATATAAGACAAAGATTTTACACATAAAACTTTGTTTTCGTTTCATTTTGTCTATTAGAGGTGGTTGCATAGTCGTATGCTTAGAGTCTCAAGCTTAAAGAGAATGAAGCAACTTAAGAATGAAAGATTTGGTATGATTAGATATTATTTATCTTAATTTTTAAAAAAACTCTTTAAATTATAAAAATAATGTATTCTTATTTTTGTAAATATTAAATACATACCACACTATTAAGAAGAAAACAGAAACAACCACTACTTACATGCTTATAATTTGATGATTTTCCTAGCAGTCATCTTTTTCTATTTTATACACACATGTATTTCCAACTTTACATTGCATTGTCATAAACTTTTTTCAATATCACTAAAAGTTTTACAAAAGAATGATTATTAAAAGCTGCCTATCATTCCATATGTACTTCAATACCAAGATGTATTACATATTTAGATATTTGTGTTAGACACTTGTGTTAGACACATGAATTGCTGCTATGATGGCAAAATGAGCACCTCTGAGTGTAAAGTCATGTCCCCATCTCTGAAAGTTTGGTTACAAACGTGGTAAATTCATAAAAGTTTGGCTTATAGAGTATGAATAATATTCCTTAAAAGAACTACCAGATTTCCATAAAGGTAGAATTTTCTACTTGTAGTCCCACTAAAAAAAAGATCACAGTCCTCAGAGTAGACATTATAGTTGGTGGTGTCGCTTAAGATAATAGGAGGTGGAGAGATGGATGTGGGTTGAAATTTGGTTTAAGCCTGATAGTTTAGGATGGGAAAAGATATTTGGACAGATTTGAGTCATAATCAGACTTCAGTCACTACTTGTGTGACCCAGGACAAGGAAATTAACATTATTCACTCTTACTTTGTTTACCCAAACAATGATACTAGTAATAATTACCTAAAAATGTGGTCTGAGAAATAAGTAACAAATATAACATCATTAAGTTTCTGGACCATGCTTCGTATTTAGTAAACAACAACTTTTGTTATTATTATAGGTAGGTAAGCAGAAAAATTTACGAGTGAATTTATTACAATGTCATGTATCTATTAACTACATTTTTCAATTAATACAGTTTATTCATTTATGTACCTGTTACCAGAATTTGCAATTTTAGATTAGGCATATACTATCGTGATCATGGTTCTTCTTACTACTCAGATGTTAGTGGAATATAGCTTCCCACTGAAAAATACCAAGTAAGAACAAATGTGAAATTCCTGGGATAAAGTCAGATTCAATTAATGTGAGATCTGAAAGTGAACATGATCTCTGTTACAAAATTTCACACCTGTATACGGTAGCCCTGCAAGATTCACAAGGGACTTTATTTCCATCACAACACTGAGTGGTAAATGAAAGTTGTGGTAGATGGAGCTACTTTTTCACATTTTACAGATGAGGCAAATCAGGTATCAGTAGATGAGTGATTTACACATGGTCATAAAATGACATGTTCAATAAAATCTAAAGTTCTGGAGTTTCCTTCCACAACACCACACTATATAATGTGTGTGCCTCCATTTTTTTCAGTAATCATGGAATTGAACTGGATGTCAGTTGGAATGTTCAAAAAAATCCAGGTAAGCTTTTTTTTTTTTTTTTTAACATCTTTATTGGGGTATGATTGCTTTACAATGGTGTGTTAGTTTCTGCTTTATAACAAAGTGAATCAGTTATACATATACATATGTTCCCATATCCCTTCCCTCTTGCGTCTCCCTCCCTCCCACCCTCTGTATCCCACCCCTCCAGGCGGTCACAAAGCGCCGAGCTGATCTCCCTGTGCTATGCGCCTGCTTCCCATTAGCTATCTGCCTTAACGTTTGGTAGTGTATATATGTCCATGCCTCTCTCTTGCTTTGTCACAGCTCACCCATCCCCCTCCCCATATCCTCAAGTGTGTTCTCCAGTAGGTCTGTGTCTTTATTCCTGTCTTCAGGTAAGCCTTCTTTTTAATGTATATGTCTAATACAAGTAATATATGAATATGGCAAACAAAACTAAAAAGAGCAGACAGAACTGAAATAAAAAATCTCAACTCACCTATAACTAATGTTCCCTATATCTACTTCCTAAAGGCAACTGAATAGTTTCTTATGTATCTGTTTAAATACTTCTAATTCATATGGCAGACTGTATATAAACACTTACATAATTATTTCTATAATATATGGCATACTATACATTCAACTCTGCTCCTTTGGTTTATTTTAGTTAATATATGTTTTATTAAAAGAAAATGTAGCACATTGTGTTTTCATATTGTATAGTATTTTATGTATGAATGTAACAGTTCATTTACGCAGTCTACTGTGGATGGATATTTAGGTTATTTCCAGGGTTTTTTTCACCAAGTTCTTTTTACTGTGTGCTACTGAATAAAGGAAATTTTATAGAGAAACACTTCTTAATGAAGTATAAAATTATCTATGTATGTAATTTTGGGTATGTGTAAGAGAAAGGGAAAAAAGGAAAGCTAGAATTTTGTAGAAAACGCACGGTTTTAGCCAATATAGTTTTGTTCGTAAACCTATATTTTGATCTTTCAGTACTTGGGCAATACAATAAGCAGAGAAAATTTCCAGTGCACTGACGCCTGTAATTCTCACAGGTTTTTCACTCCATCAATTGTTAGAGGAGGAATTATTTCTAGAGTTGAGAAGAGAAGCCTAAAGGCAAAGGCTGTTGGCTGTTGGCTGTTATAGCAGCATCTATGATATCAAAAATAAACCTGGAAATGGAAACTGTTATGGAGACTGTGTCAGGAAAAGGAAAGGTCAGGGTGAACATCCTCCCAGAGTTGCTGCTCAGCAATGTTAATATGTACAGATTTGGATGGTCTAGATGGATGCATCTGAAAAAAAATAGTGTTAATATAGAAAACACTGTGACGGGAGTAAAGGGGCAATGCTTGGATCACTGAATGAAGCAAAATAAAGTGTTGTTCAGTGAGAGGAGAAAGGTCTCCTCTAATGCATCCAAGAGCTCCTATTTTTACAGTCCCTTGTGTGGAAGCGAAAGCATTAGAGGACTAAAAACCTTGCCGAGGTTACCTGCAATTTGACAACACCAGGCTGTTTGTGGAGCTGCACTGTGATGGGTTTTTACCTTCCGTGTGAGGTTCATGATGGTTTGTTTAAAAGAATTGTTTTAGCATTAGTTTGTCAGTTCAGGTAACCCAAGGGTCTTCTATTCAAGGCCAAAAGTCCTAGAAACTTACCACCCCTTTCTGGGCCATCAAATACCCACCCAACAACATTAATGTCCTTAAAAACAGCAAAATTTCCCTTTCTATTTCTTTTTCTTTTTTGAAACGCCATGGCTCTGATTTATGAATATTAGGCATATTTTCTTGCCAGGTATCACTCAGGGACTAGGGCCATCACATATCAGCATTAAAAAAATATTCTAAGCTTTAATGATTCAGATGTAATCAAGAATAACTTGACAAGGACCAGAAAATTCAAAATAAAGCTATTTTGGATCTTGGCCTGTCACTTACTTTGTACTGTGAACCATTATGACTCATGAGTTTTTTCAAAGAAAAACTATTGTCGATTATTAAATTCTCATTGAGTAACTTTAGGTTGAGTTGTTTTATAAGTTAGAAAATTTTTGTTGTTTTAAATTCCAATGTTTGTTTAAACCAGAAACATTTCCCATTTTGATTTACTTATGTCTACTTAAGTCTTTCTGTAAATAAAACTTTAAAAATAATAAATAAAATATTTCTCTTAATTTATATTCATCCTATTAGAAACCTTGCTATGACTGTACTGCCTTTGAAATTCCAAGAGCTGCCCAGTCCCGTATTTTAGGACTGGCCATGATCCATTCCCACTCAGCATGTGTTATAAAAAGAAAAAAAATATGTCAGAACTGTTTAAAAATATAGAACCCAACAGATTCAGGTGTGATCTACCTGTTGCCAAAAACTTTTCTTTAAAATGAAAAAAAAAAGTCAAGCCTATTTTAAAATAAAAATCTGTTAAGCAAGGATTTACTACTGTAGGAATTATTTTTCTTATTACTGCTGGTTGTGGTGATGACAAATAGATGGTGTTCTAATGAAGTCGAGATTAAAACTGTGGTCAAAGTTGAGAAAGAAAGAACGAAACCATCTATATATTTCTCCATTTTGGAAACACTAGGAAAAGACAAAAGGGCCCATCCTGAAGGCAGAAGACTTGTGGCGGTGAGTAGCATCTGATGATACCCTTTAGCCCCTCGAGGGACCAGGCTAAGCCTCCTGTCAAAGAACTCCCCTGGAAAGGGCTTGAAACTCTCAAAATTAGTTCTCCTCTGCCTTGCTTCAGGGCCTTGTGCTTCTCCCTGTTTCCTGGGCTCTTCATTGATGACTCTTCCCCGTCTGCAGTGCAGTCTCACCTCCCAAGTGGGTCATTTGTATGGATTGACTATCCTACTAACTTTTGAACTGTGTCCTTATTTCTTTGCTATTTTTACCCACTCTTGGTAAAGAGACAACTGCGGGAGACCACCTAAAAATGGCATTTCTTTCCCAATCCTTGGAATCTCTTACCCTTATACATTGTCCTAGAAGGTATCATTCACCTAGGGGAAGTTGACACTTAACACTTTCTTTTCCACTCACCTTTTTCTAGTGTAGCACTTTGAAGGTGGTCAGAAATTGACTTTCAAAACCACGCTTTATTCTGTTAACACATACAGGTTAAAGGCAACTATGTTTTTTCTTTTATCTTTTTAGAAAAATTGTTGGCATGACAATGTGCTACATTAATGTAATTATTTCAACTTACAGTTTATCAAATCAGCAAAAGCAATCTTTAAATCAGTGTCATTTTTAAGCCTTAAAATAAGACATTCTCTGAATTTGGACAGCTTATTTCTGGCAGTTTGCAGATGGACAGCCTCATGGCATTGCTGAATGTATGCATTAGAACATAATTAGCTACATATAAAGATAGGTTCAGCTCTTTCTAAATGGGTTAATCAGTTCTCGCTGAATTCAGAAAATATAAGGGAAACTCAATGCTCAATGTTTTTAGATTAGTTGGCTAAGACTTCAGATAAGCTGGATATAAATAAATATGTACCCCAATGGGAACTACTTCTGTCAATGTTCAGCCTTTCTATCAAGTTATCAAAGCATAATAATTACCTAGTCACATTCTAAGAGACTTCTTTGTTCTGATTTGTTTTTATTTACAATCAAGAATGTGTAATAGATGTCTCAGACTTAAAATGCGCCAAACGGAACTCTTGATTACTTCTTACCTCACCCTTCCATGTGGCTATCCACCATTTCCCAGTCTTCTCAATCTTGGCAAAAGACATCACCATCGACCCACATTTCCAACAGAAGTCCTGGGAGGTATTCTTGAGGACTTTCTTTCCTTCAACCCCCAATCCAATCAATTAGAACTACTACTGACTCTCCTTCTTCTAAATATATCAAATCCTTTCAGTTCTCAATCTTCACTGCCACTTTTTAGTATCAACCACCATCATCTCTCTTCTGCCTCACTACAGAAACCTCCTAACTGGTCTTACTGCTTTCAACTATGCCCCTCTGCTAAATTTCCTAAATGTAAGTGAGAGCTTCACATGCCTCTTATTTTTTCTTTTAAATGTCATTATTGAAAAATGTCAAACATATTCAAAAGTAGAGAGAATAGTACAATGAATCCGGATTCAATAATCCATTATCATCAATTATCACTTTTTTTTTTTTTTTTTTTTTTTGCGGTACGCGGGCCTCTCACTGTTGTGGTCTCTCCCACTGCAGAGCACAGGCTCAGCGGCCATGGCTCACGGGCCCAGCCGCTCCGCGGCATGTGGGATCTTCCCGGACCGGGGATCTTCCCGGACCGGGGCACAAACCCGTGTCCCCTGCATCGGCAGGCGGACTCTCAACCACTGCGCCAACAGGGAAGCCCAATTATCACTTGTTTTAACTATATGTTCATTTGATCTGTAGTGTCCCTCACTCTCAACTTTTGTGATTGCATGTCCTCTATAATGGCATCTTTTACCATTTTTCTTTGACTCATATGTTTTCTGAAACCTGGTAGTTAGATTAGGGACTAGAAGGATTTCTGGTTCATGTTGTGGCAAGAATAGTTCATGGGTGATATTTGTATTTCCTAGTACAACACATCAAAAGTCACACTCTGTCACTGTTTTTGAGATGTTAAAAGTGATCAGTAGGTTAAGGTTTTGTCAGCCTGGTACATTCATAATAATGGTCTCCACCTATAATTCAGTTAGTAGTTTTAGCTATTGCTGATGATTGTAAACTAAATCTACTATTTATTAAGGGTTGCAAAATGGTTATATGCTAATTTTACACTATTTTTTCATTTATTTGCTGGGAGACATCTATAAATACTAACTTTCTCTCATTATCTAAGCTGTTAATGTGGAGGTGAATTTGTACAGGAAATACAGGATAACTGGGAAATCTTTTCCCTTATTTACAGATTTTTAGAAGAATGGCTTTGTTTTCTAGCATCCTACAAGGTGACTGATACATTTGTTTTCTTACTGGGTATTATTATGAAATCATAGATTTTAACATTTATTTTAATTACTTATTATTGCTGTTGTTTAAATTGTCTTTTGGCCAGTTGAACCACTTCAGATTGAATCCAGAGTTTTGATGACATGACCTAAATGCTTCCACCCTTTCTGGTATGATAAAGTCTTCTATGCTTTCCTTGTACATTTCTTGCCCCACACGTGGAAGCATCCAATTTTTCAAAAACTTTGGTTCCTTTAGGAGAAATGATATTTAAAGAATCTAATTTAAGCACTAGTGATGCTCATGGCTACTGTGTTGATCATTGTTTCTACACTTTCTCATTGGACAGATCTTAGAAAAAGTTGAAGGTAAAATACACCATGAGCTCATATTCAAATCTCCAACTCCAATATTAATTTGACTTTATTAGTCTTACGTTTGCATATCTTTTCTCTTATAGTGAATGTCTTGGATCCTAACAACAGTAGCACAAGCATTTTTGCTCATCCTAATATGTGTGTTTAAATGATTTGTCAAATATAGAGAGACACAAATAGTTACAGAATAACAATATAATTACTAAAAATGGTTTAAGATCTTTGAGTGTTTTTCTCCTTAGGCTATATCCCACTGGAGACGTATAAGACGTATAATACAAATTACTGTGTTTTAAAATCACTTGATATAATTGCTTCTCAGACTTTTGGCTAAGATCAGGCTTAAAATTACTTGATATAATGCCCATTTGTGCGGTGCAGCCCCCGATATGCAGTTCTTTTCATTTGTTTTATTTTGCTTTCAATTCTTAAGGATTTCTTTCTGTTTACATCTGTTATGTTGTATTACTATAAAGACATTTACACAATTCCAAAATCAAAACTACAGAATAGAGAGAAGTCTCACTTCCAATCTAATCCACTTCACCCTAGTCTCCTCCTCCCCTTCTATGTAACCTATTTTTTAAAACTAGTTTTGGTTTATCTTTTTCATTATAGGCATATTTGTGTACATGCCTGTATATTCATGTTTTCCCCCTTCTTGAAGATGAATGATAGCGTATTGTATATACCTGTCTTCACCTTACGTTTTTTACTTCATGGTGTATGCTAGATACATAGCCATTAGAGAGATGTTTCTTATTCCTGTTTAGAGGTACATTTTGTGGATATACCATAATTTATTCAACCAGTCATCTATTTGTGGACATTTGGACTACTTCCAGTCTTTTACTTTATAAATATTGCCTATCACTTAAAACCCTTTAATGGCTTCCTGTTGCTTTTAGATAAAAATCCAAACTACTTTCCATAGCCTACAAGGCCCTGCATATTGGGTATCTATCTATCTTAATTCTCCAACCTCAATTCATGCCATTCTCCCCCTGCCTAGTTATATTCCAACTTCACAGGACTTCTACTCCCACCTAAGAATGCTTTCTTGGTGTGTATCTTCATGGCTGACATGTTTTCTCTTTCATATTAGGGAAGTTCAAATGCTACTGGCCCAGAAATATCTCCCTGAACAGTCCTACCTATGATGACAGTATAGCTACTCACCAGCTAATCACTTTATTTTCTTCACAACACGTAACACAATCTATAATGGTATATGATATATCATCTTACGTTATTATTAAACATCATCATAGTGGGTTACATTATTTGTTCATTTGTTGCTTGTTCACCCCACCTAAATGTTCTTCTGACCATTGAATCTTTCACATCTTGTATAGTGTCTGACACATAGTATGGTCTCAAAAAAGCATCTGTTGAACGAATAACTGAGGGAATCAATAGCAAACAAAATATGCTACTGTGAAAAAATATCTAAAAGGCTTAGCAGCATAAAAATCCAGCTAAGTACTAACTTGACTCTTTTAGTACATTACCATAACATACCCCAAACTGTATGTGTTTCGCAAATGCCAGATGTCATGAGATTAATGTGCTTTTGACTTCACTTGAGCATTATCTCTCCAGGATGTAGTATCTAATTTTTTATGACTTTATTACTTTAGGAACCAAGGCAGTAACATTTATCTGTGATGTGTAATTGCATTAAACTGTGAGGGCTTTACACTAATTTTGAGATTCTAATTAAAGGTTTTTCCATAATCAGGCTTGTGTCCACGAGTGAGAGAAGGTATGAGACATATGGCTGTCCTAACAAGAGAGGTACTATTATTTCCATTTTAGAGATGAGAAAACTGGGCCTCAGAAATATCAAGTGGACTGACAAACAGCACATATTAAGTATCTTTGCTGGAACTCAATATCAGGTTTCCTTAACTCCAATCTCATTCTTTGTGTCTGGATACACTGAATATGGAGACATAACAAAGTAGAGTTTTCATGACTGCTAACCATTTATAAATGTATAGTTTAATAAGAAATGCTAAAAACTTATATTTGTATAGCAAAAAAATCTGTCTGTTTTGGTGTATTTTTATTTACTTCCATTTCCTAAGCCAGGAATTTTCTCAGACTCCATGATTCAAACACCTGTGATTTAACCAGGTGATAAATTTTTGACAGTCTCTACAGTGTTAAAAGTATTCACAAATACTTTTATAAGTTTTTGACCTAAAGTCTCATAACTAAGTTAACTAGTTTTGAAATGCTCTTTTTTCTGTTACAAAACAGCCTATTCAGCGTTACGCCATTCTTACACTCACTACATCTGTCAGTTTTCTTCCACAGTTTCATGTCAGACTGCCCATTTCACTCTGCAGCCTCTATAAGCCTGCCCCCTGCATTGCATAGAAATGGCCTAAAATTCTAAACTGACAGAACCTTTAAATGGCCAGGTATGTATATTTTTCCTCATTGTAGCCACAGCAAAAATATCTGAAGCATAAAACTTATTTTAACAGAAAACTGTGAAATTTATATCAAATTGTTTTTGTCACAATGCTCTGGAATTCTGTGTAAGAACAAATATATATCTACCATTATTTATTAGTTTCATAACAGCATTTGTTCTTTGCCTGGTTAGGACTTTGGGTAGAAGCAAAATGTTGAAAACTATGGTCCTTATTTTACATTATTTCCCAAACTTCTCTAATTTTCAGAACCACCTGGAACATATAATAAGCACACAGATGCCCAAACTTCATGCTTCGTGCTTGGAGGAGCTGGTTGAACAGGGTTGGATTGCAGCCTAGGAATTTGCATTTTTTAAAAAAGAGCATCTGATTGTGATCCTAGGCCTAATCTGGGATTATCACAGGTCTAAATGCTCTACAATTTACATTCAGAATTACTTGAAGGCAAGAAATATATCTGTGTCAACAAAGAATGTTCTAAAACTTAAATGTGCATATGAATCATCTAGGTGCTAAAATATAGATTTGGTAGATCTTGGTCAGGGCCTGAGATTCTGCATTTCAGAACAGCTCCCAGATGATGCCAGTGCTGGTGGTTCTTGGAGCACACATCAGGTAGCTCTCAAACCCATGTGATTTTTAGACTCACCTGAGGATTAAAACAAATACCTATACCTGAGCCTCACCCCAGCTCAATGAAATCAGAATCTCCAAAAAGGAAAGGTAAGGAAATACATGTATTTTCAAAAATCCACAGGTAATTCTAACGTGTAGCCAGGGTTCAAAACCACTATCTTAGTGGGAAGCAGCAGCATAGCACGGGGGGGGGATCAGCTCGGTGCTTTGTGACCACCTAGAGGGGTGGGATAGGGAGGGTGGGAGGGAGACGCAAGAGGGAGGAGATATGGGGATATATATATATACGTATAGCTGATTCACTTTGTCATACAGCAGAAACTAATAAACACAGCATTGTAAAGCAATTATACTCCAATAAAGATGTTTAAAAAAAACCCCACTATCTTTAATGAAAACGCAAGTGAAAAAGAAAATCAAAATTTCTTTTTGTAATTGTTAAACTTACAGAACTCATGCTACCTTAAACCCTAATGGTGAGCAAAGAAAGCATAAGCTGCCTAAATAGGTATTCTCTATATCAAGGAAGAATGTCTGCTGGTTCTTCTCTACCTAAAATTCAGATTCCAGTACTAAGGCATCTGTCTTACTATTATTATTTTTAATAACAAACTACAAACAGTAAAGTATGGTTATTACCACAGTTCCTCTTTTACAAGTTGTTGTTAGGTGAGTAATGGGGCAGACATCTAGGAGAAAGAGACTCTATTTATTGTCTGACTACACTATTCAGGGTGCAGGTGAACTACAAAGACTAGAGTTGCTATCCATGGTCCTGGTACTTGACTCATTTATTTTTCTCAAATTTAGGTTTTAGAAGTTGTCAAAGTTTTCCTTACCTTATTGCATCTTTTCCCTTCACACCCCTCCCCATCTACATAGGAAGTAATAGACGATTATATTGTGGATATTTTTGAAAGTACCAAAAGAGAGTGAGAGAGAGAGAACAATCAAGGCATCATAAAAGGTTATTTAGAATGAAAACAAAATGGTGCTATCATTTCTCCTTGTCAGAACATATTCTCTTAAAATTTTAGTGACACAGATAAAGTTGAACATGTCACTATATATTTTATTTTTCATAAGATCATTCATAAAACAATTAGCTGATATTTCTGCAGCTGCTACTATTTGCCATTTGTATCCCCAAAAATTGCAATTTTTAATTTCTGTTTATAAAAATAAGTTTATAAAAAGCAATTCTGAATTCTATGAGAGTAACTGGTCCTGGACATGCCCTCCTATCACAAACAACTAGAAAACTACATAAAATATAGGAAAGGTCTGTTTTCAGATACTGGCAATAGGCAGCCTAGGGCTGTTATCCTTGAGAAGAGGAAATGAACAAGACGGGCACTATGATTTCCCTGGCTTTCTGCCTGGAGGCATATTCTAGATCATGACCCAAGATGGGACTCTCACGTAGAGCACGTGGGTCTTGCTGAAATGAGATGACGGAAGTTAGAGCTTAGGGAAGCTAAAGTGGCTGGAATTTGTGGGACAGAGTATGAAAAGAGAAGAGAGATACACAGGAAGTAGCTTCAGCAATCAGCATAGGAGTCAAGTTGAGTCTGTTGCTGAATATTAATCTGCACAGGCGTAGAATAAAATTCCATCAGGCTGGTAAAGAATCACCAAATATGCATAAGCTGAACAGTTATCAGAGCCTACACAGGACTGAGGGATATATTAATATAAGTTACAACAAGGCAGGTGGGAGACATCTTGCTGAATACTCAGGGCCTTCAAGATAGATTCCTGAAGAGTAATACTTTAGCAGTAGGACGACAGTAGCCCTAGAGTAAAGCTATACCAGGGCAACCACCACAAAGTAAAAAGTAGGCCTCAAAAATATTAGGCCAATCCAAATTACTTAACTGTCTGCCAAATAAATGTCAATATTCTCAGAAAGAAAGCAACACATGCCAGACATGCAATAATATATTACAATGTCTGCAATCCAATGAAATAATAAGGATGCAAAGAGGCAAGAAGAACGTGCCCCATTATCAGGATAAAAATCAAACAATAAAAACAGACATAAATGATGGGGATGATAAAATTAGCAGCAACAATTTTAAACTACCTATTATAAACATGTTCAAGGATTAAATACTATAAATATAATATGGAGAGAAGTGGAAGATATAAAAAAGAATAAAATGGAAATTCTGAGGCTGAAAATAGAATATCTCTTTTTTTTTTTTTTTTTCAGATTTTTGGGCCATTAAATAACAGCTGTAGTTCACATACCTTTTTTCAGTCTCCTCCTTGACCTACCCCTCCTCGGAGACTCTAATTACATGTACATTAGGCTATTTGAAATTATCCCACAGCTCACGGATACCCTGTTTATTCTTTTTTCCATCATTTTTCTTCTGCTTTTCATTTTGGATAGTTTCCAATGCTATGTAAATTCACTTTTTTTCCCCTGCAGTGTGTAATCTGCTGTTCTTCTCTTCCAGTGTACTTTACATTTCGGACCTTGTCGTTTTAATCTCTTGACATTTTATTTGAGTTTTTCAAAAAAATATTTTTCATGTATCTATCTGACATTTCAGTCTGTCTCTGAGTACTGCTCAGTACTTGTATTAATAATTAAATTAGTTAATACTCCCAAAACACTTAGATCAGCAACTTCTACCTGAGTATTTGCTCTTATCACTCTCAGTTTAAAAAATAAGACTTGGCCCAAGGGACTAGAACAGCCATGCATGTGAAAGTCACAGGATAGGAAATTAAAGAGGAAACTAAAAAGGAAAAACAGCACTAGAGAGAATATAATGGGAGCTTAATAATGTTACTATTGCAATAACAGTAACTTTCAAAGAAATTCCTAAAATTATTTTAAAATGAATGTAACAAATCTGCTTCTATCTGCTTTTTCTTCCTGAAGATTTGTACCAATGTTTTTGAATAATAGAACTCTCAATATTTCTCCTTACAATCACTTCTAGGAGAATTTATGTGCTCAAGTATGGCATGCTCTATAGGTTCTCCTCTTTGAGCCACTTATCTGGAAATACAACAAACCTGATGTTATCATTGGGTTTCACTGGACAGTTATGAGGTGAGCAGTTTATGATATGGTGAAGAAATACCTACACAATCAAAATCTCTCTCTCTCTCTCTCTCTTTCTACAGAGTGGTATATATGGGTAATACTTAAGAAGATTTAGCAATGAAATCATCTTCCACAAAGGAATTTTTTCCATGTATGAGTATACTGCACAAAAGAGAACTATAAAGTCAACTGCAAAGGGAGATAATTCTCTTGTGTAGAGGGACACGGCATTTAAGTTATCTGTAAGCATCTATCAAGGAAGTGAGATTCTGTAGGCTGAACAGTGAAACTGGTACTCACTGGGGCCAGTCCATACGTTTTGAAAATCAGCTTTATGATCTGTGCAAGGCAGATTAAAAACAGTCATCTTAAAATTGAATCCAATAAATTCTATTCCAGAAATTCAAAGAGGGAGTAATCTGAAATGCAGCCAATGAGGAATTATGTATAATAGCAAAATTTTCAAACAAATCGCTAATAAAGGGAGAATGGCTAGGTAAATTATGGATGTTTGATCATAACATTTTTCTAAAATGTCATGTTCTAAATAATTTGTATGTAATATGATTTCTGTATTATTACTTCATTTATATAGAATTAAAAAAAATAAATGAATTAAAATGATTAAAGCAGATCCTCCTGGAAAAAAATATGATGGAGAATTTTCAGAATCAAACAATAAAGACAGATAAAAGTTCATAAAAATCATTTGCAAATACCGTATGCTAACACATATATATGGGATCTAAGAAAAAAAAATGTCATGAAGAACCTATGGGTAAGACAGGAATAAAGATACAGACCTACTAGAGAATGGCTTGAGGATATGGGGAGGGGGAAGGGTAAGCTGGGACAAAGTGAGAGAGTGGCATGGACATATATACACTATCAAATGTAAAATAGCTAGTGGGAAGCAGCCGCACAGCACAGGGAGATCTGCTCAGTGCTTTGTGACCACCTAGAGGGGGTGGGATAGGGAGGGTGGGAGGGAGGGAGATGCAAGAGGGAAGAGATATGGGGACATATGTATAACTGATTCACTTTGTTATAAAGCAGAAACTAACACACCATTGTAAAGCAATTATACTCCAATAAAAAAAAATAAAAGTATATTTTCCAAAAATTAAGTTTCTAAATGCTATTTACTATCTCAGTAAGTTTTATGTACATCAGAATAATTTTAACTACAATTTTGCATTGTTATAGAGCTTTCTTTTTTTTTTTTTTTTTTTTTCCGGTATGCGGGCTCCCACTGCCGTGGCCTCTCCCGCTGCCGAGCATAGGCTTCGGACGCGCAGGCTCAGCGGCCACGGCTCACGGGCCCAGCCGCTCCGCGGCATGTGGGATCCTCCCGGACCGGGGCACGAACCCGTGTTCCCTGCATCGGCAGGCGGACTCTCAACCACTGCGCCACCAGGGGAGCCCTCTGCTTTGATTCTTTTTAGAAAATCCTTTTTTGCTTCAATATTTCTCTTTTCTTTCTGTCTTCTTTCCTTCTACAGAAAGTATGCAAGTATACTGATATTCTTATTTTATAGATAAGGAAACAGAGCCAGAAAAGTTATGTAACTTGCCCAAGGTCACACATAACTAACTGGTGGAGCCAGGAAATGAATTCAGACAGTCTGGTTCTAGAATTTATGTTCATTGCTACTGTGCTTTATGATAGTTATTGCAGTTTTTATGTCTTAGGTTTCATAACTTTCTGTAGAAAGTTTCTTCAGTTTATTAAAGTATTGATTTTTTTTAAAGTTCTGCCTTAATTATTTCAAAATAATATTAATATTCAACAGCCATCTAGAGGATAAGCAGACAGCCTGGCAGAAATAAAACTGGTGAATTTGGAGGTGGACTGTAGCAGCAGTACAACACCTACATAAGCATTAGTTCTTTTTTTTGGCTTTCTATTTTGTAACAAATGCAGGTGTCGTTGGTGATTGACGTACTCGGCCAAGGAAGAAAAATCTAGATTTTTGGAATCATAGTCAATTTCAAGGAAAGGCATTTTCCCCCCTTTTTTTAGTTGAGGTATACCTGACATACAACATTATTATTAGCTTCAGATGTACAACAATGATTCAATATTTGTATATATTGTTAAATAATCACTACAATAAGTCTAGTCAACGTCTGTCACTGGTTTTTTTTTTTCTTGTGATGAGCACTTTTAAGGTATACTCTCTTAGCAACTTTCAAATATACAACACAGCATTATTACCTATAGTCGCCATGCTGTATGTTACATGTTCATGACTTACTTATTTTATAACTAGAAATTTGTACCTTTTGACCCCCTTCACCCATTTGTCCCACCCTCCAACCCACCAACATTTTAAATTTTATCTTGAGATTTTTTTTTTTTCCTTTCTCTTAGGAGCAGTTACTTGTCTAAAGCTAACCGGTTTTCTATTCTTTTTATTTTAAGACCCCTATTGTATTACAATTATTATCAATGCTACTACTAAATGAGTGTACTGTCTAATTAACCATAACATATTCTCTGTTATGGGGTACATCCAATTTCCTTAAACCCTTGATTTACAGAAGCTGCTTTATATGGGGTTATTTTTGTTCTTTAAAATGAAAAACTAATCCTGGGTGGCAAGAAGAATCATTTATTTTGTAGAATTTTGAGGATTATCATCCAGTGGCAATAATAATGTATCCTCATTACTTATTGTGTTTGAACTCATAGAATAGATCTTAACACTGCTGCTCTTGAAATTTATGTCAATTTCCTCTACATTAGGTGCTTTATTGTGATTTCAGAACACCAAATATACATGTAAGGTTTTCCTCATCTCTATAGTTATTCGTGAAAATGGTCTTTAATAAAGGTAGTGGTGTACAGAGTGTCTATCAGGCTTTTCATATTGATTTATAAGCATTATTCCATTAATCCTCCAGGCTGACCAATAGAGTAGGTGAAATGAACCAGCTCCTTGGGGCAAGTGAGACAGAACCATGTTAAAGGTAGCTGCTTCAGGTTTTGTCAGTGGGTGGCAAGAACCAGTAGAGAGATTTAAGTGCCTTAAAATATTCCTGAAATGACAGTATTAGAGTACTTGGAAAATAAAATTTGAAGGTAAGGTTAAGTAATAATAGAGTAATGCTCTTATGACTTGTACCATCCTCTGTCCATTAAATTATTATCTACACGGAGCCTCTCCTACTCTACCCATTTCAGTGACGATCAAGGCATGGCTGTCATATAAACAATTACGCAAAACTTTGGAACAAAGCTCATGGGTCGTACCCATTTTTTACTTGATACATTTAAAAATGTACTTTGACATTGGTTATTTTCTGCTTTTATCACTAAGGATCAAACTCAATTATTTAAACTCACATTTTAGAATTTGGAAGCAAGAGTGGGCATACAGAATATGTGCTAGGGTGTGATGCCCAAAATAACAAATTTGATGCTAATTCTGTTTTATCTGAGTTATATATAATAATGCTAACCTGCTTATGGTTAATAAGTATCACTGTATGACTTATTAGAGAATAAATTTAGGTAAAATCAGTGTTACTAAGAAATAGAGAATATCTGTGACAGAAGATAAACACAACTTGTACTTATTTCTTACTGGTTGAGATCAGTCTTTTACCATGATATATTATTTCAAGGTATGTTAATTCAAGATATGTTGTCATATTCTTAATTACTTCCTGACTATTTTGCTAAAGCAAGTGGAATATTAATTTGGGGTCAGAGTTACAGAATAGTATTTGAATACTCTATCAGACTCTATCTTTTCTGCAATAATTTATGGAGATTTCTCTTAGAGTAAGTTAACATTTCTAAAAACAGGGGCTGGCTTTTTTAAAAAGTTATTAAAACCTAACATTCAATCATGAAACTTTATCAAGTCTGTATTACAAGTTATAATTAATCAAAAATTTTTTACTGCCAGCTAGAAGTTGTTGCTTCAGTTTCAGTAGCAAGTGTTTTCTTTTATTAAAGGATTTTCATATTTGTTTCTCTGGAATATTTATTTATTTTTAAATGTCCATCTAATAGCAGTTCTACATCCCTCAGCTTCCCCCTTTCACATAAAGTGAATTCCTGTGTGGTTAATAATTATTAAGAGAACAGGAGTACAAGGAAGGCCACGGTTGCTTAAAGTTGGAGCTATTCCTGGCTAGCAGATCTGTACTAACTGAATACGTCCTCCTTCCAGATCTCCAACTGTGTCTTCGCAGTTTTTAACCATGCCTTTCTATTCCACCCTTCCTCAATATTTTTTATCTTTCCACTCCCACGCCCTTTCTCATTGGCATCTTATCTATTCCCACAACTCCGACTGCCATCTGTTGATATCTTCCTAATCTGTATCTTCAATATAGACTTCTATTCTGATTTTCAGACTTGTAAATTTAATGCTCACAAGCACCTCAAATTCAATGTTCTGTTCCCAACCTACCACTTACTACTGCAACTCCCTCTTCCGATTCTACCTTTCTTGTTCTTTTGCAAGTAAGTACCATTTACCCACACGGCCTCCCAATACCCATTCTAATATCCATTATAAGACCACTTAATTTCTCTCACTAACAATGTTTAATTAGTCATTGGTTTGATTGCTTATATATCCTAAAAATATGTGTTTCTACATTTCACATCTTCGGGTCAGACTCTTATTATTTCTTGCATGGACTAATATGGACTTTCTCAACCTCGACACTATTGACATTTTGGCCTGAATAATTCTTTGCTGTGGCAGGCTGTCCATGCACTGTAGTATGCTTGGAAGCATCTCTGGCCTCTACCCAATAGATGCTAGCAGCATCCCCCATGGCCAGTTGTGTAAACGAAAAATGTGTCTAGATGTTGATAATTGTCCCCCGTGGGGCAAAATCACCCCCCACTGAGAATGACTGGACTAATACAACTGCATCCTAACTTGTTACCATGTTGTTAGCTTTCTGCAATCCATCTTCCACCAAAGTGAATTATCCAAAATTAACTTATGACCCAAATTCCCGTTTAAAACCCTTTAGTGACTTCACATTGCCTAAAGTAAAAACGTTTTCAAGCCATTTATTGCCTCACTAATCCATTTCCTTTTGGCCTGTATTTCTGAAAGAGACAAGAGTTAACCCCCAAATCTTTGTATTTAATATTTTCATGATGTAGACAGGTAGATTCTAACATTCTCTTTGCTAATATTTAATCACAACTTTTAGGTAGCTTTAAGTAAATTTGGAAAGATACTTAATTATCCCAACTCTTCCTGTCCTTGATTTCTTGTATTATATTTCTATACAGTTGGACCAAACAGAAAACCTTGGTACAGTAAGAAGGCAGCAAATTCATTTAAATTGCTGTTAATGAAGAAGCTTACCCAGAAAAAGGAAATCAAAACATAGGCTGCAAGCTGTTAATTGTAATTCCTATTCTTCCCAAATAAATTGAAAAAAACCAGAGAAACAAAAACAATTTCCCTATAGAAAGAACAGCATATATTTCAATGCACAATTCAGAAGCACCTGCATTAGTCAGAAATACCATGGCAATAACCTGACCTATTGTTAGAAATCTAGCAAGTACATTTTTCATTGTTCCCCAGTGGGACTTTATGCCAACCAGTATTGATTGTGAGAGTTCCAAACTTCTATTAGACTTTTCTCATCTCTTAGATGATAATTATTTTAGCTCAACAATAAGACAATTTGGAATGTGAAAATAAATTGATGTAGGCTGGGTTCAATGGCGCAATACTTGGGCAAACCTTATGTGAGTTATGTTCTTTCTCATTTGATGCCAGAGCATAAAATCTCAATACAGGTGTTTAAGACTTTACATTATTGTACATGTTATTACATATGATTTCTGCTTGCTTTTGGAAATCACGGTTTTATTTTTTTTAGAAGTATCATATGTTCAGTGTACCATTAGGACTTAATATGACTCAATACAATTGAATAATATCAAGAGTTCATATGAATGTAGTAGACATACTGTGAAGTGAAGCGGGATTCAAGGTAGATGGAAAAGAAGGAGCAAACACTGGCAAAGGTTGTATGGGGAGGAATGAACCTGGGATGTAACTTGGTTTTGATAGTAGGTAGAGTTTTATTTCTTTGAGATAGAGACTAGCATAGACTGTTTTAACTCGTTTCCTCTAATGCAGCATCTGTAAAAAGCTACGTCAAACTATCAGTTCCTCAGTACCTGGAAACTTCACTAAAACTTTGATAAATATAGTGTAGTAGTTTAAAAGTGGACCCTGGAGTCAGAGTGTTCAGACTCCAGTTCCAGCTGTAGAACTTGCTAGAATGTGGTGTTGGGTAACTCAGTGCCTGAGCTTTCTCATCTAAAAAATGGGCTGGATGATAACGCCACTTATCCCATGAAGCTGTGATATTAAATTTATAACCCATGTAAAGTACTTAGAAAAATGCCTGCCATCGAGTAGCCATCCAATGAATGTTGCCTATTATAATCCAGCACATAATAAATCTCATAAATCTAAAAGACAAAACAGGTAGCATCTTAATTAGTCAGTCTCACATGGTTGAGGCAAACACTACCTAATACAAGCTGCAATGACTTTCTTCAAAGAAATGTTGTCTTCCCATCTGTCTTATCTTTTTTTAGACCTGTTTCATCTTCATGTGAAAAGTTCTAGTACTCAGTTCCTTCCCAGTTTACCTTATGGTTATGGTGTCTTTAATACTTGGCCTTGTTTAGAGCTTGAAATAAGAGGAAATAAAAGCAGTTACATCTTTTAATTCTGAAGGTCTTCTGTGATGGCTTTCATATATGAGTAACATGTAACGTCCTCATTTTTCCAGAAAAGTTTGGCCAAAGGAAGGTGGATTTGTCTGCTATGTTTACTTACTTTCAGCACATAATTTCTCCTTTTGCTATTTCTATTTTGCTTTGTTCTAAATCATCTCTTTCTCCCTTGTTTCCTATCACAAAATAACACGTTATTCTTTTTCACTAATTTGACATTTTGCCATGCTTATTACGTAAATATTATTCATAGAATTTGGAAGCTCTTGCTTGATGTCCTAAAGACTTCAGGAGAAAGGTATTATGGAAAATATTACTGTTGTTATTATTAACAATAGCAATAGTAGCAGACTACAGCTGTGAAAGAATTGGGAGAAAATGAATCCAAGTGTTTTTGCAGATATTTTAGGGTTCACACAGCAAAAGCTTAGAAATATGTCTCCTCCTGTATTTAGGGCCAAACCAAACCTGTCTCTCAATTTATGTTAATTGTGTCTGAAAATCCAGTCCCCAAGGCCTTGGTCTTTTCATTCTCTCATTTAGAATTCATTCTTTTGCACTGGATAGTAATTACTGGCCAATGTCCTGACCACCCAGCTGCGTTCCAGTGATGGTACCTAGCTTTTGCATTCCCATCTTCTGCTGAGGTGAGCACTCTTTCCTGCTGCTTAGTGATCGTTAAATCATCTGTAAAGATGCAAATGTTCTGCTCCTTAGTGCAGAAGGAGCTAGCAGTGTAAGTCTTCTGTTTTTTGCAGGATGCAAGTAAACCACATATGAATAGGAAATGAATTAAACTTCTCTGGATCCTTATTTCTCTAGATTGAATTTTAAGGTCCAGATCATATGGCCAGGGAAGGCATCTCTTGCTGCTTTCCACAAATTCTTCTACATAATGCTCTGAACAAGTGCTAAATGGCTAAGGGCAGAGATTTCATCTTCCTTAAATAAAATGAATGAGGGATTGAAAAGCCAAATATAAGTCACTTTAAGAATCACTTATTGTAGAGTCTGAAGTTCTGTCTTTGAATTGACAACTTCCCTTCACTCCACCATCTGTAACTTATACACAAGCATTAGGTAGAATCATTAACGTTCATTGAGCATGACCTACTGGCAACAGGCATAGTTGTAAGGTTGTGCTAAAAGTGTGCCTTTAAAGCCCTCACTTCTTTATTTAATTTATAATTCTTTTTCATCTTTGAAACTTCTTCAAAGAAAAACTTAGTTCTCAGCTAGCCATAAGTTTGGGAATTTAAATGAATGGTTAAGCTCATACAGAGCAAACTATAAGTGTCTACAAATAAAACGTAGGTATCCACATTTTGAGATTGGTCAGTGAAGCCACTTCTCGTGAAATAACATTTTTGCACACAGTAGATATTGTCATTTTTGACATATTTATTGATGAGAAATTTTGAGTAGGAAGAACTTTCAATTCTACTCTTCAAAGAAAATCACCAAGGGACGAAGCTACTTCTTAGAGCTAAAGATGTCTCTGTCTTACGACTCTGGAACCTTGAATTTAATATATTAATATTAATTATGGATATCAAAGATGATAGTATAAGAGTGAGAAAGTGAAATATCCATTTATCTAAAGAGTAAAAGTTACATTAAGTGATAATTATTTACTGTTATTTTCCAAGAAATTGTTCAGCTATTTCAACCTATGTAAATCATAGTTTTGATGGGAAAATAATATTTTTTTAGCATCTACCTAAGGTGGGATGAGGTTCCTGGCTCTTTAGAGCTGCATTGTCCAGTATGGTACAAGTTGTCATTTATGAGCACTTGAAATGTAGCTGGTCCACATTGAGATGTGCTGATAGTATAAAATAGATACAGGATTTCAAAGATTTAGTAAAAAAAAAAAAAAAAAAAAAGTAAAATATATCATTAATAATTTTTATATTTTAAATGTTAAAATAATACTTTGGATATAATGGATTAAATAAAATGCATTATCAAAATTAATTTCATCTGTTCCTCTTTACATTTTTAGGGAAAACTGAACAGTTTAAAAACAAAAATTTCAAACTGCATCTCTCAGATTCCACTTCTACTGGATTGTGCTGCTTCAGAGAATTAAGCATCATTAGCAGAGGGGGTGCCAGGAGTATGGAATGAAGAGGACAATATGTGGTCTCTTCCCAAATCTGTCCCCTTTTTCTGGTATCTGAGCAGTATGGAGAGAGAAATATGGATAGGAGCAAGAAAGTCAAGTTTTCACAAGGAACACTGAGGTCATAGTCATCCCTGCTTGGGAACCACCATAAAGGCAAAATACGAGTGAGGAGGGTTTTCTCATTTCCCTTTAGAGCACCTGAGATGGCTTCTTTCGGGTGCAGCAGCTGGGGGAGCCCATTGGACGTGGTAATCTATCCAGACGCCTAGAGGAAGATGGCCAATGCTAGTCAGACACAACAAAGTCCAGTGTACAAGTGTCAGAGAAGCAGCAGCACCTGGGGGAAGCTGACTTTTTGTATATACCCAAGAGCCTACTGAAGAACATCAGGCTTTGTGGAGGACTGCATGAGTGATTTGGGAGGATGTTATCAAGAGCCAGATTCTTATTACTATTGCATCTCTCCATTTGTACCTGTAAGCTAGTGAAGACTGGAAAAACAGCATTCCCCAGATTTATTCTTAGTGCCAAAAGTTAGGAGAAATGTTCAACTTTGAATTTTAATCACCACCTATTTATAACTTTTTTAAACAATTCTGTTCAATTATTATTGTTTTTCAGAGCCACTAGCTTCTATTTTAAAATTAACCTTTAATTTTAGAATACACGTCAATTTTTTTTAATGATTGAAGGTTTATTTGTGTATAAGTGTTTCGGAAAACCAGTTTCTCTCCATGGATTCAGTCTGCTTCATTTCGTTTCCCAGTGCCGGGGCTGGTTTGCAGACTTGTATTTTTCTTTGTGTAAGAACCAATTTTTATAATAAATTCCCACTCTAGAATACTCCTGTGGTTCTGTTTCTGTAACTAAACACTGACTGTTGCAAGTAGTTCAATTAAAGCCACTCCATTGCAGCTCCTCCAAATGCTGCCTTTCTGAATGGGAGGGAGACAGCAGCTGGAGGTGTTGACTGTCTCTGTGGGTACAATGGGGAAGAGTCAGAAAATGGGGATATGGCTATATTTTTGCTAGTCCTCTAAATCTAGAGCTAGGTGATCGATTTTGTTTCTGCAAGAGCACTTACAACCTTCAGCTGTGGCTAAGAATTTGGAAGCCACCAAAGGAGACGATGTTCTCAAGAACAGAAGTAAAGTTTCCACTGAACTTACAAAGAATAAGCCAACAGAATAAATTTACTGAAAAATACAGGTTGTCTACTGTGTTTTGCTTGTTTTCGTGTTGTTTATTTAATCACGTTTATTTGAAAACTGACTCCTATATGACAATCCATTCTGTCGAGTTTATTGTTAAAAGAGCAGGAATGATTAATGACTCCAGTGAAATTATGGATTCCTATTGTTACTAGGCTAATACAGTAAGTCCCAACTAAATCTTATAATGTATGATATATATTTATGGCATTCTTTGGGATATAGATGATTGTGTAAACGCTTATGCTATGAAGTTTGTCTTCTGGACTAAATCAACATCAGCTCACAAAATAAATAAAAAGGTAAATACTTTGAATTCAGTTATGGCCTTTCTCCAAAGGGAAAAAAAAGAATAACTTTAAATATTGCTTCTCCATAAAACAACAAGAAATGTTGGCTAATTTGCATAAATTGAGTAGTATTGACACAGTCTGACTTAGGGCAAAATTACTACTCTTTTTAAATAAATATAATTATATTGCTCTGATTTATTATCATCTATTGACAAGGAATTCCAATTTAGAAGATTGTAGTCATTCCACAATCTTCTAAACTTTTAAATAGGTACTTTGTAATAGATATATTTATGTTCTATGTATATTATTTATATATATCATCAATGATAATAACAAATATGAAGTATAAATTCCTTATAATGGGTACCTGATATTGGGCTAAGTTTGAACCCTAAGAGATGAGTAATATTATTACCCTGATTTGACAAATGAAGAAACTGAAATACAAAGAAGTTAAATAATTTATCCACAATGACATGGCTAATACAAGAAGGGGCCAGAATTTGAATGCAAACAGGTTAGCTCTTAACTTCTATCCTGTATTGGTAATATATGTAGAACTAGCTGAAGATTGGTGGCTCTGGTTGACACTGGTTGTTTTGCATGACCTGTTTCCTGTTCCCAGGAAAATTTGTTCATTTGGGAAGAGTTCTTTGGCAAATGACTCTTCCACTCTATACAGTCAAGGTGGGGCTGTCAATCCAGGTTATTTTCCGCCTTCTCTACAACTAAATGATGGTCAAATGCTCTTTTTTTCCGAAAATACAATTCTTAAGCAGAATGACACAAGACAGAGAAGTGATTGGATCTGAGCTATGTCCATGGTAATTCCTTGTAGAAAACCCTCCATTACTTCTCAGGACACATACTCTGGAGGGTGTCCCTGGTTCCTCTTTCCTGAGGCCTAATTTTTCAGCTTCTCTTTTAATACTGTTTGCTCTTTCATGTTTTTATTTTATCCTTTTGTTTGTTTTTGCTGTATTTAGTTGTAGTTGCCTTCAGCTAATGAAGAATTCTAACAGAGAGAAATGAATCCATAACTTCGGATACTCCAGAATAGTTATGTTCTAAACATTCTGCCCTGCTGTGTCCCTAAGCCCTTGAAATCTCGATATTCCTATTTTGACAGCTGGATATCCAATTGTATTTCCAGTTATCATGTTGTACTTAAAGAACCAGGGCAATCATTGTACTTGGTTAGACTGACCTCTTTTTGGTTGTTGTTTTGGAAAATGTGGTCACTTTGAATAGATTGTCCTTGAATCATGAGTAGCCACATTAATTGTATTATATTAATTTATTGGGCTTCATGAGCTTTTCTTTTGGTAAGTTTCCTTTATTGATTCCAGCTCCAAATTCTATTCCTGTGACCTGTTGTGGCCTTTCACATCTAAGGGCTCAAAAGCAATAGATTTTTTGGCATTACTTAAAAAATTGAGACACAGTTCACATAACCTTTGCATAAAGTTTACCCTTTTAAAGTGTACAATTCAGTGTTTGTTTTAGTGAATGCATAAGGTTGTGCAACCATCATTATTATCTAATTCCAGAATATTTTCCTCACTCCAAAAAGAAACACTGCTCCCATTAGCAGTCACTTCTCAGGCTCCCTTCCCCCTAGCTTCTGGAAATCACTCTGTCACATTCAACTCATCTATACTGTTTAAATATCAAAAAGTATTCTTTTTATAAGATAACTTTTTTTTATTCACTCAATCTATACTAAGTGTTTAGTATTCTCTATTTTTATCCACTGACTTTAAAATAAAAACAAGACAAAATGTATTTGTGTCCTCCTAGCTATTGAGAGAAAATAGCTATAAGACATTTAACCCATATGTTTTTCAGACATCCTTAATTCTCTATTTTTAGTATTAATTTATTTCTAAGTCTGAGAAATTGCAGTCTTATGCTTACATTTTATCCATATCTGGGCAAGTTAAAAAAGGAAATAGATTGAAAGGATATGCAAGGTCAGATTCCACAATCTTCCACAGAATCATTTGTCCTTTTCCATCCTCCAATCACACTTCCTTATCATAAAATAGATAAGAAAAACCTCATCTTTAATTAAGCAATTGGAAAGAATTTGAAATTCCTTTGAACATATGCTATTTCTCACGGCCTTCCTAATATCATATCTGAAAAAAAGAAAAGTTTTCTTACTATGTACTTTGTACTAAAGAAGCAGTTAAGAACCACTACATAATGATGTCTATTTACCCAAGAACAGATATTAAGTAATAATTAATGTTCTCATCTGTCTTATTCTAGAAAAGATCTTAAGTAGCTATATTTTTCAGTTTGGTAATTTTGACTCCAGTGTCCACTGTTCTTAGGCAGTATATCAACTCCTGCTTCTCAAAAGACCTCCAGAGGTCTAGGGAAGTAGAAATCCGACTGGTTAAGAACTCAGGCTCTGGAGTCAGCCTGCCTGGAGTCAAATCCCACCTTTATTCTTACTAGCCACGTGAACCCAGGTAAGTCACTTAACCTCTTTGTGTCTGTTTCCTTAGGTATAAAATGGGAGTAACACAACCTACCTCAAAAATTTTTTTTTATCAGTGGATAATAAAAATAAAGTTCTTAAAAGAGTGAGTGATACATTCCTATGAATCATTTAAAACTAGCAATTCATATGAACTGGAGCTATCCTTCAGCTCGCCAACCCAACGATTGAGACAGCAACAGTTTAATTAAAATACATCCAAGAAGACTCCCTATGAAAGATTATTTCATTGAAATTATAATCATAACACCTCTAAATTGTTGAACCATTCAGTGCCAACATGTTGATATGTCCTTTACTTGTTTGTTTTTCTGTTCAATATCTCAGCAACCTGTGAGTTAAGTAGTCTTTTCATTTTATACAGGAATAAATCACATTGCAGACTGGCTAAGTAACCTGCTCATGACTTGCACATTCTTTATATTGTCTTTCCAAAAATTTGTCTGTTAAAGTGATACCCAGTGACTTCGTGAGAACTCCAAGAGTTCAAATAAATAAATTTTCTGGAGCTTCTTCAATGTTACTTTTAAGGTAATCTGTTATTAATAATTGGCCTTGTCATATCTTCTTTTCAGGGACGTTTAATTGAGAAAGCACGGAAGAAACACAAGTAGCAGACATACAAAGAACAGAGAAAAATCATGGGCAGATTTCACTTGAGTAAGCAGAGCTGATATTTTCAGGAATTTGTCATGGGGCCAGCGATAAGGTTAAGATCTGAATGAAAGGTCTCTCCTTCAAAATGTTAACTCTATGTCCATTGCCACAGATGGAGAAGAAAGGCTCCATGAGGAGAACCAAAACATGTCCTGGGAGTTGCTTCTGCAAACATGAAGGTAGTCTTTGAAGCTCCCATGGGGGAACCTCCTCTATTCAGCTTACTTAGGACCATCTGTGGAATCTGACAGCCAGGGGAACAGACAATCTCCTGCAGTCCATATATGTGTGCCAGGGAAATAAACTTCCCAGGATAAGCATCACATATCATCCTAAAGTGGCAATTTTAATAAATATAAACAATCAAGAACACTTTTTATATATAAAATATACTAAAGTTTTTAAGGTGCACTTTATATTGAACCATATTAGGGAGTCCCAGCAGGAAACAGAAGTCACATTCTAAAGTAATTAAACAATTAACAAAGTGTCTATTTGTCAAGATGTAAACAGAACAACAAAGGATACTGAAGCACACATGAACTAGCAACAGTGGGAAACCATTACCAAATTCAGAGGAATGATTATTTCTTACTCATCTGTAAGTCTCTAGTATCTAGCACAGTAACTGTCACATAACTGTCATCATGATCATCGTCATTATAGCTATGTTTCATGAAGGCTTCTCATGTGCTGGACACTAAAGTCTATACACTATTTCATATGTTCTCAGCCATCCTGTGATTTGGAAACTAGTGACTATATATTGCATAATGAATAGTGAAATTCAGAAGTCAAAAAATGGGTAGATTGGGCTTCCCTGGTGGCGCAGTGGTTGGGAGTCCGCCTGCTGATGCAGGGGACACGGGTTCGTGCCCCGGTCCGGAAGGATCCCACATACCGCGGAGCGACTGGGCCCATGAGCCATGGCCGCTGAGACTGCGCGTCCGGAGCCTGTGCTCCGCAACGGGAGAGGCCACAACAGTGAGAGGCCCGCGTACCGCAAAAAAAAAAAAAAAAAAAAAAAAGGTAGAAGATCACACAGGTGACAGGTGTGAAGCAGAATTAAAATCATGCCTGACTGACTCAAAATACAGTGCTATCCAAGTTATAGTAAGTGAAGGTCCATGTTAGACATCAAATAAAAGATATTTACTATTAAATTTCTACGACTTCAAAAACCAGTCAACCAGTAGTTTTCCATCTAAACTCCAAGGAATAGTCAATGATATAAAACTATGTAATTTATCACTCTTTTGCCAGAAATCTTTTCATGTTTTGTCTCCCAAACAGATCACAAAGTCCTCAAAGGAAGATTCCTTGTGTTAATACAGCTTCATATCTCTCAGAGACTCTGGTGCCTTGCAAATGCCAGTTCTTGTTTATTTATATATGTTTTTTTTTCTATGCTTATTTCTGTAGTTCTCCGCCTGGCTACAAGCCTGGCTCTCACAGGGTTTTTATAATAATTAGGTTCTAGAGCAACAGTTTCTGCATCCTGAAGGTATAATGCCACTTATGCTTAGCTTTCAAATCAAAATTAGTTTTGTTTTCCCACTGCCTCTACTTCTTTTGAAAAATTTGAAGATGTCCAACGTGGGCTTTGCAAAACTACAATCGGACATTATTTTTATAAAGGGCAAATACTGGACCTGTCTGACTCATAACTCTTTTATAATGGCTGTCATAATCATGGATTCCTAGGAAAGGTTTCTGACCTTGGTAGCTAAAAGTGAGAGAAGGAATCCTTACTGCCTTGTTGACCAGTCTGACTGACCTTGAAATCAATGAGGTGGAGTCGTTCGGGACAGTCTTGCAAACTGCTTAGCAAAGCATTGAAGCTCTTCTGTGACTTGGACCCACTTTAATGCAAACTTGAATTCTGAATTTTCCAGCCTCTTCTATCACTCTCTCCACCCATGCATCATAGACTCCAGCTGCAGAAAATGTTTAAGGAATATGCTGTGCCCTTATGAGTCTCCCCATTTTAGATTGCTGATTGCCTCTTCCTGGAATGCTTCGCTTCATATGGACTCAAATAAACAAGGATGCAGCTACATTTTGCAGTAGAGCCCACTGGTTAATAGTACATGTTCTAGAGTCAACCCCATTTTTCTAGCTCTAGCTATCTGACCTTGAGCTTGGCACATAACCACTCCGAGAATTAGTTTCTACATCTGTGACACGAGAAAAATACCATCCACCTCAACACAGCTGTTGTGAACATTAAAATGAGATTATGAAAGTAAAATGATCAGCAGAATTCCTGATAACACAGTAAATGCTCAACAAGTAGTAGCTGCAATAATTTTTATCCAGATCAAATATTTTCTATCTATGAGGCCTTATTCTTCTCCAGATGAGATTACTTTCTTCTTTGCTCCCTTAGCACATTTCAGTCACCACCATGATGGCACTTTCTTCACTAATAATTTACGTGCCTGTATTCCATAATCAGAACATAGGTCTTTAGTTTCTTTATAGCTTTAGCATAGCTGCTTCCTGTGTGCTTATTAGGTACTGGAATGAAATGAATGAATGAAAGAATGATGAATGGATGCTAAGATACAAAATACTCCTATATAAAGATGTTGATTATTCTAAAGTAACCAAGTTACTTCAAAGTGAGTAATTTGGGTAATGAGAGACTCTATCTTAGTATATACTTGATAAGACCTAGTCAATAGGAAGACTTGGCAATATGATCTTTATGACTCATTTAATCAATCATTTTTTCTGAAATTGAGAAGTGGAGAGCCCTTATCATTGTATTTTAATAATCATGAGAAAACAAATCAGTCCCTGGGATCAATACTCAATACCATTAAAGTGGTGTACATTTTGCAATTCTTTTATTATTTAATTTATTTATTACTATTATTTTTTTGGCTGAGTTGGGTCTTCATTCCTGCATGTGGGTTTTCTCTAGTTGTAGCGAGCGGGGGGGGCTACTCTTCGTTGCAGTGTGCAGGCTTATCATTGTGGTGGCTTCTCCTGTAGCAGAGCACGGGCTCTAGGCACGTGGGCTTCAGTGGTTATGGCACATGGGCCCTACAGCACACAGGCATCAGTAGTTGTGGAACATGGGCTCAGTAGTTGCGGCTCGCGGGCTCTAGAAAGCAGGCTCAGTAGTTGTGGCACACGGGCTTAGTTGCTCCGCGGCGTGTGGGATCTTCTCGGGCCAGGGATCGAACCCGTGTCCCTGCGTTGGCAGGTGGATTCGTAAGCACTGCACCACCAGGGAAGTCCCTGCAATTCTTAATTAATTGGTGGCAAACACGTTGCAGTCTCTATGGCTAGCTTCATCTGCATACAGCAGCATAATGGCTTTTTCCCTTACAGTAAAGGTTTTTTATGAGTCATAAGTCTTCTCCAGAGGGTGTGGTTCTCATTTGATAATCACACCCTTGGGAGATTAAAAACACTTATCTTTGGATCATGACTTGCAATGCCCCAGGGGTGTGATTATCTCAGGAAACTCGCACTCTCTGTCATGCCTAATTGCTTAATTATTATAGCTCAAGTTCATACCACCGTACAGGAGCTAAAGTTGTGTCAGCATTTCCACTCTAAATTCTTTTTCCAGGAGTCTATAACTCAGACATTAAAAAAAAAACAACTATGTTCTGTAGAAGCACTGCACTAACGGTCTTATTCAGAGAACCATATTTCTTCAACAGATTATTTTTATCTCAAAAATTGGGTCCCTGTCCCCCTAGTGAGTTGACAAAAGAAATGTGCTAATTAAATGTCTTTAAATCATATTATTTTTCTGGGCAGCTGGGAAAATAATTCACATTCTAATGACATAAATATGATTTCATCTATCTAAACAGCAAGAATGGCTCATGCAATTTCCAGTTTCCTTGGAAATATACTTACACTTTTTAGAACCATTCATAAAAGATTTTTCCCTTTGTAAGTAGAACAAGCTAACCCATAGTTGGAAAATGTGATATATAACTAAGTTCCAAGCCTCAGCTAAATATTTTCTTAGGTCATATACTGTTAACTTTCCAAAGAGAATTGAGTAAAGGGCAGATAGGTAAAAAATGGGAAACAAGGAGATGCAGGTAAAACACTGCATAGTTGCTTATAATAAGTCCTCTCAGTCTTATCAGTGTCTCAAAGGTGACAGATTTCTCAAAGCCTGGAAGAGGCTGACTCACATAGATCAAATTCATGAGACATCAAAGATTACAAGCTACCCTGCTAATGCCTTAATGTACAAGATATATATTAATTAAATCTAGTGGCTGTAATTCACCTGAAGTAACACCTTTCCAATAACAGCATTCCTGAAATGCTAATAAAAAATTTCCCTGTAAGTGCAGAATTGGATAAAATGGGAGAGTGTTGAGTGGTGTTTCAGATAGGATGTGGTGAGGGCTAAACACTCTTGTTCCTTGCATTAGAGGACATACTTCCTCTGTTACTGACAGTTACTAAAACTCTGGATGCAGGATCTTTTCTTGAGGCAGTATTCTAGAATTTGACCTTCAGTTTTCTATGTTCTAGGCCAGTATGCCTCAAAGTACACATTTGGAAAACTTATGTCTTGAACTGTACCTCCCCCCCAAAATAGAATCTCTCCATTAAATGTCACAGAGTTGATGAACACCTGACCCTACAGGGGAAACTATCTTTGCCAGAGCATTATTTCTAATATAAGTCCTGTCTTAAACTAATTGTTCTTTAAAAAACAAAACAAAAAAAACCCCAGTAAATAATGTTCCGTGGAATTTAGAATGAAATATAAATGTCATATTTTCTTTAAAAAATCAAAACAACATCTCGAGATAATGAAAGTGTGTGCCCATTTCCACCTGCACAAAATAAGTGGTTCACCTTATTTGTAATCAGGATATCTCACACTGATAGAAAAGAGATCAGTAAATGCAAGTGCATTTCCTTAAAATTTTCTTAAAATTTTGAATGTTGAATAATGTCTTGCTTAGAATATAAGCAATGTGCTGCAAATATTTTGTTGTGTTTCTGATTATCAAGAACGTGGGCACTAAGTAATCAATCAGGAAAACAGAAGGAAAAATAGATAAAAAAACAGAAACTAAAAACATTTATATTTTTCATTATCTCACATACAAATTTTACTGTAACCACCAGGTGAAAGTTTATAATCGTTTTACAGACACATGTGTTAGAATATCTATTATGTAGTTACCAGTAATGAGGTTACAATAAATGAAAATATCTGGTGTTTTGTGAACAGGGAGATCAAGATGGCTGATTAAAAGAAGAAAGAGTTAACAGTTGCTAAATAGAATGATATTCAATATAGGAGCAAAAATGCATATTCTATTCTGTTAATGTTTTACTTTACATGTTATTAAAATGAAAAAGAAAATACACATACATAGATATTTGAAGATGATTTGGAGATAGACAAATGAGAAAAATGAGATCCTGAGAGGGAAAATACATTGCAGTATATTACACAACTAGGTAGTCTGTGAGGCTATTAACAGACCCTTATCTTATGCCACTCACAAAACTTAACTCAAAATGAATTAAAGACTTAAACATAAGACCTGAAACGATAAAACTCCTAGAAGAAAACACAGGAAAAATGCTCCTTGGCATTGGTCTTGGCAACAGTTTTTTTGGATATGACACCAAAAGCAAATGCAACAAAAGCAAAAATCTACAAATAGGACTATACCAAACTAAGATGCTCCTGATCAGCAAAAGAAATAAGAAAAACATAAAAAGGCAACCTATGGAATAGAAGAAAATATTTGCAAATCATATATCTGATAAGGGGTTAATATCCAAAATATACGAAATCTCATATAACAATAGCAAAACAACAACAAAATATCTGATTAAAAAATGAGCAGAGGAACCTTTTTTTTTTCCCCCAAAAAAAGACATAACGGTGGCCAACAGGTAAATAAAAGGTGCTAAACATCACTAATCATCAGGGAAATGCAAATCAAAATCACCAGATATCACCTCACACCTGTTAGAATGGTTATCATCAAAAAGACAATATTACAAGTGTTGGTGAGGATGTGGAGAAAAGGTGGGAATGTAAATCATTGTAGCCACTATGGAAAAAAGTATGGATGTTCCTAAAAATTAAAAATAGAACTACCACATGACCCAGCAATCCTATTTCTGGGTATATATCCAATAGAAATCAGGATCTTGAAGAAATATCTGCACTCCATGTTCACTGCAGCATTATTCACAATAGCCAAGAGGTGGAAACAAACAAGTGTTCATCAATGAATGAAGGAATAAAGAAGATGTAAATATGTCATGTCATAAATACATAAATATTATTCAGTCATGAAGAAAGAAATGAAATCCTGCCATTTGCAACAATGTGGATGGACCTTGAGGTATTATGTTAAGTAGAAACAGAGTTGAATGGTGGGGTAGGAGAAATGGAGAGATGTTGGTGAAAGTGTACAAACTTCTAGTTATAAGAAGCAGAAGCTCTGGGTATCTAATGTACAGCATAGTGATTATAGTTAATAATACTTTATTATATACATGAAAGTTACTAAGACAGTAGATATTAAATGTTTTCACCACAAAAAGAAACTGTAATTATGTAATATGAATGAGATGTTAGCCAATGGTATGGCAGTAATCATTCCGAAATATAAGTATTAAGTCAACAAGTTGTATACCTTAAAAATACACAATGATATATATATATATATATATATATATATATATAAATTATAGCCCAATAAAACTGGAAAAATAAATTTCCCCATGAATTTTATAATCAGCTTAGGACTTTCTAGAAGAAAAATGCCTGTTCGAATTTTTACTGAAACTTTATTGAATCTATAGATAAATGCAAATAGAGTCGACATCGTAATATTACTGAGTCTTCCGATTCACCATTGAAGATGCTCCCCAGTTTTCTTCTGTTTAGAGGTTTTTTTTTTTGTTTTTTTTTTTTGCGGTACGCGGGCCTCTCACTGTTGTGGCCTCTCCCGTTGCGGAGCATAGGCTCCGGACGCACAGGCTCAGCGGCCATGGCTCACGGGCCCAGCCGCTCCGCGGCATGTGGGATCTTCCCGGACCGGGGCACGAACCCGTGTCCCCTGCATCGGCAGGCGGACTCTCAACCACTGCGCCACCAGGGAAGCCCTGTTTAGAGGTTTTAACTGCTAATTCATCTCCTTATTTGTTATATGTCTGTTCTGATTTACTATTTCATCTTGAGTCAGTTTAGGTAATTTGTGTGTTCCTAGGAAATTGTTCATTTCACCTATGTCATCTAATTTATTGGTGTATAATTATTCATAGCATTCTCTTATACACATTTTATTTCTCTAAAGTCTGTATTAATGTCATCACTTTAATTTCTGATTGTAGTAATTTGACCCTTCTGTTTTCACTTGGTTGGTCTATGTAATAGTTTATGAATTTTGTTGATTGTTTCAAAGAGCCAAACTTTGGTTTTGTTGATTCCCTCTACAGAGATAAAATTGAGAAATACTTAGCTAGACTGAGAAAAAAGAAGAGAGAGAAGATGCAAATAAATAAAATCAGAAGAACAAATAAAATCAGAAAAGAGAGAAATAAAATCAGAACTGATGCTACAGAAACTATTTGTCTGTCTTTATGCCAGCATTGTTTTGATTACTGTAGTTTTATAATATATTTTGAAATCAGAAAATATTATGCCTCCAGCTTTGTTCTTTCTCAGGATTAATTTGGCCAACCATGGCCTTTTGTGGTTCCATAAAAATTGTAGAATTTTTTTCCTATTTCTGTAAAAAATGCAATTATGTTGTTGATGGGGATTGCATTAAATCTATAGATCATTTTGGGTAGTATGGATATTGTAATAATATTAAGTCTTCTAATCCATGGATAGGGGATATCTTTCTATGTGTTTGTGTCTTCTTTCATTTCTTTTACAATGTTTTGCAGTTTTCAGTGTAGAAGTCTTTCAGCTAACTAGTTAAGTTTATTCATAAGTACTTTTTTCTTTTTGGTGCTATTGTAAATGGGATTGATGACCTATTTGTTCTTCAGATGGTTCATTGTTAGCGTATAGAAATACAACAGACTTTTACATGTTGATTTTGAATCCTGCACCTTGTTGCTATAATTTTTATTACATTCCAGAGTTCCAAAAAAGTTGATCTTGTCAATTTGTGCCTTCTTAATAGTTGCTTCAGTGAGGAAACGCTTCTTGGAGAACTCTACTCCACCATTTCCGTGACATCATCCTTCCTAAACCATAAATTTTGGTGTCATACTTACATTTTTATCCAATTCAAAATATTTTAAAATTTTCCTTGTATTTTTTGACCCATGGTTTATTTAGAATTGTGTTACTTACATTTCAAATACTTACTATTTTTCTAGATATTTTTCTATGACTGGTTCTTAGTTTAACACTGTTTTCAGTCAAAGAAAATATTCTATATGAGCCATGTTAAAAACATATATTGAGACTTGTTTTATGGCCCTGCATATGGTTTATCTCAATGACTGTTTCCTATGCACTTGTGTATTCTTCTGTTGTTGGGCATTGTGTTATATGCATATATAACACAATGCATAAATGCCAATTGGTCAAAATGCCAATTAGGTCAAGTAGGTTGAATGGATTTTTAGGCTTATTTACTTTCAGTTTTTCTGTTTGTTCCATTAATTATTAGATGAGTGTGGAATGCTCCAAGTATAATAGTGGATTTGTCTAATTCATTTTCATTATGTTTTTGCTTCATGTATTCTGAAGCTCTCTAATCAGATGCATACAACTTTAGAATTTCCATATTTTCTTTATAAATTGATTCTTTTATCATTATGAATTGTCCTTCTTTCTCTCTGGTAATTATATTTGTTATCTTTATAATGTCAACTACCACTATATATTAAATTCAGCTTTTTATGATTAGTGTTTTCTTGGTATGGCCTTTTCCATACTTTTAATTTAATATAATCTATATTATCATCTATATCCTTATATTTAAAGGTTATTTCTCACCAACATATTTGGATCTTTTAAATAGGATGTTAAATAGTTTATTTTTAATGTAATTATTGAAATGTTTGAGTTTAAGCCTACTGTCTTGGTAGTTGTTTTCTATTTTTCCCATCTGCTCCTTCTTTCCTTTTTAACTGCCTATCTTTGGCTTAGTTGAGTAATTTCTAGGTTGCTATTTTATTTCTATCATTGACCATGGCACAGGCAGCAAGATAATCAAAGATAATTTTGACTCTTTCTAAGATTGTTTTTAAACTTGTTCGGGGAAGTTGTAGAGTAACCTTTATTTTATGATAAAATATCACTTTTCAATGTTTTAAATGGTTGGATACATTTTTTCCAATTTTCTACTTATTTATGGCAGGATTGTAAGGTTAGTCCCTTTCAGTCTATCAAGGTTTGTGTTAGTTTTCTAGGGCTGTTATAACAAAATACCACAAACCAAGTGGTTTAAATAACAGAAATTTATTGTCTCATAGTTCTGGAGGCTAGAAGACTGAACTCAAGGTATTGACTGGGCCATGCTGCCTTAGAAGGCACTAGAGAAGAATCTGTTCCAGGCCTCTCTCCTAGTCTCTGGTAGTTCCTTGTTTTGGGCAGCCTAACTCCAATCATCATATGGCATTCTCTCTCGGCACATCGCTGTATCCAAATTTTCTCTTTTTATAAGGGCATCAGTCATATTGGATTAGGGGCCCATCCTACTCAAGTATGACCTCATATTAACTAGTTACATCTGCAAAAACCCTACTGGCAAATAAGGTCACATTCTGGGTTACTGGGGTTTAGTACTACAACATATGAACATTGGGGGATGCAACCACAAGGATAGAAGCAGAATCCCCCACATGAGTTATTTATGACATCAATCAGAAGTTCTGTCATTCATAAGTTAAGAAACATTATATAGACTGCTATTGCATATAACATAACTTCGATTTTGGATTAGCCACTATGTAAAAGTTACTGTCACACAGAAAATACTGGGGTGCAATTACTAGGTCTGACAAGGTACATCCTTAAACATGCAACTGTTTCTAATTATTGTTGGGTGGTTGTAAATTTTTGTTATAGGTTATTTTGATTTTGTGTTTTGCTTCATTTCCTTATTGCACTTTTATTATCATATATTCTATTATGATAAAGATGGTCAAGAAACTTATTTAATCTAAGTTTTACACAGGATTTACACAGTGTCCAGGATTAGCTAAATAAATTTGTGTTATTTTTTTTCCCATTTTTATACATAACTTTTTCTTGGTAAGTAGTTCCAAACTTTATAAAAATATCAATTAAAATTTCTACTTGAAAAATAACTTAATTAGTGTAAGTGTGAAGCTCTGTAGACTCTAAAACATTTTCTGCCTTTGAAAGAAACATCTCTGTGTCATAAGTTTTAAATTTTTTTCTTGATGTGAAGATTTTCTAGAAATAGAAATATATCATTGTATACTATTTGACTGCATTTATTTATAAAATGTCTTTATTGATTTTCTTATAATTTTTAATATTTTCTAGTTATGAGTAATATAAAGTGATCAGACTTATAATGACCTTTAATAATAAAGCATTATTACAGATGAGCATTCTTCTATTTTTTATTTTCATCTGTCTGATTGAGTTGAGATGTTTAACAAAGATATGTTAAATTTTTTTCTTGTATGCTTTTATAATTTCATTCATTTTTATAGTATAATTTGAGTATACTCTGTTAGATTCATGGGTCCACCTTTTAAAATGATTATCCATTTTATCCTAATATGATTTTAGCCTTTATTCCTAAAAATTATTTCTTACTAAATTTTATTTTTGTCTTATATTAGCATTACTTCAATTGATTTCTGGTGTACTTTTTAATCTTCTCATTTAAAAATGTTCTGTGCCGTTTTCCTTTAGGTGTGTCTCTTGTAAGCAGTGCACAGTGACATCTTGTTTAGTTCTTCTTTAAGCCTATGGTGTCATGGTTTTTCATAATTGATGAGTTTAATATGTTTATATTAATTTTGATAAACAATATAATTATCCTTGCTTTATGTCATATTTGGAGTATTAAATATTATCCACTTTTTCTTTCCTTTTTCTTCTTGCTTTCTATTGAATTAAATTTTTTTAATTTTTTTAATTTTCAAATTCTGATTACTTGTTTATGTATGTGTTTTAAAATATTTTTTATTAGTAACACATATTTTGTTTGTTCAGGATCTCAGGCTTCCTTTCTCCCCGTACAAGGTTATTAGCATGCTTTCAATGTATAATGAACAATTCTACCTCTGCCTCCATGAATCTCCATGAAGGTTATTTTCATCTAGAGTTTTATTCCATCTTTCAAAAATAGTTAACATTTTTTAGAGTTAACATTTTTTTCAGTATTTAATCTATTTCTGTGCTGATCAAGGTCATTTTCAACCCACTCCTTCTGAATTCATGTTTCTTTTTGTTAAGGTATATCCTTTAGTGTTTTTAAATAGGATCTATAAAAGCTAAATTATTATCCTTTGTATGTCTCAAAATACGTTTAATTTATTTTTCAAATTTGAATGTACTTTTAGGTGACCAGAAATTTCTAGGTCGATTGTACCTTTTTCAGCATTTTAAAGATATAAAAGAAAATTTATTTTTGAAAAAGGATATAAAATAAGAGGGATATCTATGGTGGAACAGATAGAAAAAAACTGCAAAATGATAGATAAAATTGTAATGTTTCAGTAATTTCATAAAATGTAAATGGATTAAATACTTCAATTAAAAGACTAAATGTGTTAGATTGCATAAGTACAGACATATACACACACACAATAATATACTGCTTACAAGAGAAACATAATATGTTCATCTATTCAGAAATGGAGTTTTGTAAAATTGAGTATCTAATCTACAAACCTAGAAGTGGCAGTTCTAGCCAGTACAAGTCATGAAAGAGAAATAAAAGACAAAACAATTAGACAAAATAGGTAAAATTTGTATAGAAAAATAATCTAAAAGAATGTACAGGGCTTCCCTGGTGGCGCAGTGGTTGGGAGTCCGCCTGCCGATGCAGGGGACATGGGTTCGTGCCCCGGTCCTGGAAGATCCCACATGCGGCGGAGTGGCTGGGACCGTGAGCCATGGCTGCTGAGCCTGCGCTCTGCAACGGGAGAGGCCACAGCGGTGAGAGGCCCGCGTATATTAGAATCAATAAGTGAATTAATAAAGGTCATAGGATATGAGTTAAAAATTAAGAAAAAATCAGTTCGAATTCCAATGAACTTCTAACGAATAGAGATTTATTTATTTTTTTTGGCTGCACTGGGTCTTCATTGCTGCACGTGAGCTTTCTGTAGTTGCTGCGAGTGGGGGTTACTCTTCATTGTGGTACACGGACTTCTCATTGCAGTGGCTTCTCTTTGTTGCGGAGCACGGGCACTAGGCGCACGGGCTTCAGTAGTTGTGGCACGTGGGCTCAGTAGCTGTGGCATGCAGACTCTACAGCGCAGGCTCAGTAGTTGTGGCGCATGGGCTTAGTTGCTCTGAGGCATGTGGGATCTTCCCGGATCAGGGCTTGAACCCATGTCTCCTTCATTGGCAGACGGATTCTTAACCACTGCACCACCAGGAAAGTCCCACAAATAAAGATTTAAAACATTATTATTAGTTTTTTTTTTTTTGCGGTACGCGGGCCTCTCACTGTTGCGGCCTCTCCTGCTGCGGAGCACAGGCTCCGGACGCTTAGGCTCAGCGGCCATGGTTCACGGGCCCAGCCGCTCCGCGGCATGTGGGATCCTCCCGGACCGGGGCACGAACCCCTGTCCCCTGCATCGGCAGGCGGACTCTCAACCACTGCGCCACCAGGGAAGCCCTAAAACATTATTTTCTATGATAGCAAACAAAAATTAGGAATTAATCTTTCAAAAGACCTTCAAAATCTCTACACAGAAAACTATAAAACATTACTGAGAGGAATTTAAGACCTAAATAAATGGAATGTTAATATACCATGTCAATAGATTTGAAAAATCAGTCTTGTATAATTTTTAATTTCCCTTAAATTGATTTATTGATTCAATGCAATTCTAGTTTAAATTCTAGTAATTGCATGTGTGTGTGTGTTTGTGTGTGTGTGTGTTGTGTGTGTAAATTTATAGGCCGATTTTTAAATTTATATGGAAATGCAAAGGACCAGGAATAGCCTGGGAAATCTTGAAAAACAAAGTTAGAGACAGAGAGAAAGAGAGAATATACTGGGCCTCGATTTACTACAGAAAGATCATTGCAATAATCAAAGAAAACAAGGAAAGGGCAAGTTTAAAGAAGTAGTGTTAGTTGAGTTGAATATCCATATGGAACAAAGGGCATAAAAGTCAATTCTAGATTGATGTAGACTAAATATGAAAGCTATCATAATACATTTTTAGAAGATAAAATAGGAGAGGTATCTTTATGATCTTGAGGAAGAGGGTAAAGATTTCTTGAATAGGACACAAAAACATTGAGCATAAAATAAGAGACTGATAAGTTGTACTCTATTAAAAATAAGAAATTTTTTGTCGACCAAATGGCACGAATAAAATCATGAAAGTTTGTATCTATATACCACTAAGTAGTTGCATGCATGGAACTTCTATGAATCAATAAGAGACTGATAAGTAACTCAAAAACAATTTAAAGATTTGAACAAAAATATCCCAGAGAGAATGACCATTGGCCAATAAGCACATGAAAAGATGCACATCATTCATGATCATGGAAGTGCAAATTAAAACATGTTGTGATAGCATTACATGAAAATATGCTCAATATCACTAATTATCAGAGAAATGCAGATCAAAACTACAATAAGGTATCACCTCACACTGGTTAGAATGGCCATGTTGAAAAAGTCTACAAACAATAAATGCTAGAGAGGGTGTGGAGAAAAGGGAACCCTCCTACACTGTTGGTGGGAATGTAAACTGGTACAACAATTATGGAGAACAGTAAGGAGGTTCCTTAAAAAACTAAAAATAGAACTACCATATGATCCAGCAATCCCACTCCTGGGCACATACCAGGACAAAGCTATAATTCAAAAAGATACATGCAGCCCAATGTTCATAGCAGCACTACGTATTTACAATAGCCAAGAGATGGAAGCAACCTAAATGTCCATTGACAGATGAATGGATAAAGAAGGTGTGGTACTTATATACAATGGAATATTATGCAGCCATAAAGAAGAATGAAATAATGCCATTTGCAGTAACATGGATAGACCTAGAGATTGTCATACTGAGTGAAGTAAGTCAGACAGAGAAAGACGAATATCATATGATATCTCTTATATGTGGAATCTAAAAAAATGATACAAATGAACTTAGAAAACAGAAACAGAGTCACAGATGTAGTAAAGAAACTTATGGTTACCAGGGGGAAAAAGCAGGGGAGGGATAAATTGTGAGATTGGGATTGACATATACACACCACTGTATATAAAATAGATAACTAATAAGGACCTACTGTATAGCATGAGGAACTCTACTCAAACTCTGTAATGGCCTATATGGGAAAAGAATCTTAAAAAGAGTGGATATATGTCTATGTATAACTGATTCATTTTGCTGTACGGCAGAAACTAACACAACATTGTAAATCAACTATACTGTAATAGAAATTAAAGGAAAAAAAACCATATTGTGATAGCATTAACACCCATAAGCTAGACCAAAAAATGAAAATGTTGATTAATAAAATGTACTTAATAGACATTATCACTCAAGCAGATAGCATACACTTTTAATATGTAAATGGTGGTTTATAAAATTTAATAGTATTTCTATATTCTTATCATTTTCCAATGAAATAGAAATAAATAACTACCCTGACTAAAATATTAACTACTTAGAAAGTTAAGAAACACAGCAGGAAAAGCCTTGTATCTAAGATAACAATAATAACAACAATAATAACTCCTTTATGCCTACTAACTCACTTACACTAACCATAACTCCAGAGGTAGATAAAATTATTCCCTGGAAACTGAGGCAACAGGTATATTTAGTCACCTGCCTGATGTTTTCTCCTCGTTCTCCAGAATCTGATGGCTGCTCTGGAGTTAACACAGATGAGTTCACCTTGATCTCAGGCCTCTACACCCTCATTCAGATAGGTTCATTCTGATGATGCTAATGGCATCACCAAATGCTGCAGCGTGTAGTCATCTTTTGTATTTACTTTGCCTCTATTCTGTTGTCTATTAGTTCTAACCTATTATTTGGCATTTTCTCAAATATTCTATTCCAAGGCTTTTTCCTTTCCTTCTTTATGGAACTGATAAGGTTTTGTTGTTGCTGTTTTCCTTGGAGGGGTAGGTATATTTTCTGTAATTCTGGAAGACTTTTGGTGGAAGGTTAGAGATATGATTATGCTCACTCTTTCCTCCTGCGTCCTGAGGTGGAAACCCCTAAAAGGACTCTAAGCAGAGATGCATAGGGTACTAATGACCAACAAGACTATTTAGGATTTTTTTTTTCTTGAAGCCGGAGTCAAAGCAGCCATTTTTAACTATGTAACTGGGAAAATGGTTTTGTGTATAACTTACAGATTTTCTTTTCAATTATAGACTAAGACACAAAATTCCACATTTCTTTTGTGTGTGTGACTCTCCAGTCTCCACCTCATCAAAGCAGGTTTAAAAACAACTTATCAGACACTTATGTTTATACTTGAGAAATGAGATATCCTTTATGAGACCTCAGGTGTGAAAACACCTATATAGGACAAAATAGCCAATAACTAGTTTTTAAGAAAGGCCACTTCAAAGGCTGAAAGACAGCTTATTTCAATTCTGACTTTTTTTTTTTTTTAGTGTAACATCTATTCCTTTAATCTTATAGATTCATCTTCTTTAGTTCATGGTTCATTTCTCATTTAATTAATAGAATTTTGGTGTCCTCCAGACATTCTTGGGATTCTTTAAAATAATAGGATCATGGCAAAATTAAAGTACCATGGTATGTACTGATCGCTGGTAAATTTAGAGGATGCTGATATAATATTTAATATAATGTAAAGAAGAGAAACTAAAATTTGGGGGATTAGGTAATAAGGGTTTTGAAGAGAACTGATGTTTATTGAGTGCCTGCTATTAATACTAATTTTTAACCTTTTTCGAGAAATAACGAGTTAGGTACTGTGCTAAGCATGTAACATTTATTAGCTCATTTGCTTTTCACAATACTCCAAAAATGAGTTTCCTCATTTCAGAGGTGATAATACCAAGGCTCACAAAATGAGGAGTTGAAGGGCCCAAAAAAGATTTAGTCATTAATTCATATGAGAATGAGAGGGCAAATTTTTCACACAGATAGAAATGGCAAAATCAGGCAAAATATCATGTCTCTCCATTTTTTGCTTTTCTCCACAACTTATTTTTCTTACAATGCCAAAGTCAGAATACTAATTATGTAAGCTTATTCCCCTGGTATTACCATTTTGATAATAATTCTGGAAAAATGCAAACTGCAGATCAAATATGCAACTTTGTTAAGATACTAACTAATGTAAAATTGGAATAAATGACTCCTGATCTCAGGGGACTGTCATTTGACCATGTATGTTCATGATCCAGTTTTAGAAACTTGGCCAATTCAAATCAAAACTTTCCATTTTGCTAATCACCCTCCAGAAATGACTGCCCAAGAGATGCGAGAACATATGTTGGTAACTGATTCAGCCTTATCTTGCTTCAGCTTCATTTTATTATAAACAAAATTATTTATGTGTGAATTACAACGATTCCACCTACTACTTTCAGAACAGTTTCCCTTCCACTAAATATAAGGAACTTAATCACTTACTTTATCAAAATTACATGTCACTGGAACAGAGCTAATCTCATTTTGTAAACTCACTTGTCAGATAGTTCTCAGGTTTAATGTGTAATCAAATAAACTAATTTCAAATGCACTTTTTGCTTATTTTTAATGTTCTTTATGTTAATAATATTATATTTCCTTATGGCTGATGTACCACAGGCAGTATAGAAATTACTTGTTTTATGAATATGTAACACAAGAATACCTCTTCTTTAATAATATAGCCTCTTTTTAATACAAGAAGGAATTAAATTTGTAGAAAACTTTCTTTTGAAATATGTAGACGTTTTAGACAGATGTTTTATACTGATTTTAAGCATCTTAATGTTTGAAGGAAGCTTAAGAGAATACTGTTTCTTTTGAGATATGAATCATGATATATTCTCCCATTTTTGAATAGACTTGCCAAGTATCTAAAAGGTCAGACGAGCAGTCCAAAGTCATACAAGAAGGGTGAGTCACAGAAGGGAGATAAGAATGCAGGTTTTTCTGTTTTCTGGTATATATTTTTGTTATTTAAAAAAAATCTGATAAAGTGTAGTCCTAGTTTTCTGCAACTAATATGTTTATTTAAGATTAAATCAAAGGGAGGTGGTAACTCTGGCCATTTCCATATCGTTCTTACCCAGTGGTATATAGTATACCACTATATATATATAATATATATATATATAATTATGAGGATGAATTGCTAAACATTGGACGATTGATATGAAGGAATATCAGATTTTTAAATACTGAACATTTGGCAAAACTGAAAAAGACATCATTTCTGCATGCCAGATGAAACTTACTGGCTTCTCATATATATCAAAATATTGTTCTAGGAACAAAAATTATCTTAACCAAAAATTAGAACTATAACTCCATGTGTCTTTAAAGCACATGTAAAGTTTTTATATAACATTCTTCAATAAATTCTATTTTAAATTCTCTATTCTAGGCATTTTCACAGCCATTTGGTCCTTACAACATCTCTTTGAATATATAGGAAAATATTACCATCATTTTAAAATTTGATTTTATTTAATTTTATTTCACCATTTCCATTTTAATAGTTAAAAGAAAAATCAAGGATAATTAATTTAAAATATTTCCCCGAAGTCACATGCATTGGAAGTGATAGATTTGGAACATCTCCCAGGTCTTAATTCACATTATGTTTATAATCCACCATCTTCTTATGCTAATACTCTTGTTATACAATGTCCTACTTGAAAGTCAGCTGCCCTTGCCTAACATTTGCTACCTCTGGCAGTGAAATAGATGGAAATTAACTTGCCTCCAGAAGTAGTGAAGCTGGAACTTACTATCAGTGAGTTTTCAAAACTATTGTCACTCCAAATAGTGAATCACTTGACTTCAAGCAGACATAATTTCCAAATAATAGTTGGGAATGGTTTAAACTCAAGCTGTTAATGTTTTAAAAAGAATAAATAAGAATACAGTAAGTAATTAGGTAACTACATAATAAATTGTGATATGGTGAACTTAGTATTATTTAAGAAAGAATTGGTAAATACTATTTTAAATTCATAATCTTGGTGAAGAAAATGGTGGTTTTAAAGCCTGTTTGAAAACCTGTGAAGAGTCCCGACTTATGTGGTGTTGCTTGAAATAGCATAGCTATTTGATATAATTTTAGAAGACAGTTATTTTTCTAGAATGTAGTCTTCTCATATTTTATCATGGTAAAAATGTCAATTTGTGTTTAAATAAGAATTTTGAAATTTCATTCATATATAGTGTCACTCCAAAATTCGAAGTAGTTCTTCTAATTGTTTTAAACTTTTGCTTTAGCTTTTTGGAAGAGATTATGGAGAGGCTAGAGAAATTTTATTTTAAAAATAAATCATCACTCTGGCATCCAGGTGATTTATACACTGGCTTACAGTTTTTCACTGCAATATTAATAAAGACTCAGTGTTTTTTATTTTTCAGGAAGCTTTATTAAATTAAATTACAATAATTTAAAATTTATTTAAATTGAAGGAAATGAAAAGTATTACCGTAATCTCACTCAGTGCCTTAGAATCCACTCTTCAAAATGTAAACTGGATGTCTGGATATATAAATGTTTTCATCCTACTTGTTTATTTTCAAAAAGTAAAGAATGATTGTGTGTAATTTTTAAAATGCCATTGAATGAGTGAAGGTAGTCTTTTCATTCACAAAAGGTTAGTTTTTCACAACTTTGGACATTGTATGAACTCTCTTAATTTAATACTAGACCCGGGAAATCTATTATGCCTCTACTTTGCCAGTTCTGTCTAAAACAGCACAGGTGGCCATTCAACAAGAGGCTGTCACTATCTGTTAGTGACATACAATTCTTATTCCCTATTTTCCAATCCATGTTATTATGAACTGAATTCCCCCAACCCTCAAATTCATATGTTGAAGCCCAAAACCCAATGTGACTATAATTCAAGATAAGGTCTTTAAGGAAGTAATTAAGGTTAAATGAGGTCATAAGGTTAAATGAGGTCATATGGAGCTTTAATCCAATAGGACTGGTGTCCCTATAAGAAGAGACACGAGTGAACTCACCATCTCTTTCTTTAAGCACAGAGGAGAGGCCATGTGAAGACACAGCAAGATGCAAATTGGGAAGAGAGACCTCACCAGAAACCAGTCCTGAAGATGCCTTGATCTTGCACCTGTACTCTCTAGAAATGTGAGAAGATATACTTCTGTTGTTTAAGCCACCACTTCTGTGATATTTTGTAATGGCAGCCTGAGCAGACTATACACATTTATACCCACTTTTTCCTAACTTTTGTAACTTGTATACCAAGTCTTTTATTTTTCTCTTTATGCTATCCTTCTCAGAAGTGCTACTTCTTGCTGCATGGTAATGTCTTTATCATTCTACCTGCCACTGAGAAATAATATCTAAACTAATAAAATTAGAAATGACTCTAATTTCTAGGAAGTATATTGGAAAATATAGAATAACTATCCATCAAAAAAATAGACTTATGCAATCTCTATCAAAATACCATGGTATTTTTTTGCAGAAATAGAAATATCTATCCCAAAATTCAATGGAATCTCAAGGGACCTCAAATAACTAACAAATCTTGAAGAAAGAACGAAGTTGAAATGCTCACACTTCCTGATTTCAAAACTTATTACAAAGCTATAGTAATCAAACCAGTATGGCACTGGAGTAAAGATACACATATAGATCAATGGAATAGAAAAGAGAGCCCAGAAATACATTCTCCTTTATAAGGTCAAATGATCTTTGATAAAAGTGCCAAGACCATTCAAAGGGAAATGAAAGTCTTTTCAACAAATAGTGTTAGGGAAACTGAATATTCCCATACAAAAGAATAAAGTTGGACACTTACCTTACATCATATACAAAAATTAACTCAAAATGGTTCAAAGGCCTAAATATAAGAGCTAAAATTATAAACTTTTAGAAGAAAACATAGAGGAAAAACTTCATGACGTTGGACATTGAAATGGCTTCTTTGATATGACACCAAAAACATAGGGAACAAAAGTTAAAATAGATAAATTAGATTACATCAATGTAAAAATTTTTGTGCCTCAAAGGATGTAATCAGTGGAGTGAAAAGGTAACCTACAGAATGAAAGAAAATATTTGCATATCACTTATCTGATAAGAGTCAATATCTGGAATACAGAAAGAAATGCTACAACTCAACAACAAAACAATCCAATTAAAAAATGGACAAAGGACTTGATTAAATATTTCTGCAAAGAGGAGATACACATGGCCTACCAGTGCATAAAGAGATGCTCAACATTAAGAAAATGCAAATCAAAACCACAAAGAGATACCACCTCGCACCCATTAGGATGCCTACTATTAAAAACCAAATATAACAAGTGTTGTCAAGGATGTAGAGAAAAGGGAACCCTTGTGCACTGTTGGTGGGAATGAAAAATGGTGCAGCTGCTATGAAAGTATATGGAGTTTCTTCAAAAATTTAAAAATATAACTACTATATGGTCCAGCAATTCCACCTATTATGGACTAAGTTGTGTTTCTCCAAATTCATATGTTGAATTCCTAACCTCCAGGACCTTAGAATGTGATTATATTTGGATATAGGGTCTTTCAAGTGGCAATTAAATTAAAATCAGTTTGACCCTAATCTAGTATGACTGGTGTTTTTAACAAAGAGGAAATTAGGACACCTATCTACTCAGAGGAAAGATCATGTGAAGACACAGGGAGAAGATGGCCATCTACAAGCCAAGGAGAACAGCCTCAGAAAAAAGCAATCAGTATGGTTTGAATTTTTGTGTCATTCCAGTATTCACCTGTTAGAATCCTAATGCCTAGTGTGATGGTGTTAGAAGCTGGGGCCTTTGGGAGATAAATAGGTTGACAGTAGAATCCTCATGAATGGGATTAGTGATCTGATAAAAGAGACCTCACAGAGCTCCCCAGCTTCTTTCATCACGTGAGAACATGATGAAAAGTCTGCAACTTGGAAGAGGGCCATTGCGTGACCATGCTGGTACCCTGAGCTCAGACTTCCCACCTCCAGAACTGTGAAAAATATATTTTTGTTGTTTTTAGGCTACCGGGTCTATGGTATTTTGTTATAGCAGCCTGAAGGGACTAAGACACCAACCCTATAGCAATGTACACAATAGCCAAAAAGTGGAAGCAACCCATGTGTCCCTCGACAGATGAATGGATAAGTAAAAATGGAATATTATTCAGCCTTTAAAAACTCAGGAAATTCTGACACATAATACAACATGGATGAACCCTGAGAACACTATGCTAAGTGAAATAAGCTAGTCACAAAAAGGCAAATACTGTATGATTGCACTTATATGAGGTACCTAAAGTGATCAAATAAAAGACAGAAAGTAGACAGGTGGTTGACAGGGGCTGGATGAAGGCAGGAATGGTGAGTTGCTCAATGGGAACAGAATTTCAGTTTTGCAAGTTGAGAAGGGTTGTGGAGATTGATTGTACAACAATGTGAATATACTTAACACTACGGAACTATATACTTAAAAATGGTTAAGATGATAAATTTTATGTTATGTGTGTTTTACCACAATTTAAAAAATAGGTTTCTGCAATGTGATGGTCCTGCTTAGATGTTAGTGGTTGCTATTGTTTTGAACATCAATATGAGTATTGTTTTTAGCTGTAGTATTACTATAGATATATAGAAATTGGAGTTGCCAGATAAAGCATAAGATGCCCAGTTAAATTTGAATTCAAATAAAAAAAAATGAATACTCATTATTATAAGTGTGTCCCAAATATTGCACAGCACATCCTTATATTAAAAATAATATTTGTTGTTTCTCTGAAATTTAAATTTAATTGGGCACTCTGTATTTTTATTTGCTAAATTTGGCAACTCTAATAAAAATATGCATTTTCATGATACTTTGCCATACAGGAGTGCATGCTATTCTGTATAAAATAAATGTAGTATCTTATATTTGAGTATGTGGAATCGTAAAGTGAGAGACTATCTGAGATGTCAAACTACCAGGACCAGTAACATTTTGTGAGCTATAGGTGGCCCTGGTAAAGGTGTTACTTCCATAAATAGCAATTCTAACCTATAGTTTTTACTCTAGTTTCTCACTCTCTTGTGGCATTTGAAATATTTCTACATTTAAACCTATTTGACCTCTTTTTGAAATATAATTTTTTTTATTAGGGGTAACATCTTAAAAGTATTTGTTGAGATGTAAAGTAATTGATTTATACTCATGCACACACATTTATTTCTGTGACCAAATAAATCTATTAAATGTTGACTCAAATCAGTTAAATTTTGGAAAATTCTGCATTAATTGATTCTTAATCATTATCATCTTAACTCAGACATATGCTGAATAGTCATATATGAATAAGGGACAGCAGAAAGTACATGTAATTTGTAATCAGAAAGTCCTTGTTTATATCCTGGCTTTGCTATTTTTTGGTTTGGTGATCTTGGACCAGTCATATAGTCTCTTTTGTAACAGTGATATAATAATAATACTTACTTCTCAGGATGATTGTGAAAATTTTAAATGAGTGTAAAATTATATATCAACCTACATTTTGATACGAAAACATGTAGGAAGCTATTAGGACATGAGGAATTTGAGAGGAGTAGATGAGAATGGGCTTGACCAGAGTCCAAAGTGCTGCCATTGGCAGGTGGGAAGAAGTAGAGGCTGGGTACTCAGGAAGCAAAGAAGAGAAATAGACACTGAAAGGTATAAATGCATTAAAGTACTAATGAAACCAAATCACAGACCTTCTATGTATTTCTTGATTTTTCTCACTTTGGACAAAACAAGTAAACAGAGAAACAGAATCAACTGTTTAGAGTGAAAGAGTTAAGTAGAAGAGAGATTTGGGGTTATATCCCTCTTCTAATTTTATAGATTACTATACTGAATATACTCTGGAACAAAAGGGAGAAAAAGGAAATATTATATATTGAACAACTAATAGAAGCCAGATATTTTATTAAATTTTTAACGCACACTTATTCAATACTTGTTATCTCTTTTTTACAGATGAGAAAACTTAGATGTAATGCAGTTAAGGAGCCTAAGATCACACAGCTCATTAAGTAGCACAACATAGATCTAAACCCAGACTATCTAAATATCTAAATTCAAAGGTTTAATGTATGACACATACAGCCTTCCTAAATGTTCTTTCTTCCTGCTTTACCCATAGAATTAGTAGGAGTACATATTGTATATGAGTCAAAGCATCACAAATCTCATTTGTACCTAGTCTTGGGAGACACAGTATATCTAACACACACGCACACAAATATTGGGTTGGCCAAAACGTTCATTTGGGTTTTTCCATAACATGTACAACCTTGAATGAACTTTTTGGTCAATCCAATATACCAAAATGTATATGTTTACATAATATACACATATGCATAAAGATATATATCCTCATATATGTATATATGTGACAAAAATAACTAAAATGCTTGTGAAAATGAATGATTTTATGGTTGACAAGGGCTGAAATACTGGCTTGGTAGAAATACTAAGTTTGTTTACTATACACATCAAATTCAGAAGAATTGTACTCATATGGCAAGGAGAGAGAATTTATGAATCCCATCTTCACACATACCAACTTGCATTAGTACGTCAGAGGACAAGCAACCTTAAATAAACAAATACTTTTTGAAAAAACAGCTTTAAACACTGTGTTTTTGGATGCTATATTATACTGAATACCTTATCAAAATAATGAAGTTAATACAACTGTACAGATGCATTCAATGAGAAAAAGTATGGGCTATTTATTTAAGAAGCAGTGCTGAAACAGCAATGTATCAACCTGGAAAAAATTTAAAACAGATCTCTTGTCTCACACTATTTACAAAAATTAACACTAGTTGAATATAAACGCCAAATCTTTTCTTACAATACTGCAAGAAAATCTAGATAGTTAATGTATAATATTAGAAACCTAGAGTATCTAGAAACTCAGAGTTTTGCTAAATAAAATTTAAGCCATTTGTAGGGCAAAAACAAAATAACATGCAAGATCAATAGACACATGATATATCTGAAAAAAATGGCAATGCAAATAGCAGGCAACAAGTTTCAGAAACACACAAAGAGTTTTTACAAATTGACAAGAAAAAAGACAAAACATACAATATAAAAATGGACAGAAGATATGAATACACAATGTACCAAAAGCAAATCCAAATGACTAACACACTTGGGAAAAAGGAAATTCACTAATTACCAGGGAAATAGAATTCAATATAACAACAATTTAACCTGAGAACATTTTAAAATGCTCTAAAACCTAATGCTGGTATGGATATGCGGTATAAGGTACTGTCTTAGATTGCTCGTTGAACTGTAATGCGATTTACCTTTTTAGCCTTCTGTTCCAGAACTCTCTATATTGATATGTAATATGAGAATCTGATAATATCTACTAAAATTTTTAAAAAGCTATTCCCTTCCTAGAAAGCTATTCTGTAGAGGCAAGAAAACAAGCAAACGAGCAAACAAAAAACAATTTGTAAGAGCTTATACATAAAGACATATATGGCAGAATTGCTCAGGGTAATGAAAAACAAAAGTAAAAGCAGTATGAAAAACCCAACTCTGAATATGTGTGTATGAGTATATTATTATATATGATCTATAAAGATTATTAAACTGTGGAGAAAAATACACATGGACATACACTAAGTTGTTAATCAGGATTGTCTAAAGGGAAGGGGTTGGGATGGGCTCCCGCAATTAGGAAAAAGAAAGTGATGGATGAGAGAAACGTGTTCCTTGCTAAAACATTACAAGAAATAATTCCACTTACAAGAAAGAAAAAAAAAGCATAAATTAAAATATGCCCCTTGTTATAGCAGTGGAAATTAAAAGATGACTGTTGTTTTGTTTTGTTTTAACCTATTTTGGATCAAGTAGAAAGATTATATATCAGTATTTAGAGAATTCCTATTTATGACAAGAAAACTAAAAATCAAATTAATAAAACCACATCATAAACTAAGTTTTTAAAAAAATACAGCTGCATGTAAAAGCAATAAACTAGATTTTTAAGCTTATTCAAAATAAGCCCAACTATACTGAATAAAATAAATGAAATAATGATTTTGGAAATTAAGTAAGCCATTCATATTTTCCCATATTGGAGCTTTTACATTATTTGAAAAGGGATGAAAGCCAGGAAACTTGTTTCTAGCCAATAATTAGCTAATTGAAAGTGAACAATCCAGGAATCTGTTCATTTAAATTAGGCTGTGGTAAGTCTTAAAAAAAACCTAGAAATTTTGAGTAAACTGTTGAGTAAAATTTTAAGTTAAACTGTCTTTTTTTTGGTAGTTTGCTTGACTTCACTTTAAACTGCTAGAAGCTGATCCTTTTTATGTTCATATTTAAGGAAGTACTGAAGGTCATATCACTCAAAGCCAACCCCATCAGGCATCCTACCAAGATAATCTGTGAAGAGGTCAGAGGTGGAAATGAAACAGAGAAGAGGCAGATTTTACCAGTCCAGTTCAAGGAATTTCTCACTCTCCTCATAGAGGACCTCTTTTCAATGGAAAGGGAAAGGGCTGCACTATGAAGACAATGGAATTCCCTCCATTTTATGTAGATTAATTTTTTCATGAGATAAAAGTAACAAAGCGTTTGTATTCTTTATACAGAATAATGTTTTATTGAAAGTAAATTATTTATTTGGGGTTTACTAGTGCTCAGCTGAACTGCGTCCCCTCCAAATTTCTGTGTTGAAGTCTTAACCCCCAACATGACTGTATTTGGAGACAGGGCATGTGAGGAGGTGATAAAGTTTAAAAATCATAAGAGTGAGGCCCTATCCAATAGAGATGGGGGACTTATAAAAAGAGGAAGAGATACTGAAACAGGAGAGAAGGGGCAGGGCACAACCTTTAAAAGAATAACATAGTCCGAGGACATGACATAAACTGATTAGAACCAAATAGGTCCAAGATGGTGGTCCAGTCAATTTCCATTAGACCTTGAGCCTTAGTATATGCTCACTGTAACACATCAGCTAAATGACACACCCACAGGCGCCATGACAGTTCCAAGGCTGACCATAAAGGTCAAAAAGTGGGCAGTAGCCCAATTCCTGGAAATCCTGGAAATTATGTTTATCACACACCATCTAAACTCTCATTCTTTTAGCACTGGTTTATTTAGACCCTTCTAGTTTAGATAAAAACCACAGGTAAACTGATAAACAATCATTCCACATGGATTCATAAATCCTAAAGATAAAGACCTCCAACAGTTCCAGCAACTCCCTAGGTTACACAATCTGACCAGTCTCTCTCAAAGTCACCCTAGGAATCCAGCATCTAAAACTCTAATTTCACCCTCTTCCCTTTGAGGTATTGTAAGCAGACAGGGTAGTGGGTCCCCAGAGAAAGAGATCACGCATGGGCTTTCTTGACATAAGAGAAGCCATTTTTGGCTCAAGGCATTTTGTGATCTAAGCTTGGCCACAGTGCTTGCCCTTGAATGGGTCTCAGTAATTAATGATCTTAAGAGAAGTGAGGGAAGGCAGGAACAAAGGAAAAGCAGTTGAGAAACAACAGTTCAGTGATAAAACATTCCTAGTTCCTCCTCAAGGGGTATACATAACAATCTGATACATATCCTTGAGTTCTGCAGGGACTAAGTCAATTGAAGTTTGGACTCTGTCCACCTTTGCCCCAATTCTATGCTGAATTTTTCTCTGCTCAAGCCCCTTCATGAACATGCATACAATGCCCAAGCCCCTTTATAAGTATGCATGTACACTTAGCTTAAAAATTCCAAAATTTTGCAGTTCGGGGAGATGCTGCTTTGGGAAAGATCCTTGGTGTTCTCCTTACTTACTGCAAGTAATAAATTCTTCCTTTTCCTGCTCTTTGGCTTGGTTGCATCTTTTGGCTCGACACCCACCAAGAGATGGACCCAGATTTCAGGTAACATTTTGTATAGACAAACTTATTTAACATAATAAATTATACCTGACATAATTATATATCATTATAATATAATGCATGAAACATGGTACATTGTACATATTCATGTAATAGTTTGACAGGTCCATTTAAATGGTTATTCTTTTTCTATTTTTCTTTTTATATTCAATTAAAATTAGAAGTTCTAAAATCAGAGAGCAAAGTAAGTAATACATTTTTAGAAGTTAAAATGTTACATGGTAAAAGTATCTTCTTCATGAAAATAAATACTTTTTGTCATATAACTATCATGTCAGATTAAAAACTGCTTGGCAAGCTATAATGAAAAACACATCTTTACCACGCAGAAATTAAACGGTCTTACTAAACTAACTTCATCTCCCTGAGCCTTTGTTTTCTCATTTGTAACTTTGGGATAGAGAAGAAAAGAGCAGAAAATTGTAATCAGGTGAGGCTACTGGTCTTAGTGAGTGAGATGGTAAAACAGTGCTTGATCCCTTCTACTCTCTCTTCAATTGTCTGGTGTGAAGTAAAATTCATATTTTATGACAAGGCAAGAAAAATTTAAACATAAAAAATTCTTCTCTGCCCTTTGGCCTCCTCTCTCCCCCAACTGTGCATTGTGTATCTGTATTATGCATCGCCCAAACCTCCCCCACCAGCAGGAATACCTGCACAACCGTAAAGTGCAACATTCTCCTAGCATCAACAAGACAACTTCTGAAAAGATAGCATTCCTTCTTGATCTTGTAAGGGGTCACATGACCTACCACGATGACACTTAGATCTGGATTACGTAAACTGTCAATAATACATCATTTGATGTACAGCCCTCTGTCTCAAAAAACTTACATAACTGTGCCTTGAATTCTAAGGGGTGGAGCAATTCTTAGAGCTTTCTGAGATACTCTTCCCGGGTTATAATCCTCAAATTTGGCTCAAATAAAAATTTCCATTTCTTTCTTAGATCAACTGATTAATTTTTTCATTAACACTAGTTTGTCAATGTTTCCCTATTCTGTTTCTGCACCTCCCCTTTTCTCCCCATGAATCATTCCCCAAGGTTAGAAAAGAAAAGAAAACAAAAAAAATCAAGTTACTTCCTAGGCCTCTAGGCAAATTCTCATCACTCTTTCAATATAGTTCGGGCTAGGCATATTTACTTTCCTATGACAGGTTCTGCTCTACCTGCTAATTATCATCAGCCTTTCCTTGTTATGCAAACAAATTAAAGGTATAAAAACAGAGAACATAAAGAGACAGTTTAACTTTAAAAAATATTATCTTCCCTGGATTTTTAATATACACCTTCTCACCAAATGTTCTTGTTTATTATTAGGAAGATTACAAAACACTGCAACTATATATTTTCACAATAAACTTGTTATCCCTTTTCATTCAAATGAGACTTTTTACCACTCAATGTAATATCGACTTTTGGAAGCCCACCAAAAGTGATAAACCAGGGTTAGCACAAATTATGTTGTTCCCTTACCTGAAAATCAAATGAGTCTTCTGCATTGTTGTTTACAGAATGAATATCCTTACATTGCCATGTTTTACTCAGAAATCAGGTGCATTACTATCACACATGACAAAATATCCTTTGCTACTCTTCAATCTTCAGTCTGAAATGATAAATTATAAAAACATTCTTTTTAGGGTTTTAAAAAATCACGGCTAGTATGAATTACTTTTGCATTTTCTTTAACAAACTTTGATAGAAAAGACTTAAAAAATGTCTTTGTAACTTATCTATTGTAATAGATGGGAAAACATACCCAATTAAGTAAAAATTAAAAGCATAAACACTGAGTTGACAAAGATAAAGCCAGATAATATTTAATTATGTGATAAATTCCGATTATGTAGGCAATACTGGAAATTATGAGAAAAAAATCTCAAAATATTTTTCCCCTTTCGGTGACAGAATTTTTAAGCTGTGAATTAATGACACTGTGTTTTTAGCTTTCCACTTCTCATTGCCTTATTTTAAATTTCCATAAATCATGTCTAATTTTCTCTAGCCAAAAATGAACGAAATGAGAGGGGGAAGATGGCGGAAGAGTAAGAGACGCGGAGATCACCTTCCTCCCCACAGATACATCAGAAATACATCTACACGTGGAACAACTACTGCAGAACACCTACTGAACGCTGGCAGAAGACCTCAGACTTCCCAAAAGGCAAGAAACTCCCCACGTACCTGCGTAGGGCAAAAGATAAAAGAAAAAAACAGAGACAAAAGAATAGGGACGGGACCTGCACCAGTGGGAGGCAGCCGTGGAAGAAAGGTTTCCACACATTATTAAGCCCCTTCGTGGGCAGAGACTGCGGGTGGTTGAGGGGGAAAGCTTCCGGGCCACGGAGGAGAGCGCAGCAACAGGGGTGCGGAAGGCAAAGCGGGGAGATTCCCACACAGAGGATCAGGCCGACCGGCACTCACCAGCCAGAAAAGCTTGTCTGCTCACCCTGCACTCACCAGCCAGAAAGGCTTGTCTGCTCACCCTGCACTCACCAGCCAGAAAGGCTTGTCTGCTCACCCTGCACTCACCAGCCAGAAAGGCTTGTCTGCTCACCCTCCGGGGCGGGCGGGGGCTGGGAACTGAAGCTCGGGCTTCGGTCGGAGCGCAGGGAGAGGGCTGGGTTGGCGGCGTGAACACAGCCTGCAGGGGGTTAATGCGCCACAGCTGGCCGGGAGGCAGTCTGGGGAAAAGTCTGCACCTGCCAAACAGGCAAGAGACTTTTTCTTCCCTCTTTGTTTCCTGGTGCAAGAGGAGAGGGGATTAAAAGCGCTGCTTAAAGGAGCTCCAGAGACAGGCGCAAGCCGCAGCTAAAAGCGCGGACCCCAGAGACGGGCATGAGACGCTAAGGCTGCTCCTGCCGCCACCAAGAAGCCTGTGTGCGAGCACAGGTCACTATCCACACCCACCTTCCGGGGAGCCTGTGCAGCCCGCCACTGCCAGGATCCCGGGATCCAGGGACAACTCCCCCGGGAGAACAAACAGTGCGCCTCAGGCTCCTGCAACGTCATGCCGGCCTCTGCCGCCGTAGGCTCGCCCCGCACTCCGTACCCCTCCCTCCCCCCGGGCTGAGTGAGCCAAAGCCCCCGAATCAGCGGCTCCTTTAACCCCGTCCTGTCTGAGCAAAGAACAGACGCCCTCCAGCGACCTACACGCAGAGGCGGGGTCAAATCCAAAGCTGAACCACGGGAGCTGTGCGAACAAAGAAGAGAAAGGGAAATCTCTCCCAGCAGCCTCAGGAGCAGCGGATTAAAGCTCCACAATCAACTTGATGTACCCTGCATCTGTGGAATACCTGAATAGACAATGAATCATCGCATACTGAGGAGATGGACATTGAGAGCAAGATTTATTATGTTTTCCCCTTTTCCTCTTTTTGTGAGTGTGTATGTGTATGCTTCTGTGTGATTTTGTCTGTATAGCTTTGCTTTCACCATTTGTCCTAGGGTTCTATCCGTTCGTTTTTGTTTTACTTAAAAAAATTTTATTTTCTTAATAACTATTTTAATTATTTTACCTTACTTTATTTTATTTTATCCTCTTTCTTTCTTTCTTTCTTTCTTTCTACTTTTTCTCCCTTTTATTCTGAGCCGTGTGGATGAAAGGCTCTTGGTGCTGCAGCCAGGAGTCAGTGCTATGCCTCGGAGGTGGGAGAGCCAACTTCAGGACACTGGTCCACAAGAGACCTCCCAGCTCCACGTAATATCAAATGGCGAAAATCTCCCAGAGACCTCCATCTCAACACCAGCACCCAGCTTCACTCAACAACCAGCAAGCTACAGTGCTGGACATCCTATGCCAAACAACTAGCAAAACAGGAACACAGCCCCACCCATTAGCAGAGAGGCTGCCTAAAATCATAATAAGTCCACAGACACCCCAAAACACACCACCAGACGTGGGCCTGCCCACCAGAAAGACAAGATCCAGCCTCATCCACCAGAACACAGGCACTAGTCCCCTCCACCAGGAAGCCTACACAACCCACTGAACCAACTTTAGCCACTGGGGATAGACACCAAAAACAATGGGAACTACGAACCTGCAGCCTGCAAAAAAGGAGACCCCAAATACAGTAAGATAAGCAAAATGAGAAGATAAACAAAATTGATAAACCATTAGCCAGACTCATCAAGAAAAACAGGAAGAAGACTCAAATCAATAGAATTCGAAATGAAAAAGGAGAAGTAACAACTGACACTGCAGAAATACAAAAGATCATGAGAGATTACTACAAGCAACTCTATGCCAATAAAATGCACAACCTGGAATAAATGGACAAATTCTTAGAAATGCACAACCTGCCAAGACAGAATCAGGAAGAAATAGAAAATATGAACAGACCAATCACAAGCACTGAAATTGAAACTGATTAAAAATCTTCCAACAAACAAAAGCCTAGGACCAGATGGCTTCAAGGCGAATTCTATCAAACATTTAGAGAAGAGCTGACACCTATCCTTCTCAAACTCTTCCAAAATATAGCAGAGGGAGGAACACTCCCAAACACATTCTACGAGGCCACCATCTCCCTGACACCAAAACCAGACAGAGAGGTCACAAAAAAAGAAAACTACAGGCCAATTTCACTGATGAACATAGATGCAAAAATCCTCAACAAAATACTAGCAAACAGAATCCAACAACACATTAAAAGGATCGTACACCATGATCAAGTGGGGTTTAGTCCAGGAATGCAAGGATTCTTCAATATACGCAAATCAATCAATGTGATAAATCATATTAACAAACTGAAGGAGAAAAACCATATGGTCATCTCAATAGATGCAGAGAAAGGTTTTGACAAAATTCAACACGCATTTATGATAAAAACCCTGCAGAAAGTAGGCATAGAGGGAACTTTCCTCAACATAATAAAGGCCATATATGACAAACCCACAGCCAACATCGTCCTCAATGGTGAAAAACTGAAAGCATTTCCACTAAGATCAGGAGCAAGACAAGGTTGCCCACTCTCATCACTCTTATTCAACATAGTTTTGGTAGTTTTAGCCACAGCAATCAGAGAAGAAAAGGAAATGAAAGGAATCCAAATCGGAAAAGAAGAAGTAAAGCTGTCACTGCTTGCAGATGACATGATACTATACATAGAGGATCCTAAAGATGCTACCAGAAAACTACTAGAGCTAATCAGTGAAGGTTGGTAAAGTAGCAGGATACAAAATTAATGCACAGAAATCTCTGGCATTCCTATACACTAATGATGAAAAATCTGAAAGTGAAATCAAGAAAACACTCCCATTTACCATTGCAACAAAAAGAATAAAATAGGAATAAACCTACCTTAGGAGACAAAAGACCTGTATGCAGAAAATTGTAAGACACTGATGAAAGAAATTAAAGATGATACAAATAGATGGAGAGATATACCATGTTCTTGGATTGGAAGAATCTACATTGTGAAAATGACTCTACTACCCAAAGCAATCTACAGATTCAATGCAATCCCCATCAAACTACCGCTGGCGTTTTTCACAGAACTAGAACAAAAAATTTCACAATTTGTATGGAAACACAAAAGACCCCGAATAGCCAAAGCAATCTTGAGAAAGAAAAACGGAGCTGGAGGAATCAGGCTCCCTGACTTCAGACTATACTACAAAGCTACAGTAATCAAGACAGTATGGTACCGGCACAAAAACAGAAATATAGATCAATGGAACAGGACAGAAAGCCCAGAGATAAACCCACGCACATAGGGTCACCTTATCTTTGATAAAGGAGGCAGGAATGTACAGTGGAGAAAGGACAGCCTCTTCAATAAGTGGTGCTGGGAAAACTGGACAGGTGCATGTAAAAGTATGAGATTAGATCACTCCCTAACACCATACACAAAAATAAGCTCAAAATGGATTAAAGACCTAAATGTAAGGCCAGAAACTATCAAACTCTTAGAGGAAAACATAGGCAGAACACTCTACGACATAAATCACAGCAAGATCCTTTTTGACCCACCTCCTACAGAAATGGAAATAAAAACAAACATAAACAAATGGGACCTAATGAAACTTCAAAGCTTTTGCACAGCAAAGGAAACCATAAACAAGACCAAAAGACAACGCTCAGAATGGGAGAAAATATTTGCAAATGAAGCAACTGACAAAGGATTAATCTTCAAAATTTACAAGCAGCTCAATAACAAAAAATCAAACAACCCAATCCAAAAACGGGCAGAAGACCTAGATAGACATTTCTCCAAAGAAGATATACAAACGGCCAAGAAACACATGAAAGAATGTTCAACATCATTAATCATTAGAGAAATGCAAATCTAAACTACAATGAGATATCATCTCACACCAGTCAGAATGGCCATCATCAAAAAATCTAGAAACAATAAATGCTGGAGAGGGTGTGGAGAAAAGGGAACCCTCTTGCATGGCTGGTGGGAATGTGAATTGGTACAGCCACTATGGAGAACAGTATGGAGGTTCCTTAAAAAACTACAAATAGAACTGCCATATGACCCAGCAATCCCACTACTGGGCATATACCCTGAGAAAACCATAATTCAAAGAGAGTCATGTACCAAAATGTTCATTGCAGCTCTATTTACAATAGCCCAGAGATGGAAACAACCTAATGTCCATCATCGGATGAATGGATAAAGAAGATGTGGCAGATATGTACAATGGAATATTGCTCAGCTATAAAAAGAAACGAAATTGAGCTATTTGTAATGAGGTGGATGGACCTAGAGTCTGTCATACAGAGTGAAGTCAGATAGAGAAAGACAAATACCGTATGCTAACACATATATATGGAATTTAAGAAAAAAAAGATGTCATGAGGAACCTAGGGGTAAGACAGGAATAAAGACACAGACCTACTAGAGAATGGACTTGAGGATATGGGGAGGGAGAAGGGTAAGCTGTGACAAAGTAAGAGAGTGGCATGGACATATATACACTACTAAACATAAAATAGATAGCTAGTGGGAAGCAGCTGCATAGCATAGGGAGACCAACTCAGTGCTTTGTGACCACCTAAAGGGGTGGAATAGGGAGGGTGGGAGGCAGGGAGACGCAAGAGAGAAGAAATATGGGAACATATGTATAACTGATTCACTTTGTTATAAAGCAGAAACTAACACACCATTGTAAAGCAATTATACTCCAATAAAGATGTAAAAAAAAAAAGGAAAACAAAAAAAAGAATAAAAAAAAAAAGAATGAAATGACAAAAGCTTTTAATGATTTATAAAGCAGTAAAATAACCAACCTAAAATTGTATTCAGTCAGCAAAGGCAGAAACTCTTATTTATTTTTTTGATTGATACTCACATTTTTATAATAAGTATAAAATAAAACATATGTCTAGTTAAAATGGATTATTTAGCTTCAAGTATTTTATAGAAGCTCTGAGTTTGTGCAGATACGTAGGACTATAGTTCAGATTCGTGTTGGCAAAAATCTTATAGTGCCAAATGTTTTGATTGGAATGAGTACGTGAGTTTAAATAAATGTAGTTTATTTATATTTATATGCTATCACAAAGGAAGAGTCCTTTAGAATTCATTTATTTCTTGTTCTCAAATGAAACTCCATAGATATCTGCATAATCATTACTTTTGAATCTTAACAATAGGCCATGCCATATTTGGTTCCAGGCTACTGGAAGGCAATCAAGAAGTTCTATTGATTGTAAGGAAAACTGTATGAAAGTTTCAGATGTCAATCTCCCAATCCAAATTTTTGTGTCAATGGTTTCGTAATTCTAACTAAACTAAGTTCCAAATTCTCTGCCTGCATTGAAAAATTTCCACTTTGGTGACTGTTATGAACTGAATTGTGTGCCTTTAAAATTCATATGTTGAAGCCCTAAGCCCAAAGTGACTGTATTTATAGAGAGGACCTTAAAGGAGGTAATTAAGGTTAAATGATGTCCTAACATTTGGCGCCTAATCCTATAAGACTGGTATCCTTATACAAAAAGAAAGGGACACCAGAGCTGCGCTCTCTCTTCACATGCACACGGAGGAAAGATCATGTAAGGACACAGGAAAAAGGTAGCCATTAACAAGCCAGGGAAAGAGGCTTCATCAGAAATCAAATGTGGTGGCAAACTCTATCTTGCATTTCTAGCCTTCAGAACTGTGAAAAAATTAATTTTTGTTGTTTAAGCCACCCAGTCTGTGGTATTTTGCTATGGTAGTCCAAGATGACTAATACAGAGACCTAGTCTCCCTGTCAGTCTTGTTGCCTCCTTCTATTGTAACTACACTCATATTAGTATCTTTCACTTATAGTCTTGCTTCTTCTTACTTATCTCCCACATTATTTTTTATTGTGTAAGTTTCAGGTGTACAGCATCATAATAATTATACCTCTGTATACACTAGAAAGTGACCACCACCTCCAGTCTAGTTGCCATCCATCAACATATAGTTGATCCTTATTATCCACTTCACCCATTCCCCAAGCCACTTCCCCTCTGGTAAACACTAATTTGTTCTCTGTATCTAAGAGCTTGTTTTTGTTTGTTTTATTTATTTTGTTTTTTAAGATTCCACATATGAGTGAAATCATACAATATTTGTCTTTTTTGACTTACTTCACTTAGCATAATACCTTCAAGTTCCATCCATGTTGTCACAGATGGCAGGATTTCATCTTTTTTATGGCTGAGTAGTATTCCATTGTATAAAGACCACAAGTTTACCCGTTGATCCGTTGATGGACACTTAGGTTGCTTCCATATCTTGGTTATTATAAATAAAGCTGCACTGAACACAGAGGAGCATATATCTCTTTGAATTAGTGTTTTTTGTGTTTTTCAGATAAATATCTAGAAGTGGAATAGTTGGGGCATATGGTAGTTCTATTCTTAAGTTTTCGACAATCTCCATACTGTTTTTCATACTGGATGCACTATTACAGTCTAATAACAGTGTATGAGGGCTCCTTTTTCTCCACAAGCTCTCCAACATTCGCTATTTCTTTTCTTCTCAATAGTAGTCATTCTAACAGGTGTGAGGTGATACCTCATTGTAGTTCTGATTTGCATTTTCCTAATAATTTGTGCTTTTGAACATCTTTTCACGTACCTGTTGACCATCTGTGTGTCCTCTTTGGAAAATGTCTGTTCAGATCCTTTGCCCACTTTTAAAACCAGTTTTTTTTTTTTCTTTTGAGTTGTATGAGTTCTTTATATATTTTGAATATAGACACCTTATCAAACATATGATTTGCAAATTTCTTCTCCCATTCAGTAGGTTACCTTTTCATTTTGATATTGGTTTCCTTCTCTGTGCAGAAACTTTTTGGTTTGATATAGTTCCATTTGCTTTTGTTTCCTTTGCCTTTGGAGTCAGAGCCACAAAAAAGTCATCAGGTCTGATGTCAACTAAGTTACTGCCTATGATTTCATCTAGGAATTTTGTGGTATCAGGTCTTACATTCAAGTCTCTAATCCATTTTGAGTTAGTTGTTGTGTATGGTGTAAGATAGGAGTCTAGTTTCTTTTTTATTTTTATTTTTCCTCATGTGGCTATCTAGTTTTCCCAGCACCATTTATTGAAGAGACTATCTTTTATTCATTGTATATTCTTTGCTCATTTGTTTTAATTTAATCGTCCATGTACATGTGAGGTTATTTCTAGGATCTCTAGTCTGTTCCATTGATTGGTGTGTCTGTTTATGTTCCAGTACCATACTATGTTGATTACTATAGCTTGGTGGTACAGCATGAAATCAGGGAGCATGATACCTCCAGCTTTGTTCTTTCTCAAGATTGTTTTGGCTATTCAGGATATTTTGTGATTCCACACAAATTTTAGAATCATTTGTTCTAGCTCTGTGAAATATGCCATTGGATTTTGATAGGAATTGCACTGATTCTGTAGATTGCCTTGGGTAGTATGGACATTTTAGCAATATAAATTTTTCCAATCCATAAACATGGAATAGCTCTCCATTTATTTGTGTCTTCTTCAGTTTCTTTCATCAATGTCTTATAATTTTCAGTGCACAGGTCCTTCACCTCCTTGATTAAGCTCATTCCTAGGCATATTATTCTTTATAATGCAATTATAAATGGGAATGTTTTCTTAATTCTGGTGGTTTGTTATTAGTGTATAGAAATGTCACAGATTTCTTTATATTGATTTTGTATCCTGGAACTTTACTGAATTCATTTATTAGTACTAACAGTTTTGTGGTGGAGTCTTTATGTTTCTTTATATATAGTATCATGTCATCTGCAAATAGTGACAGTTTTACTTCTTTTCCAATTTGGATGCCTTTTGTTTCTTTTCTTGCCTAATTTCTGTTGGTAGGACTTCCAATACTATGTTGAATAAAAGTGGCAATAGTGGTCATCCTTGTCTTGTTCCTGATCTTAGAGTAAAAAATTCCAGCTTTTCACTGTTGAGTATGATGTTAGCTGTGGTTTGTTATTATGTTGAGGTATGTTTCCTCTATACCCACTTTGTTGAGAGTTTTTATCATAAATGGATGTTGAATTTTGTCAAATGCTTTTTCTGCATCTATTAAAATGATCATATGATTTTTGTACTTCATTGTGTTAATGTAACATATTGATTGATATGCAGATGTTGACCCATTGTTGCACCCCTGCAATAAATCCCATTTGATTGTCGTGTATAATCCTTTCAGTGTTTTGTTAAATTTGGTTTGCTAATATTTTGTTGAGGATTTTGCATCTATATTCATCAAGGATATGGTCTGTAATTTGTGTGTGTGTGTGTGTGTGTGTGTGTGTGGTGTCCTTGTCTGTTTTTGTTTTAATCAGGGTAATGTTGGTTTCATAAAATGTGTTTGGAAGGTTTCCTTCCTCTTCAGTTTTTTGGAAGAGTTTGAGAAAGATAGGTATTAGCTCTTTTCTGAATGTTTTGGAGAATTCACCAATGAAGCCATTTTATCATTTTAATTATAAATATGTCTTAGAGTGTGTCTCTTTGGGTTCATTTTATTTGGAACTTTCTGGTCTTCCTGTACCTAGATGTCTATTTTCTTCCCCAGATTAGGGAAATTTTCATCTACTATTTCTTCAAACAATTTTTCTGGCCCTTTCTCTCCTTCTTCTTCTTTGGGGACCGCTAAAGTGCAAGTCTTATTCTGTGGATATTGTCCCAAAAGTCGCTTAAGGATCTTCCCCTTTTTAAATTCTTTTTTCATTTTTCTGTTCTGTTTGGGTGAGTTCCATTGTTTTGTCTTCCAGATCACCGATTCATTCTTCTACCTCATCCAGTCTGCTGTTGAACCCCTCCAGCATTTTATTTTTCAGTTCAGTTATAACTTCTGTTTGGTACTTTCTCACATTTTCTGCCGCTTTATTGAAAATCTCACTGTGTTCATCCATTCCTCTCTTGAATTTGGTGAGCATCTTGATGACTGTTACTGCAAACTCTATGTCAGGTAGATTGCTTATCTCCATTTTGTTTAGTTCTTTTTCTGAAGTTTTGTCTTGTTCTTTCAGTTGGAACATATTCCTTTGTCTCCTCATTTTGCCTAATTCTCTGCTTTTGTTTCCATGTATTAAGTATATCACCTATCTCTCCCAGTCTTGAAGAAGTGGCCTTATTTAGGGGACAAACTGTGGGGCTCAGGACTACAATCTGCCTGGCTACCAGAGCCAGGAACTCAAGAGGTGTCCCCTATGTGAGTTGCTTGTGCCCTCCTGTTGTGGTGGAGCTGCAGCTGCTGTGGGGCACTTGTGGGGAGGGTTGGGCCCTGGCTGGCTATAGGACCTGGTGGGGGCTGCCATCAGGTCAGCCCTGTTGGGCAGGGCTATCACTGGGCCAGCTGTGAGGCCCAGCTAAGGTGCAGCGGTGGGGGGTCTCTCAGCACGGTATGCCCACTGGTGCCAAAAGCAAAGAATTCCAAAATAGTCCCCTCCTATGCCAGTATGAGTAAGGTAGCCTGAGATTGCATAAATAGCATCTGCCAGTGACTCAGTCCCCAAGGAGTGTCTCAATTGTTTTCTGCCTCTCTGGCAGATGCCTCAAGATTAGTAGGGTCCTTTCACCTACTGTCCATGCATTTTTCAATCAGATGCTTCTGTGCTGGATTTGGGGTTGTGAGAGTCTGCTTATGAGCCCTTTAAGAGCGGGTTTTCTCTTCCCTGCAGTTCTATAGTTTTCCTGGGCATATTCCCCATTGGTTTTTCAAAGTCAGTTGTCTTGGGAGCTCAGCTCTCCTGTGCAGGATCTAGGGACTGGGGTGCCTGATGTGGAGTTCAAATCCCTTGCTCCTCAGGGAAAAGATCCATACCTTTGTGATCCCTCCTGACTGTGGATTGCCACAGCAGGGGTGTGGGTTTTTCCTTGGCAAGCCCATATCCTACCCATCTCAGTGCTATTCTTTTATCCTTTGTTTTGGAGGTTCTGTTCATTCAGTTTTCAGGTCCTTTTTGGAGGGAATTATTCCATATGTTGTTGTAGACTTGTTGTGTCTGTGGGAGGAGGTGCGTTCAGGATCTTCCTACACCACCATCTTAAATCCTCCTTCCACTTATTTCCCACATTTAACTGCTAGCATTGTCCCTAAACTTTAAAGCCTGTGTCAAATCCCCCTTGTTTCCTATTTCCCATATACTCCTCTCCCCCTTTCCCATATAATCTCTCCTGCTTGGAGCTCCATTAATACTTCCCATATCTCCAGTACAGATGTAATAGATTGACTAACATTTTATCTGTTTGGACATCTGTCTCATCTTCTCTATCAGATTAATTAAACAATATATAAATTTGTTAACTCTTTTTGCAGGTCTACTATGTGCCAATTTATGATTACCTGTTAGGTGTTTTTCTTTTCAATTACTGTCTACAGAGCATTGAATACAGAAAGTATTAAGTAATATTGAGTTCTATTTATTTGAGTTGGTTTTGTATCAGGCTAGGTAACTAGTATAATCCATGTGCAATTATCAGAAAATATCACAATATGTAACTAAACAAAAGTAAGCAACACAAACTAATTTACTTCTCACTACACTGTATGGCTTCCTTTATGTTGAAATCCTTTATGTGGAACTCATGTGAGCTCACTATTGAATTTGTGGGGATAAGAATCAATTCTCTCATTTAGAACGAAGAAGCTATGTAAAATTTTGCCCCAGATTCTTTACTTAAAATAGTTCCCAGTAGAGAACATTTTCTTTCTAATTTTTCTTCTCACTCCAGCTGCCTAAAAATCCTTTTTTTCTCTCTTGCTATCATTTTATGAATTATTCTGTGTCTGGCCTTAATACAAGATTTCATGAAACAATAGGATATATCTAGATATATATCTGTCTCTTATAGATGTACCTATATTCTAATGGAGATTACGGAATGCAAAGTAAACATTAGTAGGCTGAAAAGTACGAGCCTGAAGATAGCTTTTATAACATTTTGAAAATTTAAGTTGACACACCATTTTAGGTTAATTACTAGGTTTTTTTTTACCTTTTAAAGCATATGTGAAAAATTTCACAACATATTATAGAGCTATTTTTTGCCTAGATGAGGTTAGCATCTTTAATAGAAAATATTTTTTGACACAGTCTATATTTCAGAATGTATACCAAATCAATTTGCCTGCCTCCTATGTAAGTAGTATACTTCTCCACCCAGTTGGTTTTAGGTTTGGTCATGTGACTTACTTTCCCACTAAAATATGAGCAAAAGGAACAGTGTACCAGTTCTGAGCAGAAGCTTTAATAGCCATTGTGTATGTCTGTCAATTTCTTATTCTCGCCCTTGCCATGAAAGAGTAGCATATACTGAGAGGTTGCTCCTTTAGCCTTGAACCCAGAGTGGAGAAACATGAGGAGCAGATCCACAGTCCCAAATCAGAAAACCTAAGTCTAACACAGTTTAAGTAGAACCAAAGACATGAGAACCATTTTGTAAGAGAGACAGAAGTTTGCTCTTGTAAGCCACTCAGATTTGGGTTTATTGACTAAGAATTTAGATATTATAATGCCCATTATTATGTATCTACCAAAGGCAATCTTTATTATTTAAAACCTGACAAATAATTGACTGGGGTTCAAGAGACATCCAGGTCTAGCTTATATTTACGTATTTATCTCTGATTAGAATATTTAAAAATTTAACAAATTATATATTTTAGGCTCATATTCTTTAAATTTTGTACCAGAGACTTCTACTTCTTGGTAAGATAGAGTAGGTATACTTTTAAAATTCTTATTGCGAAGTTCAACTAAAAGTCAGGACATACTACATAAAACAAACATAAGAAGACTCTGAAACATGGAGAGAAGGTGATAAGTTTTTCAGGCACCTCAGAAACTAAGGAAAAACAGTGGTTAGTACCCTGGGTTTTCTTTTCATCTCATATATCCCAGACTTGAACCTGAAGAAACAGGCAACAAAGAGCACTGACAAAAAAATGTACAACAAAAGCTTGCTCTCCTTCATTAAAGGAGCAGCCTAGTAAGACAGAACTTTTAGACAGTAACTGCTTTACTTCAGCTGAACACCACAGAAAAAAACTGTGGCCTCATTCCAATGACACCAGGAAAGGCTGACTGAGGAACCTCAACTTCCACACCTGCAAGGTTGCCATGAGGCAACTCAACATCTCCACTGGGATAATGTCAGAATGCCAAATACAGAATTTCATCTCTGCTAGATGGCAACAAAGTGACCGCCATGCTCCCTCTCCACTAAAGTAGTGTCAAAAGGAGGCCTAGAGAAGAGTTGGAATGTTTACCGTGGCCATTCTCACCATGATGCCACTGGAGCCCAAAGAGGATATGAAATTCCCACCCCACCCAGCAGTAATGAAGAACCTTCCATGCCCTTGAATATCACTTCAAGTACAACAGTATAGACTGGCTCAAAGTAAAATGATGGAAGAAAGATACTCAATGCAAACATTTATCAAAAGAAAGCAAGAATGGCCACATTAGTATCAGATAATGTAGACTTCAGAGCAAAGAAAATTACCAGAGACAGAGAGGAACATTATATGATGATGAAAGGGTCAATCCACTCCACCCAGAAAACACAGCCATCATAATTGTGTATGTACCAAACTGCTAATAAGTTGCAAAATATGTAAAACAAAAGCTGAGAGAACTGAAAGAAAAAATGAACAAATTCACTATTATAATTGGAGACTTCAACACCCCTTTCAAAATTTCAACTAGAAAGAAAATCAGCAACTATTTAGAAGAGCTAAGCAACACTATCAATCAACAGGATCTTATTGACATTTATAGAACATTAAAAGTCCCAATAACAGTAGAAAACACATTCTTTTCACATGTTCATGGAACATATACCAAGACAGACCATATCTTGGGCCATAAAATGAACCTCAACAAACTTTAAAACTTGAAATTATACAGAGTGTGCACTCTGACCACAATGGAATCAAACTAGAAATCAATAATAGAAAAATAAAAAGAAAATCTTCAAACACTTGAAAATTAAATCACATACTTTTAAGTAATCCAAGAATAAAAAAAGAAGCCTTAGAAGAAATGAAAAATACATTAAACTTAATGAAATATCAAACATTTCATACCATGTTTGGTGAACATATCAAATTTTGTGGATCATAGCTAAAGCAGAGCTGAGACGAAAATTTTATAGCACTAAATGCATTCATTAGAAAAGAACAAAAGTCTTCATATAACAATCTAAGCATCTACCTCAAAACAGAGAAAAAGAAGGCAAAATAAACCTGATGAACACAGAAAAAGGAAATGATAAAAAGAAGTCAATTAAATTAAAAACAGGAACACAGTAGAGAAAATCAATGAAACTATGAGCTGGTTCTTTGTAAAGTCTAATAAAATTGACAAATCTCTAGCAACACTGACAAAGAAAAAATAGAGATGACACACATTAAATATCAGAAATTATATGGGATATTATTACAGATGCTGTGGACTTCAAAAGGATAATAAGGACATGCTCCAAAGAATTCTACTTACATAATGTACATAATTCTACTTACTTACACAAAACAGACCAATTCCTCAAAGAACACAAATAACCACAACCCACCTGATATGAATTAGATAAAATGAATATCCCTATGACTACTAAGGAAATTTAACTTGTAATTTTAAAACTTTTAGAAAAGAAATGTCAGGGTCCAGGTGATTTCACTGGAAAATCCTACAAACATTAAAGAAGAATTAACACCAATTCTATAATCTCTTTGTAGAAAAGAGAAGAGAAGGGAACACTCCTCTATTCATCTAGGAAGCTTGGTTCCCTGATACCAAAATGAGACAAAGAAAGTACCTTCCCTCCATTGCCCCAACCCAGAAAAAAAGAAAGAAAGAAAGAAAAAGATCAATAGCTCTCCTAAATATAGACACAAAAATCTTTAGAATATTAGCACATAGAAATAAGCAAAATATAAAAATATTATACACCATGACCAAGTATCCCGGGATACCAGTCTAGTTCAGTATTTTAAAATCAATCAATATAATCCACCATATTAACAGGCTAAAGAAGAATAATTGCATCATCATATTCAATCCAGAAAAAAAAGTTGACAAAGTTTAATACTCATTCATGATAAAAGCTCTCAGAAAAGTAGGAATAGAGGGGAAATCCCTCAATTGATCTAAAAAAAGAACACAGCTATCATTATCCTTAATAGTAAAAGGGTGATTACTTTTTTCCTAAGATTGGAAACTAGGCAAAGATGTCTGCTCTCATCACTCTCATTCAACATAGTGCTGGAAGTTCTAACAAGTACTATAAGGCATGAAAATGGAAATAAAAAGCATAAAAAGAGAAGAAATAAATAAATCTGACCTTACTTGCAGATGACATAATTTTCTACATAAAATCGTAAGGACTCTAACAATTACTCCATATTGAATCCTTTATTGTCATCTTATTGGTCTTATTCCAATAGGTTTCATGAGAACATGATATGAGAGTGCTAACAAAAGACATGGCACTTCTGGGCGTCCCTGGTGGCGCAGTGGTTGAGATTCCGCCTGCTGATGCAGGGGGCACGGCTTCGTGCCCTGGTCCGGGAGGATCCCACATGCCGCGGAGCGGCTGGGCCCGTGGGCCATGGCCGCTGAGCTTGCGCGTCCGGAGCCTGTGCTCCGCAACGGGAGAGGCCACAACAGTGAGAGGCCAGCAAAAAAAAAAAAGACATGGCACTTCAGAGTTTTCAGTTATCTTCATCTGTTTTGCTCCTAGCATACTGAACTTTATTTATATAGGATATTTAATGTTACAATGATTTGAAGTTAAAAGAATAGATTATTTAGATCCCTTTACTGTTGTTAAGATAGTTCCAGGGTCAAGCCTTAAGATGAGTTGCTGAGCCTTAAAAAAAACGGGGTGGTGGTGGTAGACTAGAGAGAGACTCATGGGGGGGGGGAGAAAAAGAAAGATAGATGAAGCCAAGATAATTTTAAAGACACATTCCAAGGCCAACTTCCTAAGAACTGAAAGGCCATCCAACGAGAGGTGTATGGAAAGGTTAGACTGTCTTTGGGAATTTGAGCTTCCTTTGGAATCCAAGCCTGTTTATGACTAGCTGTAAGGCTTACCTGATAACTGATTATTTCTGCATGCCTTTCTAGATGTGGTTGAGAACAATGAAAGGTTATAAAATACAACTTTAAGAAATATTGATATGGGGATTAAATTCTGCTGCTTCCCATCCTCCAAAGAAATCTTTCATCCCATAGCTTTAAACTCTGACAATCTAACTTAGCTTCCTTTCTTTTGACTGAAGTCATAACATTCTCTTGAGTTGTATGCCTGGAAGTAAAGACTGGTATTCTTCCTTTCAGCTAAACATTATTCTGGGCCAAAGGTATACTGTGCAAATAAAACTGTTCTGCCCAACTCTGGAATATCCATTTTTCTCTTCTTGTACAACTGCTTCCAGACAGCAACTTAGATTCTTGGTGTGATCTGAACATATTTGGAAATCACATTTATAAATCCCCATTGTAATCTGTATGCCTGTTTATTGGGCGTAAGTCCAAGCTGGGGAACAAAATTATTTAGTATGCTACATCATTTATCTAAGGCAAATAAGAAAAATATATGTTTGTTTTAGATAATGTTCAAAGGAATAGGAAAATCATGACTTAAGTGGTGTCCCCTTGGAGTCTTAAAGAATTCTTTTCATTAAAGAGCTACTTTGGATTATACATACACATATATATGTACATTTATACAAGGTAAGAAAGTGAGATAAAGAGAGAGCGAGCCAACAAACAACTTAAATGTAAAATGATATCATTAAAAGGATCCTGATGAAATCCTGGTGAAGGGTATATGGAAATTCCCTTGTATTATATTTGTAACTTTTCTTTAGGTTTAAATTTTAAGTTTAAAACTATTTACAAATTTTAAGGGGTGAAATTTTGGAAATGAAACTTCATGAAAACTCTTCCAAAGTAAGATTTATTCGGGGGCAAAGGTGATAGTTGGTGTCTCCAGTGGTGTATATATATATAAATAGAATAATGCTTATGATATTAATGCTTATTAACATTTAAAGATAGCTCCATGAAGATTAAAATTTCCAGCATTTTAATGGTAGGGACAGTCTTCCATATAAATTACAGAAAACAGTAGAATTACTTAGCAGAGTAGAAATGTCATGCTTTAAGGGTAATATACATATAACAAAGGTAGCATATCATTGGCATTTTATCCTTCCTACCCATCCAAGAACAGCAACTACATGAATCACTTTGACGTAACATCGAGTCTTTTTCTCTTCTTGTAATGACTTTCTCATGACCATGTAAGTAATACTATTTTTGGAGGGATAAAATGGATACCCCAATAAAAATGGGGTTATAAACTGCATAATATATAACTGACAGGCATATAAAGAAAGAAACCAGGTAATTGTAATATACATTCTGAAAATGGGGAAGCTCATTTCCTAAGCCAATTCAGGAAAATTAAAAGTGAAAATAATGATTAATTCTGCTGGACTTGTCCATTTTAAAATCCAAATAAAATCCAAATAAGGAAAACACAATTAAGGGTGAGGCTTCTTTAGTAGATTTGGTTTTTAAGGAAAATTTATGAACTAGGAAATGAATGAAATTTGATAATGTTTCTCCAACTTGAACATAGGCCACCAATTTCATTTTTGGATCCTGGAGAGAAATGAAGGAAATGTTTCCTATTTATTTTAGGTTGTTTACTTTTTACCACAACTGCCTACTCTATTCAGAAAATTAAGACCATTAAACTCTGAGAAGTTCAAAATATAGAATTAAATGAATTATCAGAATTAAATAAATGCTTTCCACAAAACAGTTACTTCATTATGTAAAGGTTTAGCCTCTGAATGGAACGGACAGAAATGCAAACTGAAATCTGTAAGTACTAATCATTTTAATAATGTTTCAGTCTCTTACATATCAATTGAGTTTTGGGGGTATTGGTCTAATTTTTAACAATTTTCTTCCTTTTCTAAAATTTATCTCATCAGCAATTACATCTATCACTTTTTATCTTTATCAGAAGCCATTTCCATGTTAAACAGATTAAATTTTTTTCATTCCAGACTTTAACATGTAGTTTTGTACCTAGCTTAAAAAAAATCCTAACCTAAAACAAACTGGACCACCACTCCAGCCTTGATTTGTGTTTAGAGCTTTAAACTAAAAGTTTGCATTTGTTACCCTCAAAGTCTATAATTAGTAGTTGAACTACACAAAGAATCAACATGATGTCATGTCTAGACAACATGTAAATTAATATGAAAGCAATTGATTTACCAACTCTATACTAATACAAATTAATCTGAATTAAGTTTAATCCTCAGTTATTAACTGATTAAGTGTCGCTGTTGGTAGCTACAGAATGGTGATTTCCATCTGTGAATTTTAGGGACACAACTTAATCGTTGACTTTGTATAGAGAAATAGTGAAAGAAAGCATAGACCATACACAATGATGCTCCATCACTGTTCCCTGCACAGAAGAGCTAGAGAAGTAAAACTGAAATACACAATTTAAAAACATACAGGAAGCTTTTCTCAAGTGTCATAATTAACTTTTGGCAAAGGGGATGTTTCAGGCATGTTGACTCTGGCTGTGACTGGCACACCATCCCTCTTAGAAAGTGCATTCATCTGTTCTGAGGGAGAATTTGCTCTTGCTTTGAGCAAACACGAAATCAAAATTGCCAATATGTTCCTTCTTTTTTAGTAGAATTATTACAATTTACTGTGGACAGGAAAACACATCATTATTAAGTACTGACCTCTGTGAAAGACCCTTGGACTTTGGGGTTACAATACTCCCAAGTCTTCAGAGCAAATCAACAGGTGCATACTCTTAACCCAGAGTAGGTTATTATTCTACCACCTCACACATAGTCAGGGGTGCTAGAAATGTCATATTTGTCTCATTTACTAAGATATATATTTACTTCTTTTTAAGTATTATGGGTCCTCCTCAAGTTTTTTTTTTTAAGTATTTGTTTTGCCTTTTTTTGAAGAATATTTATTCAAGTAAAATTAGCTTTTACTCATTTTAGAGTGCTAAAATCTCAGCATGAATATCATCGGAATATAAGAAAATATATGAAAAATGTTGGTTTTGCTTCCATTAGCTAGTTTCCGTGATTGCATAATATTTTTTCGGATAACTAGAAATCAAGAACAATCCTATCAAATTAAGAAAAATGTTTTACGCCTTTTAATTTGGTGGTCATGTTCACTTAGTTTGTCAGAAAACTCTATAACTTATGTTGGAACAAAATTCAGGAGTGTTCTGTGACTATAATATACATAAGTTTGATAATTAAAAAGCAACTATGTTATTTCAAAACGAGGGTCATTGTATTTATATAGACTCTTTTACAGACATCCTACTCATTGTCATAATAACTGAGGCTGTCATGACCATGGTCTGCGCCTCACAGGAAGCCCTAAACAATTCTGACAGGCTGCAGCTCATTAAGGGACAGTCATTTTGTTGAAATGTCTATCAGCTCGCAGGGATGCACTAAGATGAATAGGCCCAAAACAATAGGCCCATTTGTTAGAGCAGTAGCTTCTCTAATACATGATGAGACAATCAAGCCAAGCTGCCTTCGGCACAAAGACATAATTAATCAAATGGACAAATGGTTCAAAAATTGCTCTAGTATATTCTGTAGTGGACAGAGGTTTCCATGGAAACATTGGCGTTTGCATCACAGTTAATGACCATTCTGTACAATGAAGTCTCCCCCTTCACAGACACTTCTTCACTCCCTCTCCACTACGCCTGCTCTCCCCACTTCTTCAGCCATTAAAAAATACAACCTGGAGAAAAACAAACGAAATAGGGAGAAGGAGGAACTTAAAAGAGAACCCTGAGTGTCTGATTTCCCTATCAGAAAAATCTAATAGTTCTATATCTCTATGAAACTAACTGCAAATTTTTTATTGTGTTCTCAATACTTAAAAAAATACATATGTAGAAAACCAACCTAAAATTGTGACTTCTCACACTATTAAATAATTACAGTGACTTCACTGAAGTATTTACAGATACAAATTAGGTTACTATAATGATTTAAAATGTATTAAAAAATTAAATTGTAACATTTCTAATATGTTAAATGAAAATTTAGTAAAGCCTTGTGTAAAGGGAGACTTTAAATTTATCTTCGGTCTCTGGAAAAGGATACATAAATATTTCTTCAGTATGACTGCTTTTTACTTTGAGTTGTAAAGCATCACTGATTGATATTTAATCAAGTTAAGGGTTATCCCTACTTTGGCACCAAATAAAACATACTCCCTATAGGTAACTGCATCTATTCTTTGAAGGTAGTTTCTTGTTACTGTATGATGGCTTTTGAGTTTGAATCATTGCTCTCCACCCTCCCTCCAAAATGTAGTTTATCAGAGTGTTCTTTCCAGTCACAAGAAAGATAATTGTTCAGAGGTGACCTGACAAATGAAATATGCTCCATCTTGGTAGTTTAAGAACCACAAAAATGGCTAAGTTTTATCCCTATTTGGCGGTCTTCTGTAGTACTTGAAATAAGAGTTTGATCTTTGGTAAAGATACGGCAGGGTAGTTTATTGAAATATTTATTGGGGTTTTTTGTTTCCCTCTAATTGTATTTTTGTCTTTTCCCTTTCTCTAAAAATATTCTTTTATGTCTTTGTATGCATAGCTGGATTGCCTTGTAGTGTCCCTTGAAGACATGTTTCCTTACTGGTTTTTATTTTTATTTTATTTTTTGCAGTATGCGGGCCTCTCACTGTTGTGGCCTCTCTTATTGCAGAGCACAGGCTCCGGACCGCAGGCTCAGCAGCCATGGCTCACGGGCCTAGCCGCTCCGCGGCATGTGGGATCTTCCCGGACCGGGGCACAAACCCGTGTCCCCTGCATTGGCAGGCAGATTCTCAACCACTGCGCCACCAGGGAAGCCCCCTTACTCGTTTTTAAATCTTTACTTTTAAAAGCCTGTGTCAGTGGAATCTTTTGCAGGTGGGAAGCATGAGGAGGAGAGAATCCTGAGGCTTTGGACTGAGGGTAGGCTGGGGGGACAAATGCAGCAAGGGAGCTGCGAACATTTTTCATAATTGGAAAGGAGGGAGACTCCTGCTAGTCCTGAAAAAATGAAGGGCCCAGACCACTACCCTGGGTGTGAGAGCATTTTATGTGTCAGCTTCACTGAACTAAGCAATGTCTAGTGAGCTGTTAGGACATTATTTGTGAGTGTGCCTGTGAGGGAGTTTCTGGAACAGATTAGCATTTGAATTGGTAGACTGAGTAAAGAAGCTCACCCTCACCAATGCAGGTGGGCATCATCCAATCTTTTGAGTGCCTGAACACAACAGAAAGGCAGAGGAAGAGCAAGTTTGCCCTCTTTGCTTAAGCTGGGAAATCTATCTTCTCCTGCCCTCAGACATTAGCACTTCTGGTTCTCAATCCTTTGGACTTGGACTGAATTACAACCACTAGATTTCCAGCTTGCAGATAGAAGGTCACAGACCTTTTCATTTCACTCTTTTCTTGCTTGCATTTATTTAAAAACAATGAGAAGTCTGCTGTAATTCTCTCCTTGTTCCTCTGTATGGAAAGTGTTCTCCAATTCCTGGATTCCGTCAATATTTTCTCTTTATCTTTGGTTTTCTGCAGTTTGGCTACGATTTGTCTGTGTAGTGTTTTGAGTTATTACCCCGTTACTGTTATGTAAACTTCCTGGTTCTGTGGTTTGGTATCCATCATTAATTTCAAAAGTTCTCAGCTATTATTTCTGCAAATATTCCATCTGCTCTGTTCTCTTGTTCTGTTCTTTCTGATACTGCAATTATATGCATGTTGCAGCTTTTGATCTTGCTCCACAGTTTTTAGATATTGTGTTCTATGCTATTCTGTTCTGTTCTATCCTGTGCCTTTCATTTTCTTCATTTTCCTCTTTGCATATCAATTTGAGAAGTTGCTATTTACTTATGTTCAATCTCACTGATTTTTTCCTCAGCCATGTCAATCTACTGACGTGCCCATCAAAGGCAGTCTTCATTTCAAATACTGCGTTTTTTATTTCTAGCATTTCCTTTTTATTTTTTTAAATTAAGTTCCCATTTTTCAGCTGGCATTCCATCTGGTCTTGCGTGTTGTCTACTTTTTCCCTGAAAGTCTTTATCATATTAGTCATTGTTACTTAAAATTTCCTGTAAAATAATTCCAACATCTTTTTTATATTTGCGTCTGGTTCTGATGTTTGCTTTGTCTCTTTAGATGGTATTTATTTTTGCCTTTTGGCATGCCAGGTAAATTTTGTTGAGATCAGACATATTGTATAGGGTAATAGCTACTGAGGTAAATAGGCCATCAGTATGAGATTTATGTTAATTTGGCTAAGAGTTGGGGTAACTTTAATGTTTATTTTAGTTATAGGCACTACAGGCTTTGACTTACTCTGGTGATCTTGTTTTTTCTCCCCTCTTGGCTTTCAGTTTCCTTGCATACTCGTCTTTAGAGATTGTTTGTGCCTTAAAGTTTTTCAGTTTTAATCCACTTTCATTATTTCTGGATGTTTGTTAGTGTTGTGACAGGTGATGGTGAAAAAGAGGGTGTGTTTAACCTCCATATTAAGCCTCAGTCTTTTAATGGGCCTGTGTCTCAGGAGTTTGGCCTATGAAGTATTTCTGCTCCTCTTCCAGGAGTACAGCTTTCGTCTCTCCTGGCCCCCAATTCCCTCTCCAATCCCAGTGTTTCCAGCATATTTCCTTGAAGCCATCTTCCATGTAAACTGTGGCTTTTTTCCTCCCTTAGGTGAGATGGGAAGTCAGGATCAAGCTAGAGTTAAGGTGGATTTCCTTTCTCCAAGCTGAAATAAGTTCTCAGTATTGCCCTCTGGTGATGTCCTTTATCCTGGAGATTAGGTCTTTATTTAGAGAGAAGCGTCTGGGAGGGCTTCACAGTGGCTACTTTTTTCTTCTCCCTGTCAGAGTCACTTGAGGAGCTTTCTTAGCTCTTCCAACAAAAACCTGTTGGTGTTCCTGGAGGAAAAGCTGTGACAGTTTGGGGTCCCCTCTGCAGCCTCTGGCAATTCCTAATTCTTTTTTTTAAAAATTTATTTATTTTTAAATTTTATTTTATTTATTTTTTATACAGCAGGTTCTTATTAGTTATCTATTTTAAACCTATTAGAGTATATATGTCAATCCCAGTCTCCCTATTCATCCCCCCCCCCCCCCACTGCTTTCCCCCCTTGGTGTCCATACATTTGATCTCTACATCTATGTCTCTGTTTTTGCCTTGCAAACCAGTTCATCTGTACTATTTTCCTAGATTCTATATATATGTGTTAATATACGATATTTGTTTTTCTCTTTCTGACGTACTTCACTCTGTATGACAGTCTCTAGGTCCATCCATGCCTCTACAAATGACCCAATTTCATTCTTTTTTGTGGCTAAGTAATATTCCATTGTATATATGTACCACATCTTCTTTATCCATTCATCTGTGAATGGGCATTTAGGCTGCTTCCATGAACTAGCTACTGTAAATAGTGCTGCAGTGAACATTGGGGTGCATGTGTCTTTTTGAATTATGGTTTTCTCTGGGTATACGCCCAGCAGTGGGATTGCTGGATCATATGGTAATTCTGTTTTTAGTTTTTTAAGGAACCTCCATACTGTTCTCCATAGTGGCTGTATCAATTTACATTCCCACCAACAGTGCAAGAGGGTTCCCTTTTCTCCACACCCTCTCCAGCATTTGTTGTTTGCAGATTTTCTCATGATGCCCATTCTAACCAGTGTGAGGTGATACCTCGTAGTTTTTATTTCCATTTCTCTAATCATTAGTGAGGTTGAGCAGGTTTTCATGTGCATCTTGGCCATCTGTATGCCTTCTTTGGTGAAATGTCTATTTAAGTCTTCTGCCCATTTTTGGATTGGGTTGTTTGTTTTTTTTAATATTGAGCTGCATGAGCTGTTTATATATTTTGGAGATTAATCCTTTGTCCACTGATTCATTTGCAAATATTTTCTCCATTACGAGGGTTGTCTTTTCATCTTGTTTATAGTTTCCTTTGCTGTGCAAAAGCTTTTAAGTTTCATTAGGTCCCATTTGTTTATTTTTGTTTTTATTTCCATTACTCTAGGAGGTGGGTCAGAAAAGATCTTGCTATGATTTATGTCAAAGAGTGTTCTTCCTATGTTTTCCTCTGACAGTTTTATAGTGTCTGGTCTTACATTTAGGTCTTTAATCCATTTTGAGTTTATTTTTGTGTATGGTGTTAGGAAGTGTTCTAATTTCATTCTTCTACATGTAGCTGTCCAGTTTTCCCAGCACCACTTACTGAAGGTGCTGTCTTTTCTCCATTGTATATCGTTGGCAATTCCTAATTCTTACTAGATAAGGGATCTTTGACTGACAGTTTCTGCTTCAGGTAAGCAAACATCAAGTACTTTAACTCTCTGGGCTTTAGGAATGCAGTTTGTCCTGTGAACTTAGTCCTCTGATGGGTCTGAGAAAGTTGCTGATTTTCCATTTCTCTAGCATTTTTCTTATTGTAAGGGTAAGAGTAATGATTTCCAACCAGTTTACATATTGGGCTGAAACCTGAAGTCTTCAGATTTATGGATATTTATTTTATTCTGGGGTTAAAATCCAATACTACTATTGTTTATTTTTTTGCTCAAATTATTTCAGCCTTGGTCATTGAGAACTCTTTTAAAATGTGGATTCTGTGTCCTCTTGACATGCACCTCTATTTTCCTCCAACAGTGAGAAATCTGCAATTTATTTATTTGTTCAAGCCTAGTATTCATATAAAGCAGTTTGATAACATGTCCCATTAAGTGTGTAAAACAAGTTTCCCAACTAGACTACAATGTTTCTTTACAATCTGTTGTGTCTTAAGCCTTAAATTATTCAGTCAAAACACTGTTTTCCAGAGTTACTTAGGTTGGCTTTTTTTTCCTCACTTACTTCAGTTATTCATTTCACTCATCTGTAGGTTCCTTAGTCATAGTCTGCATTCCATCTTGGGTGATTTCTGTAGACCTATCTTCAAGTATTCAGATTCTTTCCTTGGCTGTGCCCAGTTTGCTATTAAGCCTGTTGAAGATATTCTTTTCATCTCTGTCACTGTGTTTTGGATTTTTGGTGTTTCTATTTAACTCTTTTTTATAATTTACATCTCTCTGCTGAATTTGACCACCTATCTTGCACGTTGTCCACTTTTCCCCTTACAGCCTTTTACATATTAATCATATGTATTTTAAATTCCCTCTCAGATACTTCCAACACCTGTGTCATGTAAGTGTTCTAATGATTGCTCTGTTTCTTAGGAATGTACTTTTTTATTCTTGCTTTTTTGTATGCATCCTAATTTATTCCTGGAAGATAAATATCTTGTGTAGGTCAGAAGAGATTAAGGTAAATAGTTTTTATGCTTGGAAATAGGCATGATTTTCTTTCTGCTAGGACTTTGGGGGGAAGAAATTTATTTCACCTATTAAAACCTGGTTTTCAGGCTTGTTGTTGCTATGGTTACTCTCAGGGTACCATAGGTCTCATATTTTTTTAATGATATTTATGTTTAGGGTAGGGGCTTGCAGAGGGTTTTTTAGTTCAATGCCTATTCCATGCTAATCTTTTGGTCTTCTCTCTACATTGGGCCTCTGTGGAGATCTGCTTTTAGGAAACTGTTACTTGATATTTCTTTTCCTGGGGTGTGTGCTTTGGGCAGGGCATGGCTGTTCTTGATTAAGTCTTGTTTTAGGCACTGTGTCCCTGGTTCTCAGTCCTGTAACTTGCTTTATAGTTCTGAGTCCAGTACATCTTTATGTCCTTCTTCCAGGGTTTGAAGTTTCTTTTTTTCCTGTTTCCGTCCCCTAGCTGCAATGGGTTATCACTAGAGCCCTAAGAGCACCAGTGGGTGCTCATCTTCTCCCCTCCCCTGCCTGCCTCAGGCACAGGGTAAGGTTTCTGGTTTTGTAGGGAAGATAGAGAATAACTAATTCAGTTGAGCTTTGTGATGCTCCCATAGCAGCTGCTGTTTTCCTCCTTCAGTTCTGCATCACAAGGGAGATTTTCTCTGAAATCTGTCAAAATTTTCTGAGTCCTCAGTTGGCAGACTCCTCCAGTATTTGCAGTTCCCAGGGCCTTCACCCCCTTGCCAGTGCACATTCAATCTCTACTGGTTGGACCACAACCCCAGCTTAACCCTTCTTGTCCAGCTGCATCCCATCTTGGTAAGCCACTGCTCATATCATAAGTTTTCCTGCAAGCTCCAGAATTTTTTTAGATTTTTGGGCCAGTTAGCTGGCTTGAAGCCTCAGCACTCCAATGGGTTCAAGAAAAGTTGTGAACTTGCTATTGTGTGTATACCTTTTTATATCACTGTGAATTCTGAACCATGCAACTGTATTATATATTCACAAACTGTAAAAAGAAAGAAATGCAAGACAAAGTGGTACCTACTCAAAACTCTTACATGTGAGAAGCAATCTGTTCAAAAAGGTAAAGTAATAGGTCTTCATAGATTATTAATCTATGTGACTTTATGCTTAACTGTATAGGAAAAGCTAATACTAAAATTCCCTATGTCTGAGTTTAAACTCTAAAAACCTCACTTTTGCTAAAAATAAAAACAAATAATCAGAACACATATTCAGATCAAAAATGATGCAAGGATACAATTGTTTCCATGTGCTAATGGAATTTTATGATGCTCTTTGCTTTCAAAATTTGAATTAAGCTGTACTTCTGTACTGAAACTTAATTTTTATTTATGGCATAGTTATGCACTAATAGCCTTCCTGCCTTTGGTGGTAATCTTATTCACCTGGCCGTATAAATTGTTCTGTTTATTTTTGATTTTCATTACTTTGAAAATTCTTTCATTGAACTTTGTTAACTGTTTAATTTATAACAAATTTGCTTTCCTTCTAGGAATTTATCCTTTTCTATATATATTTATACACATATGATGCTTTTATTGAAACCAGTTAATAGGTATGTGTATATATAATATTTATATATATGTATAATATATTGCATATTTTTCCTCCTTGTGATATAGTTTAGCCACTCTAAAATGATCATATGTATATTTTTTATATATTTATATATCCTTGAATAACATTTATCATGTGTAGAACCTCACTTTAGATGCTGGAAATTTGGCAGATTTCTCTTATTTTACAAGTGAAAAATGTAAATAAACAAACTAGACATAAAGGAAGTGTTTTGTGCTTCATTTACTAATGGATTGCTTGAGGGCTAATATTAGAATACAAACATTTGATAAATAAACTTTTCTGCAGTTTTTCTCTTGTCAGGGATCCAACTGACATGTATTCTGATCACCTTCTGTCTTAGACTAATGTATTTAATTTGGAATAATATAAATTTTGTTAGCATTGTGATGTCCAGGATACTGTTTTGTTTCTTAAAGAAAGAAATAAATGCTCAGGCTAGAACAGTAAGCAGTACCTGCCTGCCAAGAACTTACAATCAAGTGGGTCAACCTTAAATACCAACATCCTGTGAATTAGATCTGTTTGTGATTCCTTATGATTTTCTGACTTCTAAAAATCTTTTCAATGGGCTGAAGAAGTACATACTTAGAACTCTTAGATAAGTTAAGAGCTGGTGAAATTTGCATTAGTGTCATTAAGAAGAAGGTGAGCCTGTATATTTCCAGATGCCATGGAATATTCTATGGTCTCCTTCATCCTGGCTCTCAGACATAAAGCACAGACAAGTCACAGAGCTTGTCAGATAATGAGGAAATAGCCATCTAGACTTTTTCACAATGGAGTTCCTTTGCATCTAAGCCAGAAACTGAGTTAAACTTTACTGAGAGTGTGAAAATAAAATTCAAGAAGTACGAGCACTGTTTTAGTGAATACTTCGATTTTGTGAGGTATAAGAGAAAGCAACAGAAAAAAACAGAGAGATGGAATATTCACAGAGGGATAGAAGGAGGACAAAACCAGCTCAGGGATAAAAAAAAGAAAAAAGTTTCAATCGTAAAACAATATTCAATATTGAAAACAGAGCAGAATGGTTGGAACAGATGAGAATGAGGATTAGAAACAGGTCTTCACATTTTAGTAACATGGTATAGATTCCAATATTTAAATAAGATTATACAGTTCTCTTTCAATTTAATGAAAAGGGGGAAGGTGCAGTTTATCTTAGTTTGAGTAGGGTCAACAAAAAAGTATCTGCCCCCCCCCAGGTTATTGAAAGAACAGTGAAAAGCAGTAAAAAAAAAAAAAAAAAAAAAACAGTGAAAAGCAGTAAAAAGTGTGAGCTTTGGATCCACGGTGCCTTAGTTAAACTCCAGTTCTGCTGCTTACAAGCTGTGTGACCTTAGGTTAGTTTTCTTAACCTCTCTGCTACTCACTTTTCTCATTTATTAAATAAGAATAATATTAGTATCTACTTCATAGTACTGTTGTGAGGATTATATAATAAAATATATTATTGATAAGTGTTTGCTTTAACAAGTTCTTTACAAACCCTCAGAGTCATAGGTACTATGGAATTCAGAATTTGAAGTAAGAAGGATCATATAATACATGTCACATAAAAAACCTCATGGGTTCTGGGGAAGTCCATATGAATATTTCTGCAGCAAAATTTAACAATTTTAATACTAAACGGAAGAAAGAATATAAACAGCTTCTTATGAGTTCATTTTAGGTGTTGATGACAAAAAAAATTCTGGTTGGGACAGGATTTGACCACCAATTGCAGTTCCAAAAAAAGTTCAGTTTTCAGAGGTTTTTGGATATAAGATTTGTCTATAAAGGATCATCATCATCATCTGAAACTAGACATGAAGGAATGATATTAGGCGTTAAGTTTACCTTTGACAAGGAGAAAAGCCACTTCTTAGATACCTGGATGCACTTTGAGCAGTCACAGTGACGCAGAGCCCCTCGTTTTGGTAAGCGTTGTTTTCTTATCTTATAATGCTAGCCAAGACCTCTGGTCAAAGGTTAATAAGTATTTGTAATAGCAGAATCTTTGTCTCATTCCAGATCTTAAAGGCAATGTGTCTAAATTTCTTTATTAAATATATAGCAATGTAATTTCCCTGGTTAAAGCACCAGAAAGCTTGATGGAAATTTAGTATGTTGGTTAATTGTTTTATATGACTCATAGAATATTCATTCAAGTAGTTTTCTTCTATTAGTGGCTCCATATAATTTTGACAAACTTACAGACGATTTCTGTGTTTTCTGAATTATTCTATACAAAAAACTTAAGTGGACTTCTGGTTTCCAGTTCTGCATATAAGTAGCTCAGAAGCTGCTCCGTACAACAAATAAAAAGCTGAACAGACTGAAAAATCAACAAATCTTCTTGGATCCATAAGAGAGGGGAGGACACAGAGCAAACCCTGCTGTAAAGATTGGAGAGACAGACAGGTAGATACAGGGAGTCACGGATCACTGGAGCGGAGATTCAGAAGTGGAGTGGCCACAGGAACTAGGCCTGTGGTAGGAAAATCTGAACTGTAATTGAGGAATTGCTAGAGGCTCAGCGTGGACAAGTATGAGAGTTTAAATCTTCAGGAGAATAGTTATGGGGGGGGGTCCCCACAAATTTGTGAGATTGACCAGAATTCCACAGCAAATATCAGAGAAGATTCCCCGTGTGTTTTTGCCAGAGTGGGTGGGATGTAAGGAAAGGAACCATTTTGAAATATTCCAGAACACTCTGTTCTTCTTAATAGGTCCTGCCCTCAAGAGAAACCAGCTAACTAAAGCCCAAGCTGCCTGCGTATTAACAGAGCCTAGCTAACCTGGGGATGGGAAATACCCACACACAGCTAACTCTAGCCATCCTCTCGTACTAAGTGGTGAAAAAAACTCTGAGAAAAACTTGTGAAGTTCACAGTCCAGAGGCATAGGCTCACCAAAGGATTGGGACCTAATTATAGGACTACAGAGCATTTTCCCTCTCTGCGTATCTTACCACCACATTACTAAAGACCTATTCACAGCAGTTCCTTTTACCTGCTGCATCATGGATAGCTATCAAGAAAAAATTACAAGGGATACCAAAAGGTGAAAACATAATTTGAAGAGACAGAGCAAGTATCATAACCAGTCATGGCAGAGATGTTGGAATTATCAGACTGGGAATTTAAGACAACTATAATTAACATGCTAGGGGCTCTATCCATAGGTAAAAAACATGCAACAGATGGATGGGACTTCCCCGGTGGCACTAAGTGGCTAAGACTCCATGCTCCCAATGCAGGGGGCCTGGGTTCAATCCCTGGTCAGGGAACTACATCCCATATACATGCTGCAACTAAGAGTTTGCACACCACAACTAAAGAGCCCTGGAGCCACAACTAAGGAGCCCTGGAGCTACAACTAAGACCCAGTGCAACCAAATAAATAAATAAATATTTTAAAAAAAGAACAGGTGGACAATGTAAACAGAGAGACGGAAATTCTAAGAAAAAATCAAAAAGAAATGCTAGAGATAAAAAACAATATGACAGAAAAGAAGAGTGCCTTTGATGAGCTTATCAGAAGAATGAACACAGCTGAGGCAAGAGGATATCTGAGCTTGTGGATATCTCAATAGAAACCTCCAAAACTGAAAAGTGAAGAGAAAAATACTAGAAAACAAGCAAACAAACAGAATATCCATGGACTGTGGAGCAACAACAAGAGGTGTAACATACGAGTAATGGGAATACCAGAAGGAGAAGAGACAGAAACTGAAGAAATATTTGAAACGATAATGACTGAGAATTTCCCCCAATTAACGTCAGACACGAAATCACAGATCTAAGAAGCTCAAAGAATGTGAAGCAGGACAGATGCCAAAAATTACACCCACGCATATTCTAGTCAAACTACAAAATATCAAAGATATATTTTAAAAATCCCGAAAGAAGCCAAAGGAAAAAAGACATCTTACCTATACAAGAGCAAAGAATTACCTTCAACTTCTCAGAAACCACGAAACAAGAGAGCATAGTGAAATATTTAAAGTATTGAGAAAAAAAGCCTACCAACCTATAATTCTGTACCCTACAAAATATCTTTCAAAAGTGAAGAACAAAGATTTTCTCAGATGAACAAAAATTAAAGGAATTTGTTGCCAGCAGACCTGCCTTCACAGTGAGATTTCAATAGACCTCTTTTGTTAAATTTTAGAAATATTAAATAAAAATCAGTAAGAATATTGAAGACTTGAGCAAAACTATTAATTAAATTGACACTTTAGAGCATTATACTCAATAACAACAAAATACATATTCTATTTAAGTGGACACAGAATGTTCACTAATTGAGGCCACATTCGGAATAAATTTAAATAGATGAAAACCAGACAATGTTACCTGACCACAATGGAATTAAATAGAAATGTACAATATAAAGATATTTGAAAAATCTCCAACAGTTTGAGAATTAAACACTTCTAAATAACTTAAAAAGAAAAGTTAAGAAGAAATCATAGGGCATATTAGAAAATATTTTTAACTGAATGAATATAAAAACTTGCCATGTCAAAATGTGTGAGATTTAGCTAAAACAATCTTCACAGAGAAGTGTATAGCTTTTAAATATTTACATTACAAAAGAAATAATCAATGTTTTAGGTTTTTCTTTGGGTAATGGTTGATTAGCTCTTATTGGATCAATACTTCCACAAATAACAGCTATAAACTACAGGGGAATATGTAAAAAGAAATAACTATCTAAGGTCACTGGAGACTGAGAAAATTAGGTAGGCATTTTAGGTGAGTTTCAACACTTGGTAGAAGAGTATTATAATGGGTAAGTTTCCTGGTTTCACCACTTTTAGCCTGAGGGCCAACACCAATAGTGCAACGTGGTGCACCTAAACTATGAAAGGGAGAAGACTTTCTTACTGGATTGATAAGCCAAAGGGCAGTGTTTGGGACAACTACACAGCTGAAAAGTTAAGAGGGGGTGAAGTGGGTTGGGAAGAAGTTCTCTAAAAAGAAAGATAAGGTTGAAACACCATGGTATGTCTAAATATCTGGTTGAACTCTAACCAAAATCCATGGATAAGACTGCAAGTAGACATGCTAAGGCTAAAAAGAGAAATGAGATTTCAGCTGTCATGCATCACACAGAAAAAACTAGCGTGAATTCTGTAAAATGACTGCCTGCTTAAAAAATAATCAATATTCTTTGGAGGAATATAACATAATCTAGAATCTGTACAAGTATAATTTACAATATACTTTGTGTAGTTTGGACACAAATCCAAACTACTCAAATTTCAAACAAACAGAAAAGTGCCACACTCAAGAAAAAAAAAAAATCAATCAATGGAGACAAAACTAGAGATGAAGATGTCAGAATTAGCAGAACAGATTTTAAAGCAGATACTGTAACTATCTTCAAGGATATCAAAATATGTTGATAATGAAAGAAAAGATAGGAAATCTCAGCAAAGGAATAGAAGGTATGAAAGAAGAACAAATAAGAAATTGAAAAGTGGAATATACAAATATCTGAAATAAAAATTTTACCTAATGGGATTAACAACATATTGGGAAGCTCTGAAGATAGAGTGAATAAACTTTAAGATAAATCAATATATTATAAATTACCTATATTGGGTAACAGAGATGATAAAATGATAAAAAAAAAATGAAGAGACTCAAGGTGCAAAAATCTAAAATAATCTAACATATGGTAATTGTAGTTCCAGGAGAGAAAAACATGAAGGGACAAAATAAATGTATGAAGAAATATGGCTTAAAACTTCTCTAATTTGCTGAGACACATAAATTTACAGAATCAAAAATATCATTGGAACCCAAGCATGATTTAAAAAAAAAAAAGGATCAAGGCACAACAAACTGATGAAAACTAATGATAAATAGAACATTTTGAAAGCAGCCAGAGATAAACAACATGTTCCATATAGAAGATTTACTTGAGTTCACTCAAGGTAACCCTTATATCTCCCCTATGTAACATAGAGCTTAAGACATTAGGAATTTAATAAATATTTGCTGAACAAATAAAAGATTTATTGAATGTCCAAATGAAGCAATACTTATTTAGAGTTAGCATAGGTAGTGAAATAGCACTAGACTTGCGGTAAAAGATCTTAATTGAAAGTTTAAATTGACCATCAATTACCTGAGTGATTCTGAACAAGATCCTTAGTCTCCATAAGCCTAATCTCATTTTAAAATTGAAATAAGGTTATTGTGAAGATTACATAAGAAAACCCATGTGCAAATGCCTGTTTTTGACATATAGAAGATATTTTGTAATATTTAGTTGAAATATTTAATATTTCATATAACTAAATATTTCTTAAAATATTTCATGTCTTAAATGTTTCTCATAAAGATATATTGTTTAATTTCTGCAAAGAAAGGCCATATTTCATGTGTTGTTTTTCTATAAAAATGGTTTATAGACTAAAAAGAGTTGCCCAAAATAAAGGCAAATAATCCTCTGACGTCCACAATATACTTAAATCCTGTCTATATATCCTTTTTTTTTTTTTTTTTTTTTTTGCGGTACGCGGGCCTCTCACTGCTGTGGACTCTCCCGTTGCGGAGCACAGGCTCTAGACGCGCAGGCTCAGCGGCCATGGCTCACGGGCCCAGCCGCTCCGCGGCATGTGGGATCTTCCCAGACTGGGGCACGAACCCGTGTCCCCTGCATCGGCAGGTGGACTCCCAGCCACTGTGCCACCAGGGAAGCCCCCATATAGCCTCTTGATTCTTAGGATGGTGATAGGAATTTTAGTTTAATGCTTCTAGTTACTGATCTTTTACAACTGGCCATCTACCAGAATTTCCTTAAATAGACTTTTTAAAATATTTGTTAAGATTCTAATAAATAAATTAAAGATTTTCTTAAAATTTTTTTTCCACTGAAACATAGTTGACTTACTATATTAGTTTCAGGTGTACAACAGAGTAATTCAGTAATTTTAGAGATTGCACTCTCTACAAAGTTACTGTAAAATATTGACTACATTCCCTCTGCTGTATCCTTGTAAATTATTTATTTTATATCTAGTAGTTTGTAGCTTTTAGTCTCCTTATTTGTCCCTCTTCTCACCCCTCTCCTCTCTAGTAACCACTAGTTTGTTCTCTGTATCTGTGAGTCGTTTCTGTTTTGTTACATTTGTTTATTTTTTAGATTCCACATGTAGGTGAAAAATGCAGAATATGTCTTTCTCTGACTTATTTCACTAAACATAACAGCCTCCATATCCATCTATGTTGTCACAAATGGCAACATTTCATTCTCTTTTATGGCTGAGTAATATTTACTCCATTAGATAAATATACAACATCTTTATCCATTCACCCACTGATGGACACTTAGGTTGCTTCCATATCTTGGCTATTGTGAATAACGCTGCTATGAACATTAGAGTGCATATATCTTTTCAAATTAGTGTTTTTGGTTTTTTTGGATATATACCCAGAAGTGGAATTGCTGGGTCTTATGGTAGTTCTATTTTTAGTTTCTTGAGAAACCTCCACATTGTTTTCCACAGTGGCTGTATCAACTTACATTCCCGCCAGCAGTATACGAGGGTTCCCTCTTCTCCATATTCTTGCGAACATTTATTTGTGTTCTTTTTGACAACAGCCATTCTGACACGTGTGAGGTGATATCTCTTGGTTTTGATTTGCACTTCTCTGAAGATTAGTGACGTTGAGCATCTTTTAATATGACTATTGGCTACCTGCATTTCTTCTTTGGAAAAATGTCTATTCAGTTCTTCTGCCCATTTGAAAATTGTGTTGTTTGTTTTTTTGATGTTGATTTGTTAATTAAATTAAATTTAAAATTTCCAAATTAATTTAAATATTTTCATTTCTTATATATTATGAGACTTGGCTAAAAATATTGACATATCTTGTTAATTATCACATTGAAGAACTCTGATTGTAGATAATAACAAATTCTTTGCTTTGTATTACATTGTGAGAGATTATATTAAGCCAAGTTGATGATGTAATTTTTAATACCAAAAATAGAAACAGGATATTTTCTCAGTGCTAAGGTACATTTTCTCTTTCACATTTTAACTTTTTTGAAATCAGGATACAAAATTCTCTGTGTCTCCTTGGAAAAATGCCTATTCGGGTCTTCTACCCATTTTTTAATTGGGTTGTGTCTTTTGATATTGAGCTGCATGAGTTTTGTACATATTTTGGATATTAATCCCTTATCAGACATATTGTTTGCAAATATCTTCCCCCACTCAGTAGGTTGCCTTTTCATTTTGTTGATGGTTTCCTTCACTATAAAAAAGCTTTTCACGTTGATTAGGTTCCATTTGTTTGTTTTTGCTTTTGTGTCCCTTGCCTGTGGAGACAGATCCAAAAAATATTGCTGAGACAAATGTCAAAGAGCATACTATCTATGTTTTCCTCTAAGAGTTTTATGGTTTCAGGTCTTTTTTTTTTTTTTGCAGTACACGGGCCTCTCACTGTTGTGGCCTCTCCCGTTGCGGAGCACAGGCTCCGGACGCGCAGGCTCAGCAGCCATGGCTGACGGGCCCAGCCGCTCCGCGGCATGTGGGATTTTCCCGGACCGGGGCACGAACCCGTGTCCCCTGCATCGGCAGGCAGACTCTCAACCACTGTGCCACCAGGGAAGCCCTGGTTTCAGGTCTTATATTCAGGACTTTAATCTATTTTGAGTTTATTTTTGTGTATAGTGTGAGAAAATGATCTAGGTTCATGTAGTTGTCCAGTTTTCCCAACACCATTTTTTAAAGAAACTATCTTTTCCCCATTGTATATTCTTGCTTCCTTTCTTGTAGATAAATTGACTACGTGTGTGGGTTTATTTCTGCACTCTTTATTCTGTTCCATTGATCTAGGTGTCTGTTAGCATCTAGTACCATGCCATCTTAATTACTGTAGCTTTGTATTATAGTGTGAAGTCAGGGAGCACAAAACCTTCATAATACCTTTCTTCTTTTTTCTCAAGATTGCTTGAGTGATTTGGGGTCTTTTTGTGATTCCATATAAATTTTAGGATTATTTGTTCTAGTTCTGTGAAAAATGTTCATTGGTATTTTGATAGGGATTGCATTCAATCTGTAGATTGCTTTGGGTAGTATGGACATTTTAACAACATTAATTTTTCAAATCCATGAACATGGAATAACTTTTCATTTATTTGTATCATCTTCAATTTCCTTCATCAATGTCTTACACTTTTCAGATGCTCATTCTTGCCACTTCTATTTAAACACAGTACTGGAAGTCCTAGCCACAACAACCAGATAAGTAAAAGAAGTGAAAGGCATCCAAATGGGAAGGGAAGAAGTAAAACTGTCACCATTTGCAGATGACCAACTATATATAGAAAACCCTAAAGTCTCCAAAAAACTATTAGAACTAATAAATAAATTCGGTAAAGTTGCAGGAGACAAGATTAATGTACAGAAATCTGTTGCATTTCTATACACTAATATTGAACTATCAGAAAGAGAAATCAGGAAAAAAATCCCATTACAATCAAATCAAAAAGAATAAAATATCTAGGAATAAATTTAACCGAGGTGAAAGACCTGTACTCTTTAAAATTCTTTATGAGAATTTTATTTCATATTTACCATTCCATCTCATGAAATATTACTATCGAATATCTACCTCCAAAGAGCTACTAATAATTTTAACATTTGTACCACAATTAAGTTTGGTGATTTAATAGTTTTAAAGATAAATTGCAATGCTTAGCTCCACTCATTACATTCGTAATTAGGATTTACTTAAGGCATATAAAGTACACACAAATGTAAATTCTTTGGTAAAAATAAACTTATCACATATAGGGTGACAGCAATAACTTTAAAAAATATTTTAACATAAAAAAACAAAGACATCATGTTTTCTGTGATATTAAAGGGAAACATATAGGAATGTGCTTTCCTTTTTCTATGGATTAATATTTCCAAAAGAGATTTCTCATTTGACAATGGTTCTGATACAAACTATGACCTCCTATAAAACTCAGAGGTCAAAGGACAAAATATTACTAAATAATTAACAACACTATGTTTTCCTGGAAGCGGGAGATTAAGAAACACATATGTTGTACCCTAAGCCATGTTAGGTTGGGATTATTAATTTAACACTGTGAAGACAAATATTTTTAAATTGCAGATTTTTATGTGTGAAGTCCAAACAGGGAAATTATCTTTATAAAAAGAGAGAAAATTGCAACTACTTTTCAAATGTAACCTTGACATTTTGAAAAGTGCAGTAATAGATCTGTCCCCCTGGAGACAAATGTTTTACCCTTAATCTCTGCAACCAAAATTCAGCACATTATACCAAGCTCTGATCCAGTTTCTAGCCTACCTTGGGGGTTTATATGATTACAAGGATATGTCCAAGTAAATCATAAAGATTCACAATGAATATTTCAATTCTTCACTCTTCCAATTGATACTGCATGTTATTTTTTCTGTGTAAACCTTGGGTTTTTCAATATAAAATCTGTTTTTATTCAATAAAACAAAACAATTGGTTAAAAAGGAAAAGTCTGTAAGAACTTATAAGCAATCACAAGCTCTGGGAATAAGATTTGGGTCCCATGTCCCCATCCTCCCAGTAGGACACATTTATAGAAACAAAAAATCACTTACAAACAATCAGAGTTTCTCTATATTTTTTCCATGAAGAATAAATGGAAGAAATGTTTACATTCACAAAACTTTACTTGTTAGAGGGCAGACAGCAGAAGCAAGAAGAACCACAATCCTGCATCCTGTGGAACAAAAACCACATTCACAGAAAGACAGACAAGATGAAAAGGCAGAGGGCTATGTACCAGATGAAGGAACAAGATAAAACCCCAGAAAAACAACTAAATGAAGTGGAGACAGGCAACATTCCAGAAAAAGAATGCAGAATAATGATAGTGAAGATGATCCAGGACTTTGGAAAAAGAATGGAGGCAGAGATCGAGACGATGCAAGAAATGTTTAACAAAGACCTAGAAGAATTAAGAACAAACAAACAGAGATGAACAATACAATAACTGAAATGAAAAATACACTAGAAGGAAACAATAGAAGAATAACTGAGGCAGAAGAACGGATAAGTGACCTGGAAGACAGAATAGTGCAATTCACTGCTGCAGAACAGAATAAAGAAAAAAGAATGAAAAGAAATGAAGACAGACTAAGAGACATCTGGGACAACATTACACACACCAACATTCGCATTATAGGGGTCCCAGAAGAAGGAGAGAGAGAGAAAGGACCCGAGAAAATATTTGAAGAGATTATAGTTGAAAACTTCCCTAACACAGGAAAGGAAATAGCCACCCAAGTTCAGGAATTGCAGAGAGTCCCAGGCAGGGTAAACCCAAGGAGAAACAGGCCAAGACACATAGCAATCAAATTGACAAAAATTAAAGACAAAGAAAAATTATTGAAAGCAACAGGGGAAAAATGACAAATAACATACAAGGAAACTCCAATAAGGTTAACAGCTGATTTCTCAGCAGGAACTCTACAAGCCAGAAGGGGGTGGCAGGATATATTTAAAGTGATGAAAGGGAAGAAACCACAACCAAGATTACTCTACCCAGCAAGGATCTCATTCAGATTCCAGGGAGAAATTAAAAGCTTTACAGACAAGCAAAAGCTAAGAGAATTCAGCACCACCAAACCAGCTCTACAACAAATGCTAAAGGAACTTCTCTAGGCAGCAAACACAAGAGAAGTAAAGGACCTACAAAAACAAACACATAACAATTAAGAAAATAGTAATAGGAACATACATATCGATAATTATCTTAAACATGAATGGATTAAATACTCCAACCAAAAGACACAGGCAGGCTGAATGGATACAAAAACAAGACCCATATATATGTTGGCCACAAGAAACCCACTTCAGACCTAGGGACACATACAGACTGAAAGTGAGGGGATGGAAAAAGATATTCCATGCAAATGGAAATCAAAAGAAAGCTGGAGTAGCAATACTCATATCAGATAAAATAGACTTTAAAATAAAGAATGTTACAAGAAACAAGGGAGGACACTACATAATGATCAAGGGATCAATCCAAGAAGATATAACAATTATAAATATATATGCACCCAACATAGGAGCACCTCAATACATAAGGAAACTAATAACAGCTATAAAAAAGGAAATTGACAGTAACACAATAAGAGTGGGGGACTTACAACCTCACTTACACCAATGGGCAGATCATCCAAACAGAAAATTAATAAGGAAACACAAGCTTTAAATGACACAACAGACCAGATAGAATTAATGGATATTTATAGGACATTCCATCCAAAAACAGCAGATTACACTTTCTTCTCAAGTGCACACCGAACATTCTCCAGGATAGATCACATCTTGGGTCACAAGTCAAGCCACAGTAATTTTAAGAAAATTGAAATAATATCAAGCATCTTTTCTGACCACAATGCTATGAGATTAGAAGTCAGTTACAGGGAAAAAAAACATCAAAAACAAAAACACATGGAGGCTAAACAATACGTTACTAAATAACCAAGAGATCACTGAAGAAATCAAAGAGGAAATAAAAAAATACCTAGAGACAAATGACAACGAAAAGACGATGATCCAAAACCTATGGGATGCAGAAAAGCAGTTCTAAGAGGGAAGTTTATAGCAATACAAGCCTACCTCAGGAAACGAGAAAAATCTCAAGTAAAAAAATCTAACTTTACACCTAAAGGAGCTAGAGAAAGAAAAACAAACAAAACCCAAAGTTAGTATAATGAAAGAAATCATAAAGATCAGAGCAGAAATAAATGAAATAAAAACAAAGAAAACAATAGCAAAGATCAATAAAACTAAAAGCTGTTTTTTTGAGAAGATAAACAAAATTGATAAACCATTAGCCAGACTCATCAAGAAAAAGAGGGAGAGGACTCAAATCAATAAAATTATATATGAAAAAGGAGAAGTTACAACAGACACGACAGAAATACAAAGCATCCTAAGAGACTACTACAAGCAACTCTTTGCCAATAAAATGGACAACCTGGAAGAAATGGACCAATTCTTAGAAAGGTATAACCTTCCAAGACTGAACCAGGAAGAAATAGAAAATATGAACAGACCAATCACAGTAATGAAATTGAAACTGTGATTAAAAATCTTCCAACAAACAAAAGTCCAGGATCAGATGACTTCACAGGTGAATTCTATGAAACATTTAGAGAAGAGCTAACACCCATCCTTCTCAAACTCTTCCAAAAATTCCAGAGGAAAGAACACTCCCAAACTCATTGTATGAGACCCAATCACCCTGATACCAACACCATCCAAAGATACTACAAAAAAAGAAAATTACAGACCAATATCACTGATGAATATAGATGCAAAAATCCTCAACAAAATACTAGCAAACAGAATCCAACAACACATTTAAAGGATCATACACCATGATAAAGTGGGATTTATCCCAGGGATGCAAGGATTCTTCAATATACACAAATCAATGTGATACACAATATTAACAAATTGAAGAATAAAAACCATATGATCATCTCAATAGATGTACAGAGAGCTTTTGACAAAATTCAACACCCATTAATGATAAAAACTCTCCAGAAAGTGGGCATAGAGGGACCCTATCTCAACATAATAAAGGCCATATATGACAAACCCACAGCAAACATCATTCTCAATGGTGAAAAACTGAAAGCATTTCCTCTAAGATCAGGAAAAAGACAAGGATGTCCACTCTCACCAGTATTATTCAACAAAGTTTTGGAAGTCCTAGCCACAGCAATCAGAGACGAAAAAGAAATAAAAGGAATACAAATTGGAAAAGAAGAGTTAAAACTGTCACTGTTTGCAGATGACAGGGTACTATACATGGAGAATGCTAAAGATGTCACCAGAAACCTACTAGAGCTAATCAATGAATTTGGTAAAGTTTTAGGATACAAAATTAATGCACAGAAATCTCTTGCATTCCTATACACTAATGATGAAAGCTGTGAAAGAGAAATTACGGCAACACTCCCATTTACTATTGCAACAAAAGAATAAAATACCTAGGAATAAACCTACCTAGGGAGACAAAAGACCTGTATGCAGAAAACTATAAGACACTGATGAAAGAAATTAAAGACGATACAAACAGATGGAGATATATACTATGTTCCTGGATTGGAAGAATCAATATTCTGAAAATGACTATAATACCCAAAGCAATCTACAGATTCAATGTAATCCCTATCAAATTACCAATGGCATTTTTTACAGAACTAGAACAAAAAAGTCTTAAAATTTGTATGGAGATACAAAAGACCCCAAATACCCAAAGCAGTCTTGAGGGAAAAAAACGGAGCTGGAGGAATCAGCCTCCCTGACTTCAGACTATACTACAAAGCTACAGTAATCAAGACAATATGGTACTGGCACAAAAACAGAAATATAGATCAATGGAACAGGACAGAAAGCCCAGAGATAAACCCACGCACCTATGGTCAACTAATCTATGACAAAGGATATACGATGGAGAAAAGACAGTCTCTTCAATAAGTGGTGCTGGGAAAACTGGACAGCTACATATAAAGGAATGTAATTAGAACACTCCCTAACACCATATACAAAAATAAAATCAAAATAGATTAGAGACCTAAATGTACGACTGGACACTATAAAACTCTTAGATGAAAACATAGGAAGAACACTCTTTGACATAAATCACAGCAAGATCGTTTTTGATCCACCTCCTATAGTAATGGAAATAAAAAGGAAAATAAACAAATGGGACCTAATGAAACTTAAAAGCTTTTGCACAGCAAAGGAAACCATAAACAAGATGAAAAGACAACCTTCAGAATGGGAGAAAATATTTGCAAAGGACTCAACGGACAAAGGGTTAATCTCCAAAATATATAAACAGCTCATGCAGCTCAATATTAAAAAAAACAAACAACCCAATCCAAAAATGGGCAGAAGACTTAAACAGACATTTCACCAAAGAAGGCATACAGATGGCCAAGATGCACATGAAAACCTGCTCAACCTCACTAATGATTAGAGAAATGTAAATCAAAACTACCAAGAGGTATCACCTCACACCAGTTAGAATGGGCATCATCAGAAACTCTACAAACAACAAATGCTGAAGAGGGTGTGGAGAAAAGGGAACCCTCTTACACTACTGGTGGGAATGTAAATTGATACAGCCACTATGGAGAACAGTATGGAGGTTCCTTAAAAAACTAAAAATAGAATTACCATATGACCCAGCAATCCCAGTACTGGGCATATACCCAGAGAAAACCATAATTCAAAAAGACACAGGCACCCCAATGGTCACTGCAGCACTATTTACAATAGCCAGGTCATGGAAGCAACCTAAATGCCTGTCAACAGATGAATGGATAAAGACGATGTGGTACATATATACAATGGAATATAACTCAGCCATAAAAAGGAATGAAATTGGGTCATTTGTAGAGATGTGGATGGATCTAGAGACTGTCATACAGAGTGAAGCAAGTCAGAAAGAGGAAAACAAGTATCTTACATTAATTCATATATGTGTAACCTAGAAAAATGGTACAGATGAACCAGTTTGCAGGGCAGAAATTGAGACACAGATGTAGAGAACAAATGTATGGACACCAAGGTGGGAAAGTGGCGGGGGTGGTGGTGGATGGTGGTGTGATGAGTTGGGAGATTGGGATTGACATATATACAATAATATGTATAAAATGGATAACTAATATGAACCTGCTGTATAAAAAATAAATAAAATAAAATTCAAAATAAATAAAAATAAATAAAGACAGTGGGGAGTGTGTGATGTCAGAGAATCCTATGAAATATAAAATTCCTGAATGAAAAAAAAAATTTACATGTTATGCCACTGATATGTGCCATTGTTTTCCCCTTTTCTCCTATTTATAATATTAACTGAAATAACATCTGCAGATGTGTTTTACCCATGCCTAAAATAAATTAGTAGTCCTAAATGTGTTCAATTGGTTCATTTGTTTTCATTAATTAATTCACTTTTTCCCTTATACTCTGAAAAGATATTAATTTAAAAATTCTAATCAACATGATAAAAAAGTAGATTTCATAATTATTATTCACAGAATTTTCTAAATCTCTAGAACAAAAGCAAACCTTTTCAATGAATCTCATCACTGACCTATGTTCACTGGTTATTTCATACATGTGACTCATCAAAATTCTGCCTCTGTGTATGTGTGTGTGTGTGTGTGTGTATGTGTGTGTGCGTGTGTGTGTGTGTGTCAAGGGAGAGGGGAACTTAGGTTTTTGTCATCACCATGCCAATATACTTGACTTAAGCATTATCTCTTTCTCTTATATTTCAAAATTGTCTTCCTGAGTGTCTGAAGATCTGGCCTTTTAAGTCAAAATTACATAGTTAACCCAATCTACTTCAGTAGCTTACTTACTTCAGGGTTTTGTTTTCACTTAATCATTTTACATTTTTATTTTCCACATGGAATTTTGCCTGTGTGCAACTTCATTTCCATAGTAGGCATATAGAACATCATGAACACAGGGAAAATCTTTATAATTCACTTGATGCATTATTGTTTTTAACCTAATTTATTTTTTCATGGAATTTAATACCTAAAATTATATAATGCATTTCCTTGTTTACTTACTTGCTGCCTCTCTTCTACACAAAAATATAAAGTTTATGAGACCAGGAACTGTCTCTTTGCTGCTCTATCCTCACTCAAAACAGTACGTAGCACATATCAGATGCACAATAAATATCCCATATTTCTAGTACAATTTGTTGAAAAGATTATCTTTACCCATTGACTATGTCAAAAGGCAGTTGGCTAGGTGTACGTGGTTCTATTTCTGGTCTCTCTATTTTTTTCCATTCACTTATGTCTTACCTTTATGCCAAGGCTCAATTGTCATGATTACTGACCTTTATAATGAATCTTGAATTTAAGTGGTGCAGATCCTCCAAATTTGCTCTTATTTTTCAAAATTATTATGGCTATTCTAAGCTCTTCACGTTTCCACATGTATTTAGAATGTACTTTTCAATTTCTATAAAGTGTCTTCTGTGGAGTTGATTAATATTGATTTAAACTATAGATAAATTGGGGAATATCTGTTTTGCTAACCTTACTTTTCTTTTATTCCAATTTCCTTTGGCTACCTTTATATTGTTGAAATGATTTCATTGTATAGGCTACTTCAAATCATTTTTCAGAATCAAGGGGTAGATAAATAATCTGACACAGCCCTGAAATATAAACAGAAGGAAATTTTGATTATTGTGCTTCCCTCATCCAGATAACAGTTAATATTTAGATCCACATGAGATGCTACTATCACTATACTGATCAGTGATTCTCAACTACTCCTTGGGGCATGCTTCCCTGTTCTATTAATGTGACTGATGATTATGTACTAAGAACACGAAAAGCAAGGAGGCACGGAACAAAGTTGCGAAGCATTGGCATAAAGCGAATCGTTCTTCAAGACTAATGCGAATAGCAAGAAGACATCTGGATTCAGTACAAAGGAGGTAGAAGTTGACTGGCTACGCTCTTCAGTTCTCAGTGCACAGTGGAGTTTAGTATAATTTCTATTTCAAATTTAGTTTCTAAATGCTATCTTTATTAAAATATCAAACAATTAGGGTAATACAAAAAGTAAAATAATAGTTTAGATACTTAGTTATATTTTAATTTCTATATGTACATATTTCTGCTGCTGAAGGCTCTAGACTATATTTCTTCAGTATATGAAGAGGGAGAGAACAAGAAACGTGAGTTGTAACACCAGAATCAGATAGTAGTAGTGCTATTAGGTAAAAATGTACAGGAATAATCTTAATTGAGAATATCTTCTAGACTTCTATCATCTAGTTGGAGCAGAGGATTCCAAATATCAGCCTAGAGTCTTATGCTCTTTTAAAACACCAGGTACATAATGTCAAATAATTTTGATGAGTGTATAATTTTTCTATTTTTTATATCAGGAAAATACTTCCCTAGCTTATCTGTACATCTTAACACAGACTAAATCTCTGACCTGGAGATGAGGTAAATGATTGACCCAACTAACTCAAGAGAAGTATCAATATTTTTCTTAACAGCCATAGACTGTGTGTGCATATGGAGGGGGAAAGTGTCTGCTTAAATTGTTCATATTCTTTGTTATGGGTTGAATTGTGTCCTTCTCCCACCCCAAAAAACTTGGAGTCATAATGCCCAGGACCTCAGTATGTGACTCTATTTGGAGGTAGGGTCTTTGCAGAATTAATCAAGTTAAATTGAGGTCATTAGGGTGGGCCCAAATCCAACATAAATGGTGTCCATATAAAAAGGGGAAATTTACACAGAGACCAACACACATAGAGGCAAGATGATATGGAGAGACACGGGGAGAAGATGACCGTCAATAAGCAAAGGAGAGAGGCCTAGAACAGACTCTTTGTTCACAGACCTCAGAAGGAACCAATCCTGCCAACACCTTGATTTCAGACTTCAAGCCAGAACTGTGAGACAGCACATTCTCTTGTTTAAGCCTTGCAATTTGTGGTACTTCGTTAAGGCAGCCCTAGAAAACTAATACCCCTTTGTACTGATACAAAATGCGGTTATTAGACAGTACAGGAAGTCCAAAATGAGTCCACCGAGTCTTTCCTATTCCCTTTTGATAGCAGGAACATTTACACTCATGACCCTTGATATGGCAAGTGATGGCTTTGGTTGTGGTAGTAGCCATGATTGATGAAATTTTGTCATATGCATGCTCTCAGCCACTGGGATAGCTTTTCTATATACTACTTAATTATCTAAATACTTCTCAGTGAAGTAGTCTATGCCCGAGTGTAGGTTCTCGGGTGATCTACTTGAGGTAGTTAGGAATTGCAAATGCAGAAGTCTCAGTATATTCCAGTCAAAGAATTAAGCCACTAGAATGGCCAAGTCTGAGTAGTAAACCCAGGAAAGTAGGTCACTGAGTATTGGAAATTCTCAAAGTCATGCAGATCTCTGTGACAGTGGGGATGAGAGCTGGGTGTCAACGAGGAGCACAGTAACTGATCCATTTTGTCTCCCTGGTTGAGGTTTGATTATTAAATACATTGTCATGTATCAGGTTAAATTTGAAAAACATAGGAAAGGTTAGACATTCTCTCCCCAGTAAAACACTACAAAGATAATACTGAATCTGTTGCAAAGAACATCAATATGAGAATTGAGAATGTTGAGATTACAATTTATATGACTTGGGACTGACAATTTAAAAGTCATACAGACCCAAGCCTATAGCCACAGGAATAGCATTCCACCTGTATTATAACCATCACCAAGAAGAGTAGTATTGAGAGATGCTATTAAGTATTATTCAGGCTTAGGACATGTGTTGTATCTTTTTGGCAGGCAATGCCAGCCAGAAAACCCTAGTATGTAAAAGAACGTGGGAAAAACATCTATGTTTTTCATCTATGTGATCATATTCGCTCAAAAATATTAAAAAATATAACCTTTCAAACTTGAAGATGCCATGAATGCTCAAGAGACTGTACCAACCTAGTGATCACGAGAACCCACTGAATGAGATCCAGAGAAGCTGCAGTCTTGAGGCTGATGAAAAACTCTTTAGGAGCCTCTCAAAGTTTTCACTGAGACAGAGCACCTAATGTCCTGGAAAAAATCTCATGGCTCATATTCTGGTTAAATTTTGATCCAAGGGGAAAGCATTTATGAACTAGTTTGAAATATCAAAATACAAAGGTGAAGAAGACAATGTAATAGAGGTCAATGATGTAAATTTTCATCCATTTCTACAGTTTCTGACATAACATCAGAAGCCACTGTGAGCTATAAAAGGACTGTTGCAATAGTACAGCTACAGGACCAGAGGTTGAGTAGCAGACACAAGATTCTGGAATAGAATCAAGACTGTTTGAGAGTAAGAGCAAGCAGAGTGGGTACAAAGAAACTGAGGCAAATCCAGGGAATTGTAATCAACCAGAAATATCCACCTTTTACTTTTCTAATATATTGACTATATATACTTTGGGTTTACTTAAAGAATCAGGAAAAGAACAGACATTTAGATGGGATATGATTTCATATCACATGCAGCTTTTCTTGTATTCCCAGCCACTGTGGTTGTATGAGAAAACAGTTGGAAGGGATGCTTTTACTAAAGAGTGGTAAGTTCTGGTGGAAGAGGGTAGTTAATAATTAACACTCTCATCCCTATGCATACTCCCAGATTTAAGAACTTAGGAGTTTTGTGAAAGACATAGAAGTACATCACAGGAAGCAATCTTCCAGGATTGAGTTCATTGATTCAGTCTGGTTCCCACTGGGCAGGTGACAGGAAGAGGTTGGATGGAGACACATAAGAAAGATTTTGCAGCGTGTTCTCCAGAATCACGATATGAATTGAGGATGCTTTCAGAGATTTGGTGTAGTGATGGCTAAGAGTTCAGGCTGGAAGCAAGACTGCCTCGGTTTGAATCTTAGCTGTGGAACTTACTACATAAGTAATAACATAAATTATAAGGAAATACAATATTCTCTTGAATGAATATAATGCAGCTTATTTATCTATTCCATGTTGACGCACATGAGTTGTTCCCAGGTTTTACAGTGAGTAATAATATGAACTTTAATATATACAGGGACATATGAACACTTTCCTTTCATGTTTAGGAGAAGAATTCTGTAATAGAGGGATGTTAGTTAATGGACATGACTCCAGTGCAGGATGAAAGGATTCCTTTGTTCACCTATGGCATTGGGTTGCAACGTCCTATCTCTGTTACTTCTTTGACACAATATCTTCTTTACCTAAATTCTCTGATCCTTAATCCACAACCATGGACTTGCCTGTTATCCTTTCTTTCCTAATAATTCTCTCTTTTCAACTTTTCAAACATGCATACCGTAATGACAGAATTGTTGCCTATGCTCCTCTGATCAAGTTCCACTCAACTGTCTAAGTTTCTTTTTTTCTTTTTTTTTTTGGCGGTACGCGGGCCTCTCACTGCCGTGGACTCTCCTGTTGCGGAGCACAGGCTCCGGACGCGCAGGCTTAGCGGCTATGGCTCACAGGCCCAGCCGCTTCGCGGCATGTGGGATCTTCCCGGACAGGGGCGCAAACCCGTGTCCCCTGCATCGGCAGGTGGACTCTCAACCACTGCGCCACCAGGGAAGCTCAGTTTCATTTTTTTTTTTAATGCCAGCCCCTGATGCAGTTTTTATCGTGTTTCTAGTTCTGACTGTTCCTCAGTATCCATTTTGCTGGGCCCATTTCATATGTGTCTCCTCTTTTTATTGTGGCTAGATGTTTTTTTGGTTGCTGTTGTTGTTTTTAACTTTGCCCTGGCTAGCCTCTGAGACCCTCAAGTCCAGGACCATAACTCATTCGAATATTTTAGCATGGGTGGGCAGAGTACATAACACTTAGTAGATGACAAATACTACTGAAAAATACATGAATAATTGAACATATACCTTAATTTATATGAACTGAGTCTGTTGTTTAAGCATTGAGTGCCCTCTATTATAATTAAGCAAATGTTTTCCTCCTATCTTTTCTGCTGTATATAGGGTCCACTATTTAATCATTACTTTTTAAAACTAATACTCTGTTGACTAGTTATTGATATGTATGTGTAGAAGGTGAGGTGTTAGTATCAAAGTATATATTTCTTTTAGAAATCCTTTCATGTGATAAAGTGTTTTTTTTCCCAGCTTCATGGTATGCTATTTAGGCTAAACTTTATAACGCCTCATAAAATATTGGTTTTTAGTCATTTTGTTTGTTACTACTGTCTAAGCCCTTTTTGTTATATATAGTACCAAAGTTTCTATATTTGTGATTTAAATACAATGAAGATATTAACATCATTTTCAATCGAACTCACCCAGGTATTTAATTTAGTTAAGATCTCTAGTGACTGTATGTTGTCAGGGATAGATTGAAATTGAAATTGACAGGAGTAAAACAAAGTTCTTCCACCTCTCCAGAATCCCGAGTTAGAGCAAAAAATAAAGTCTCAAATTATCTGAAAATGTATAAATAAGTAGTCCCTTGTTTCCTTCTGGATAATCAATTAAGAAGAGTTAATGAATAAATAAATAATTATTGGATGGGCAGAAAGCAATGATTACAGAATTAAGTACATGTGCAACAAGCTAGGATCTTTGTTTTGTCAATACTTTTAGAATGAATCAACATTATTTGTGGATATTTACCAGTTTATGGTAAAGGAATATGCTAAACTCAGTCTTTCTGTAAAGAACAATAAATTCACTAACTGAGAAATCATGTGTCGTTAGCATTTGTTTCTGAAAGTGTGAAAATCTGGTATAACTTTTGTCCCTAAAATACCCATTTATGAACTTAATATCATTTTATATTAATTTGAAAGTTGGTAAAAATTAATTTTCTGTGCTTGAAGGTTGTTTTTATAGCTTCAAGTATTATTCTGACAACTATAAATGCCAAAGATTTTGAGAAAAACTTTTGCACAATCCATTGGAAAAAAATGGATTCAATAACACATGAAGCAAATTCTAAACTTCATGTTTTTAAGTATGTATCTTCATAGACATATGCCTTGATTTTTATTTTCCTCTTCAAAATATTAATAATGATCCCTATCTGCTATCTTCACAAAGTTGTTTAAGACTCAGGTGATATGGTTATGAAAGCAAATTTTAAAATGTATGAACTTTGAAATTAAGAACTTTCATGCTAGAGAGCACTCTAATAGTCTTTGAAGAGTTTATACAATTAAACCAAGTGCTTAATTTTCTAAGTCATGGCAGTACTCATGTGGAGAATAAGCACAATGGCTAACCTGCAGTGCTGAATTTCTACGGGGCAACTGGGATAAGAAGTGACAGTTTTGTAGGGTACTCTAAAGGTTTTCATGCCATTCTAACATGTTAAAACAAATCAGTATCTGTATATAATGTTTCACTTGGATTTATTTATTTATTTTTGATGTTTCCTTGCTTTGGAGAAATTTCTGTCTTGGATGTGACTGGTTATTTGTTTATGTGTAATCTAGGAAATGCCCCTTTATCAACTTCAGGAACAATTTAGGAAATGAAGATGGTTTTTCTGGGTGAAATATAATCCACTTACTAAATAATATCTGCTTTTAAACATGCTTTTTGGTTAAATCGTATGTACTTGAATATTTAAGATCCACTGTTCTAAGAGTCAGAATGTTAGTTCAGGTAATATTGATTAACGTATCAGGCATATAAACATATATCTACATGTACTATGTGAATAGACAGGTAAATAGGTACAAATTATATGCATACATGTACACAGACAAGTATGTATATTCATACATACATGTCTGAAAAAAATTAACCTTGTCGAGTTGAAGTGTGTTCTTAAAATCACACTGATCATGTGCGGTCAATAATGTAAAGCCCAGTGACTTTCTTTTATCAACTCACAGAGTGGAGGAATATTGTTCTAGTATGGACTTTTCTCACGTAACTGAGTTTTTGTCTGCAAATCTTCTATCCTGTTTTTTGGCATGAATAGTCAAATGTGCATTTCTCATGTCTTTGAAGGTATATTACTGGGCTCTCAGGTGTATATAAATTGTGTCCAACATAAAGACTGCTCTCAGAATGTTAAAGAGAAGCTCTGTGACTTATTGCAAAAATATTCCATATTTTTTCTCTTTTCTGTTGCTTCAGAGTATAAGAGTAACATGGTGCAGTGGAAGGAGCATGAATATATATATATACGCACACACACATATGTATATATATATCCAGCTCATTATTTTATTATTTATCTTTATAAATGTAGATTATCATACTTATCTAGAGATGACAATAAATCAAATTGATCCAGAATCCCTATTCTCAAAATAGTGTTATTGTGCTATCTTCTGGACAGCAGATGATATTGGCTTGTGGGAGCCTGGATGCAGTGACTTATTACTTATCTCTTGGCTAAGTAGGTAAATTCATGACCTTTCAGCTCAAAATATGTGCTGGCCATCTGCTTCTGGATGCCTGGGTCAACGTAGTAGCAAGGCAGAATCACAAGGTTTTAGACCTTTAGATCTTCTCCAACACCTCTCATTCCCTTTAGTTTTAAAAATTCCTATGGAATTTGTCTTTTGAGTCATTCACACTTTAGTGAAAATTCACTCAACTTAGTTTGTTGACAAATTTCTGAACCATCAAAATGACTACTCTGCAAGTCTTCTGTTCTTTCATGTCCTGTCCACAAACTCTGTTACTATTTTCTCTTTTTAAGTTCATCCTTCATCTTTCTAATTTGATCTACATTGTTGCTACCCATTCATGAAATCAACTTCTTGACTGATTTGCCTCCTTATGGGCAGCGCCTTGCTCAATAACTTGCAGAAAGCCCCTGCTGGCTTTAACCTTACACTTGGGAATTTACACTTACATGTACTAATCCTCTTTGCCATTTTGAATTCACAAGTAAGATTCATACTGCCAAGAAAAAGCTACAGAACTGAGAGGCTGGAGTTACTGAGTTTCAGATTTTCAGACAAAGAGAATTGGTCTGCCTCACTTTGCCACCATCACAAAGCCATATTATAGAGAAACCCAAGGGTCCTGTCTTGTACCCAGTGTGGAAGGCCAGTAGCATGCATATTTTGTTGTTCAGTTTTGTATTTCCTTTTTGTAACAAATAGTATCAGAACACTCAAGAAAGTATATTTCACATATGGCAGCCATTCCTACTCTGAAATTAAAAAACAAAAATGGGATCTCTTAGTAAGAAAGACAATAGTATGATCATAGCACTACATCCCGACAGGCTAGTCTTAGTGTCAAGTTGTAATAAATTTATATCTTGGAAGATGCCCATTTTTTAAAAAACTTTTATGTAACTTTCTCAAGCCTTAAATGTTACCATCTTATGCTCCATTCCTTAAACTAAGTACTTATTGATTATCCAAGATCATTTTTGTTTTGTTTCATTTTATCCCAACTGTAACACATTTCTCTAATTTAAAAATATTTTATGAAAATGATTTTTACCTTTGTATAACAATATTAAGAGAAAGAGAAAATATAAATGATTTCCACAAAGACTTATGTTGGGTCTCAACAGCATAAGAGTATAGATCTTGTGAATAAAACTGCAGCTTTGGGAAGCCAAAGCAAATATTTGCAAAGCAAAGAACACCCTCTGAGCCAGGCAACTCCTGGGACATGATTCAAAGCTAGGTCACAACAGAGGAAAAAAATGAAATCTTGACTCTCCCCAGAATACCCGACTTCCATTTTTTTCTGGGGGAGCTGAAACACAGAGAGCATGATCCAAGTTTAATTATTCCATGTTAGCCATTTTACAACTTTAAACATACTACCCCCAAACTTTCAACTCTGCACTGGATTAATTAAATCATAATTAAGATTGAAAATTAAAATCTGGAAAACTTACTACACTTATCTTTTTATTCATGCTTATGGATCATGAGTTTGTAAATGTGATGGCCACTGAACATCTGTAAAAATAATAAGGTAGATTTGTACACTCTGATGTACAAAAAGTTATCTAAACCACATTATCAATTAGTAAACAAGACTTGGGATACTGTTTATGTGTTATAATACCATTATTGAAGATAAAAAATACTTTTATATACACTCTGTATTAGAGTTCTCCAGAGAGACAGAACCAATAGGACATATATAGAGAGAAGAAATTTACTTTAAGGAATTGGCTCATATGATTGTGGGGGATGGCAAGTCTGAAATCTACAGGGCAGGCTAGCAAGCTGAAAACTCAGTTAGGAGTTGACACTTCAGTCTTCAGACAGAATTTCTTCTTCTCTGGGAATTCTCAGTTTTTTAGCTCAAAACCTTCATCTGATTAGATAAGGCTCACCCACATTTTTGAAGGTAATCTCCTTTACTCAAAGTCAACTGATTATAGATGTTAACCACATTTACAAAATACCCTAACGGCAACACCTAGATTAATGTTTGACTAAATAATGGAGTACCACAGCTTAGGCAAGTTGACACCTAAATCTAACCACCACGGGGAGAGAATTATACAAAGGAGTGAATGCCAGGAGCTGGGAAATCAATGGTGGCTCCTTGCAGAATGTGTATAGTTTTGTGCTTGTTTAAGTAATTTTTCACCAGGTAAGAAATGCATATAATCCACTGATGGGCAACATTTTTTCTCAAATAATTTCTACTGAAAAATTAGTATATACTGCTTCTAGATAATACACTGGCAATTCTGAGGATAAACTGGTAATCTATAAACAAACTCTTTTTTTTCATTTTAACATTCAGATGAATCAAGTTAGAAGTAGTCTACTTTCACACCACCATCTCTCAGGACAAGGTCAAAAGCACAAAAGTAACCAAAGAACATTGTTTCATGCCACACCCATTTCCCAAGGCTTTCATTCATTCTATGCCGAGAATGATTCGGGCATGTTTACGTGTGTGTGTGTGTGTGTGTGTGTGTGTGTGTGTGTGTGTGTGTGTGGTGTGTGTGTAAGTGCTTATGACATTAAAGCAATTTGTGACACAGTAGCAGGTGAAATGATTCACAAAAGTTGTGTCAGCCTGAAGTCAGAGTCAATGAGGGAACCTCAATTCCTTGTTCTTAGTCCAATGTCAGGCTGTAGCCCAAGGTTACAGCATATGAGCAGGGCTGCAGATCACAGAAAAGTCTTTCCTGAGATTAATAGCAGGGCTGAGCCGAAGATGACTGAAAGGGCACCCTCTGGCATGCTCATTTATCAGGGATTTACTTGTTGGCTAATGATAGCAATAACAGTTTGTATCTGACAAACACAACTGGATATGGGCAGTGAGAAACTCTGTATTTGAAGTTGTATTATACTGGATCCATACAAATTCCCCTTCTGTTGCTCAGGCTGTCATCACAGTCTCTGTCAGTGAAGTTTGTGCTTTTTACTTTAATTTTTAGGAAAGGTAATTATTTTTGCAAAAAAAAAAAAAAAAGGTAACACAATTGAAGATCATATTAAATTAACTTTTAATTTTCCTGCATCCTTTAGATATTTTTCAAATACATATGTAATTTCTAGATTGCTATAATCATAGCAGAGATAGAATTAAAATTTTCAGTTAAATTCTTACTGTTAACACTATTCTGTGGTCTATATTTCCTAAAAGTGTTTTTTTGATTGTTTTTGTTATTACAAAAATACATTCTCATATAAAATGTATAAAATGCTGGTAAACAGAAGAAACTTTGTCACTCTTGATCTTAAAACCATGCTACAACTACTGTTAGCAATATTTTTCCTATGATCTCTATATTTTAAATTAACATGTACACATATGTAAATTAACATATATACATAGGTAAATTCACATATGCATATATACACACATGATTATGCATCCACATGCTGTGAAATTTACTGTTTTCCTTTCCTTTTTCTGTTAATGCTGTATTGTGATGTTATTTCATTATTTATCCTTTAAAAATATAATTTAAAATGGATGAACATTATTTCTTTGTGAAATTTTATTTAACTGACCACCTGATATCAGATACTTAAACTTTTTTTTCAATTTTTCAGCCCATTAAACAGTACTGTGATGAAGACTTTATTATTATATATTTGTCCTTATTCCTGGAAATAAATTATGAATAATAAGATGCTGGGTTAAAGAATATGTGTATTTGCTATGGCCTGAATGTTTGTGTCCCCCCAAAATTTATATGTTGAAATTTCGTGCCTGATGTGACAGTATTGGGAGGTGGGGTGGGGCCTTTGGGAGATGATTAGGTCATGAGGCACAGTCTTCATGGATGGGATTAGTGACCTTCTAAAAGAGACCCAGAGAAAGTTCCCTTGCTCCTTCTGCCATGTGAGGTTACAGCAAAAAGGCAGCCATCCATTTATCAGTTGGGAAGCAGGTTTTCTCCAGACACAGAACCTGACCATGCTGACACTTTAATCTCAGACTTCCAGCCTCCCAGAAGTGTGAGAAATAAACTTCTGTTGTTCATAAGCTACCTGGTGTGATGTATTTTGTTACAGCAGCCTGAATGGATTATGATTTAGAAAATTTAACTACATATTGAAAAGGTAATCACTAAAATAACAGATAGAGAATATATAAATTCCAAATGAAAGAAGGAAAATGGAATTATAACAAATAATCATAAATATGAATTAATAGAAAAGCAGACATAGGGGGCTTCCGGGAAAATGGCGCAAGAGTAAGACGCGGAGATCACCTTCCTCCCCACAGATACACCAGAAATACATCTACACGTGGAACAACTCCTACAGAACACCTACTGAACGCTGGCAGAAGACCTCAGATCTCCCAAAAGGCAAGAAACCCCCCACGTACCTGGTGCGCGAGGAGAGGGGATTAAGAACGCTGCTTAAAGGAGCTCCAGAGATGGGAGCGAGCCGCGGCTAAAAGCGCGGACCCCAGAGACGGGCATGAGACGCTAAGGCTGCTGCTGCCGCCACAAAGAAGCCTGTATGCGAGCACAGGTCACTACCCACACCTCCCCTCCCGGGAGCCTGTGCAGCCCACCACCGCCAGGGTCCCGGAATCCAGGGACAACTCACCCGGGAGAACGCACGGCGCGCCTCAGGCTGGTGCAACGTCACGCCGGCCTCTGCCTCTGCAGGCCCGCCCCGCACTCCGTGCCCCTCCCTCCCCACAGCCTGAGTGAGCCAGAGCCCCCGAATCAGCGGCTCCTTTAACCCCGTCCTGTCTGAGCGAAGAACAGACGCCCTCCGGCGACCTACATGCAGAGGCGGGGCCAAATCCAAAGCTGAGCCCTGGGAGCTGTGAGAACAAAGAAAAGAAAGGGAAATCTCTCCCAGCAGCTTCAGGAGCAGCGGATTAAAGCTCCACAATCAATTTGATGTACCCTGCATCAGTGGAAAACATGAATAGACAACGGATCATCCCAAATTAAGGAGGTGGACTTTGAGACCAAGATTTATGATTTTTTCCCCTTTTCCTTTTTTTGTGAGGGTGTATATGTATGCTTCTGTGTGAGATTTTGTCTGTATAGCTTTGCTTCCGCCATTTGTCCGAGGGTTCTATCCATCCGTTTTTTTTTTTTTAATTTTTTTTCTTAATAACTACTTTTTATTTTAAGAACTTTATTTTATTTTACTTTATCTTTGTTCTTTCTTTCCTACCTTCCCTCCTTTAGACAACGAATCATCCCAAATTAAGGAGGTGGACTTTGAGAGCAAGATTTATGATTTTTTTCCCCTTTTCCTCTTTTTGTGAGTGTGTATGCTTCTATGTGAGATTTTGTCTGTATACCTTTGCTTCCACCATTTGTCCTAGGGCTCTATCCGTCCGTTTATTTTTTTTTTGTTCTCTTAATAATTTTTTTAATTTTAATAACTTTATATTTTATCTTACTTTATTTTATTTTACTTTATCTTCTTTCTTTTTTTCCTTCCTTCCCTCCTTCCTTCCTTCCTCCCTCCCTCCTTTCTTTCTTTCCTCCTTCCTTCCTCCCTCCCTCCCTCCCTCCCTCTCTCTCTTTCTTTCTTTCTTTCTTTCTTTCTTCTTCTACTAATTCTTTCTTTCTACTTTTTCTCCCTTTTATTATGAGCCGAATGGATGAAAGGCTCTTGGTGCTGCAGCCAGGAGTCAGTGCTGTGCCTCGGAGGTGGGAGAGCCAACTTCAGGACGGTGGTCCACAAGAGACCTCCCAGCTCCACATAATATCAAACAGTGAAAATCTCCCAGAGATCTCCATCTCAACACCAGCACCCAGCTTCACTCAACGACCAGCAAGCTACAGTGCTGAACATCCTATGCCAAACAACTAGTAAGACAGGAACACAACCCCACCCATTAGCAGAGAGGCTGCCTAAAATCATAATAAGTCCACAGACACCCCAAAACACACCACCAGATGTGGGCCTGCCCACCAGAAAGACAAGATCCAGCCTCATCCACCAGAACACAGGCACTAGTCCCCTCCACCAGCAAGCCTACACAACCCACTGAACCAACCTTAGCCACTGGGGACAGACACCAAAAACAACGGGAACTACGAACCTGCAGCCTGCAAAAAGGAGACCCCAAACACAGTAAGATAAGCAAAATGGGAAGACAGAAAAACACACAGCAGATGAAGGAGCAAGATAAAAACCCACCAGACCTAACAAGTGAAGAGGAAATAGGCAGTCTACCTGAAAAAGAATTCAGAATAATGATAGTAAAGATGATCCAAAATCTTGGAAATAGAATAGACAAAATGCAAGAAACATTTAACAAAGACCTAGAAGAACTAAAGACGAAACAAACAATGATGAACAACACAATAAATGGAATGAAAAATACTCTAGATGGGATCAATAGCAGAATAACAGAGGCAGAAGAACGGATAAGTGACCTGGAAGATAACATAGTGGAAATAACTACTGCAGAACAGAATAAAGAAAAAAGAATGAAAAGAACTGAGGACCGTCTCAGAGACCTCTGGGACAACATTAAACGCACCAACATTCGAATTATAGGGGTTCCAGTAGAAGAAGAGAAAAAGAAAGGGACTGAGAAAATATTTGAAGACATTATAGTTGAAAACTTCCCTAATACGGGAAAGGAAATATTTAATCAAGTCCAGGAATCACAGAGAGTCCCATACAGTTAAATCCAAGGAGAAACACGCCAAGACACATGTTAATCAAACTGTCAAAAATTAAATACAAAGAAAACATATTAAAAGCAGCAAGGGAAAAACAACAAATATCACACAAGGGAATCCCCATAAGGTTAACAGCTGATCTTTCAGGAGAAACTCTGCAAGCCAGAAGGGACTGGCAGGACATATTTAAAGTGATGAAGGAGAAAAACCTGCAACCAAGACTACTCTACCCAGCAAGGATCTCATTCAGATTTGATGGAGAAATTAAAACCTTTACACACAAGCAAAAGCTGAGAGAGTTGAGCACCACCAAACCAGCTCTACAACAACTGCTAAAGGAACTTCTCTAGGCAAGAAACACAAGAGAAAGAAAAGACCTACAATAACAAACCCAAAACAATTAAGAAAATGGGAATAGGAACATACATATCGATAATTACCTTAAATGTAAACGGACTAAATGCTCCCACCAAAAGACACAGATTGGCTGAATGGATACAAAAACAAGACCCATATATATGCTGTCTACAAGAGACCACTTCAGACCTAGAGACACACAGAGACTGAAAGTGAGGGGATGGAAAAAGATATTTCATGCAAATGGAAACCAAAAGAAAGCTGGAGTAGCAATTCTCATATCAGACAAAATAGACTTTAAAATAAAGACTATTAGAAGAGACAAAGAAGGACACTACATAATGATCAAGGGTTCGATCCAAGAAGAAGATATAACAATTGTAAATATTTATGCACCCAACATAGGAGCACCTCAATACATAAGGCAAATACTAACAGCCATAAAAGGGGAAATCGACAGTAACACATTCATAGTAGGAGACTTTAACACCCCACTTTCACCAGTGGACAGATCATCCAAAATGAAAATAAATAAGGAAACACCAGCTTTAAATGATACATTAAACAAGATGCACTTAATTGATATTTATAGGACATTCCATCCAAAAACAACAGAATACACATTTTTCTCTAGTGCTCATGGAACATTCTCCAGGATAGATCATATCTTGGGTCAAAAATCAAGCCTTGGTAAATTTAAGAACATTGAAATTGTATCAAGTATCTTTTCCGACCACAACGCTATGAGACTAGATATCCATTACAGGAAAAGATCTGTAAAAAATTCAAACACATGGAGGCTAAACAATACACTACTTAATACCGAAGTGTTCACTGAAGAAATCAAAGAGAAAATCGAAAAATACATGGAAACACATGACAATGGAGACACGACGACCCAAAATCTATGGGATGCAGCAAAAGCAGTGCTAAGAGGGAAGTTTATAGCAATACAATCCTACCTTAAGAAACAGGAAACATCTCGAATAAACAACCTAAACTTGCACCTAAAGCAATTAGAGAAAGAAGAACAAAAAACCCCCAAAGTTAGCAGAAGGAAAGAAATCATAAAAATCAGATCAGAAATAAATGAAAAAGAAATGAAGGAAACAATAGCAAAGATCAATAAAACTAAAAGCTGGTCCTTTGAGAAGATAAAGAAAATTGATAAACCATTAGCCAGACTCATCAGGAAAAAAAGGAGAAGACTCAAATCCATAGAATTAGAAATGAAAAAGGAGAAGTAACAACTGACATTGCGGAAATACAAAAGATCATGAGAGATTACTACAAGCAACTCTATGCCAATAAAATGGACAACCTGGAAGAAATGGACAAATTCTTAGAAATGCACAACCTGCCAAGACCGAATCAGGAAGAAATAGAAAATATGAACAGACCAATCACAAGCACTGAAATTGAAACTGTGATTAAAAATCTTCCAACAAACAAAAGCCGAGGACCGGATGGCTTCACAGGCGAATTCTGTCAAACATTTAGAGAAGAGCTAACACCTATCTTTCTCAAACTCTTCCAAAATATAGCAGAGGGAGGAACACTCCCAAACTCATTCTACGAGGCCACCATCACCCTGATACCAAAACCAGACAGAGAGGTCACAAAAAAAGAAAACTACAGGCCAATATCACTGATGAACATAGATGTAAAAATCCTCAACAAAATACTAGCAAACAGAATCCAACAGCACATTAAACGGATCATACACCATGATCAAGTGGGGTTTATTCCAGGAATGCAAGGATTCTTCAATATACGCAAATCAATCAACGTGATACACCATATTAACAAATTGATGGAGAAAAACCATATGATCATCTCAATAGATGCAGAGAAAGCTTTTGACAAAATTCAACACCCATTTATGATAAATACCCTGCAGAAAGTAGGCATAGAGGGAACTTCCTCAACATAATAAAGGCCATATATGACAAACCCACAGCCAACATAGTCCTCAGTGGTGAAAAACTGAAAGCATTTCCACTAAGATCAGGAGCAAGACAAGGTTGCCCACTCTCACCACTATTATTCAACATAGTTTTGGTAGTTTTAGCCACAGCAATCAGAGAAGAAAAGGAAATAAAAGGAATCCAAATTGGAAAAGAAGAAGTAAAGCTGTCACTGTTTGCAGATGACATGATACTATACATAGAGAATCCTAAAGATGCTACCAGAAAACTACTAGAGCTAATCAATGAAGTTGGTAAAGTAGCAGGATACAAAATTAATGCACAGAAATCTCTGGCATTCCTATACACTAATGATGAAAAATCTCAAAGTGAAATCAAGAAAACACTCCCATTTACCACTGCAACAAAAGGAATAAAATATCTAGGAATAAACCTACCTTAGGAGACAAAAGACCTGTATGCAGAAAATTATAAGACACTGATGAAAGAAATTAAAAATGATACAAATAGATGGAGAGATATACCATGTTCTTGGATTGGAAGAATCTACATTGTGAAAATGACTCTACTACCCAAAGCAATCTACAGATTCAATGCAATCCCTATCAAACTACCACTGGCATTTTTCACAGAACTAGAACAAAAAATTTCACAATTTGTATGGAAACACAAAAGACCCCGAATAGCCAAAGCAATCTTGAGAACGAAAAACGGAGCTGGAGGAATCAGGCTCCCTGACTTCAGACTATACTACAAAGCTACAGTAATCAAGACAGTATGGTACCGGCACAAAAACAGAAATATAGGTAAATGGAACAGGACAGAAAGCCCAGAGATAAACCCACGCACATAGGGTCACCTTATCTTTGATAAAGGAGGCAGGAATGTACAGTGGAGAAAGAACAACCTCTTCAATAAGTGGTGCTGGGAAAACTGGACAGGTGCATGTAAAAGTATGAGATTAGATCACTCCCTAACACCATACACAAAAATAAGTTCAAAATGGATTAAAGACCTAAATGTAAGGCCAGAAACTATCAGACTCTTAGAGGAAAACATAGGCAGGGCACTCTATGACATAAATCACAGCAAGATCCTTTTTGACCCACCTCCTAGAGAAATGGAAATAAAAACAAAAATATACAAATAGGACCTAAGGAAACTTCAAAGCTTTTGCATAGCAAAGGAAACCATAAACAAGACCAAAAGACAACCCTCAGAATGGGAGAAAATATTTGCAAATGAAGCAACTGACAAATGATTACTCTCCAAAATTTATAAGCAGCTCATGCAGCTTAATAAGAAAAAAACAAAGAACCCAATCCAAAATGCTCAACTTCACTAATCGTTAGAGAAATGCAAATCAAAAGTACAATGAGATATCATCTCACACCGGTCAGAATGGCCATCATCAAAAAATCTAGAAACAATAAATGCTGGAGAGGGTGTGGAGAAAAGGGAACCCTCTTGCACTGTTGGTGGGAATGTAAATTGATACAGACACTGTGGAGAACAGTATGGAGGTTCCTTAAAAAACTACAAATAGAACTACCATATGACCCAACAATCCCACTACTGGGCATATACCCTGAGAAAACCATAATTCAAAAAGAGTCATGTACCAAAATGTTCATTGCAGCTCTATTTACAATAGCCCAGAGATGGAAACAACATAAATGTCCATCATTGGATTAATGGATAAAGAAGTTGTGGCACACATATACAATGGAATATTACTCAGCCATAAAAAGAAATGAAATTGAGCTCTTTGTAATGAGGCGGATAGACCTAGAGTCTGTCATACAGAGTGAGGTAGGTCAGAAAGAGAGAGACAAATACCGTATGCTAACACATATATATGGAATTTGAGAAAAAAAAATGTCATGAAGAATCTAGGGGTAAGATGGGAGTAAAGACACAGACCTACTAGAGAATGGACTTGAGGATTTCGGGAGGGGGAAGGGTAAGCTGGGAGAAAGTGAGAGAGTGGCACGGACATATATACACCACCAAATGTAAAATAGATAGGTAGTGGGAAGCAGCCGCATAGCACAGGGAGATGAGCTCCGTGCTTTGTGATCGCCTGGAGAGGTGGGCCAGGGAGGGTGGGAGGGAGGGAGTTGCAAGAGGGAAGAGATATGGGAACATATGTATATATATAACTGACTCATTTTGTTGTAAAGCAGAAACTAACCTACCATTGTAAAGCAATTATACTCCAATAAAGATGTTAAAAAAAATACAACTGCACATAACCCAGGAAGTGTAAAAAAAAAAAAAAAACTAGAAAAGCAAACTAGAACAGATGTACTAATACACATAAAAAATAGGTAGGCAGGTATGAGTTAAGTGTATTAGAAATTACAGTGTAAAAGTCTAAATTGTTCAGTTAAATGACAAGATTAGCAGATTGGAAATAAAATAAAACTCAAATATATGCTATTTAAGCAAGACATTTAAAACAGAAGAGTAGAAATTAAAAGGATAGATATTTCTCATGATCCCCGGCAATCACTGATCACTTCTGTATCCCTATAGATCTGACTTTTCTAGAATGCTATAATAATGGAATCACATCTTTTGAAACTGACTTCTTTTACTCAGAATAAAGATTTGAGATATATCCAAAGTCTTGCATATTTTAAAAGTTCATCCCTTTTTCTTATTGAATAGTACTCCATTATATAGATAAACAAACCATACTTTGTTTTCTATTCATTCCTTGAAGGATATTTGAGTTGCTGATAGTTTTTCTCAATTATCAATAGAGCCACTACGAATATTTGTGTTCAGGTTATTGCATAAACATAAGTTTTTATTTCTCTAGAGTAGATACTCAGGAGTGAGACCGCTGGGTCGTACACGGAAATGTATGTTTAACATTCTCAGAAACTTGCAAGCCTTTTTGTATTCCCACCAGCAATGTTGTGAGAGTTCCGGTTGCTCTTAATACTAACCAGAACTTTGTTCCTTTGTTTGTTTAAGCTATTCAAATAGTTGTGTAGTGGAATCTAATCACGGTTTCATTTTGCATTTCCCTGATGACCATTAATGTTGAATATCTTTGTCATTCTCATATCTTCTTTGGTGAAGTGGCTGTTCCTGCCTTTTGTTAATTTTTAAACTGGATTGTGTTTTCTTATTTTTGAACTTTAAGTGTACTTTATTTACTCTGGATACCTGTTCTTCATGGATATGTAATATAAAAATATTTTCTCTCATTTTGTGGCTTGCCATTTCATTCTCTTAGCAACCTCTTTCATAGTGATTTTTTTCTGGTGAAGTCCAATTTATCATTTTTGTCTTTTATGAATTATGCTTTTGGTATTATGTCTAAGAACTCATCACCAAACCCAAGGTCACATAGATTTTCTCCCATGTCCCTTCTAAGTTTTATATTTTTATATTTAGATACATGATTCATTTTGAGTTAATTTCTGTATAAGGTGTAAAATTTATAACAAGGTTCATTTCCTTAGCCTATGAATCTCTAGTTGTTTCTGTACAACTTGCTGAAAAGATTAGCCTTCATTCATTGAATTGCTCTTGCACCTTTGTTAAAAATCAATTGGTCATATTTATGTGGATCTATTTCTAGATTCTCTGTTCTATTCCTTTATCTATGTGTCTGTTTCATCAATACCATACTGACTTAATTACTGTAGATTTATAGTAAGTCTTAAAATTGGCAGTGTAATTCCTCCAAATTTATTCTTGTCTTTCAGAATTCTTTAAGCTATTCTAGTTCCTTTGCTTTTCCTTATAAATTTTAGAGTTAGCTGGTTTATATCTGAAAAAAATCTTGCATGGATTTTGATAGGAATTGCATTAAAATGTATAGAACAATGTGGAAAAAATTAGCATCTTTAATAAGTTGAGTCAATCAATGAAAATGGTAGGGCTGGTCATGTATTTAGAACTTCATTTATTTCATTCATCACATTTTTTAGTTTTCAACATATAGATCCTACTCTTGGTTTGTTATATTTATAGCTAAGTATTTCAATTTTTGGAGATTATTGTGTTTTTATGGTATTTTATGGATTTTCTTTTTTAAAAACAGTTTTTATATTCTAAGTTTGCATAGCTAGTGCATAGAAATAAGATTAGTTTTCCATGTGTTGACCTTGTAACTTAGGACCTTGCTAAACCCATTAGTTCTAAAATTGCTTATAGATTCTTGTGGGTTTTCTATTTAGATGATCGTGTTGTCTGTGGATAGGAGCAGTTTTATTTCTTTTTATCCCCCCCCCACCTGCAGTCTACATGCTTTTTATTTCTCTTTTTGTCTTATTACCCTTGTAAAGGCAAGAAATACATTTTATAAAACACTGTATTTGAACTTTCATTTCCAGGACAAAATAGACTGAGTACACTTTTCCTTATTTCTCCTACTAGTACAACTAAAATCTATGGACATTGTTAATATAAAACAAACTTAAGAAAACTCTGAAAGGTAGGGAGAAAGTAAACTAGTTAAGAACCTTGAAACCTGAAGAATGACCTGGCAGTGGATTTCCTGGGATTTTTTTGTCTAATATATCCAAGATTAGATGCTGGAAAAACTGGAAATCTGGAAACACAAAGAGCCACAGACAAACTTCAGGGAAAGCCTGCTCTCCTTAGCCAAAGGGCCAGGAAAAGGGAAAGGCTAACAAGATAGAAAATTTTTAGACAATTGCCCTACTCTTGGAAATACCATGGATTCTACACCCACCCCCACAGCTAAGGCCAAGTGAGGAACCTAGATTTTTACCCTGTCCTGCTATAATATGGCATCCCTTTCCTTCCTTCAGAGTGATCATAAAAGGCCCAGTGGGGATGTAAGACTTTCATCCCAGCCTGGATGTAAGACACTACCTCTGCTGCCCCCCAGCACAAACATGGTGGTGTCAGTTCTGATCATGTCAGGAACAGTAATGAAGTGCCCTCCCCAGCTAGGGTGGTGTAAGCAGAAGTTTTATGGGGAGACTGAACTTCCACCTCTGCAACTCTTGCCCCAGCACACTCAAAGGAGGCTAAGTAAGGAACTTGCATATCCACCCCTCCTGTGATTGGGAAGGTTGCCCCACCCCTTTCTCTCAGTATTATAGTATCAGAAGGTGTCTGCTAAAACAAAAGATTGAAATAAGAGCCAGAGTCTCAGAACATAATACCCAAACTGTCTGGAATACAATCTCTTAACAGACTAATGGTTAAACAAACTATGGTACATCCATACCAGGGGATACTATTCAGTAATACAAAGGAACAAACTATTGATACATGCAACAACTTGGATAGATCGCAGGGCATTATGTTGAGGAAAAAGAATATCAATCTCAAAAGGCCACATATTGTATCATTCCCTTTATGTAACATTATCAAAATACAAAATTAGAGATGGAAAACAGATCAGTAGTTGTCAGGATTACAGATGGTGCGGGACTAGGGGTGGGTATGCCTATAAAGGAGTAGAACTAGGGAGATCGTTTTTGTGAAGGAATATTCCTGTATCTTGACTACAGTGGTATTTATACAAATAGATGTAGATATAGATATGGATAGACATGGGATAAAAAGAGCATAGAACTAATCACACGTGTTGTATCAATGTCAGTTTCCTGGTTTTCATATGGTACCAAAGTTACGTAAGATATGATCATTGAGAGAACTGGGTGAAGGGTACATGGTACCTCTCTACTTTCTTTGCAACTTCCTGTGAACCTATAATCATTTCAAAATAAAAAGTTTTAAAAATCAAACAAGCAAACACTCCAATGTATCTAGGAATGAATGTTAGTGAAAAACAGAAAATATTTTGCAGCTAAAGATAATAAAAACTATTCAAAAGGGTATGATGCAGGCAAAGCAATATATAGAGAAATCTATAGCCTTAAATGCATATGAAAGAAAAAAAGAATGGTTGAAAATTGATGAGCTGAGAATTTGTTTCAGGAAGTTAGAAAAAGATGAGCAAAATAAATCCAAATAAAAGTTGAGAAAAGTTAACATAATAAATGAAATAAAGAAATATATAGTAAAAAATGATCAACTGTGTATGATCACTTGTATAGGGCTTGTTAAAAAGCTGGATCCCACCCCCAAATTTCTGTTTGAGTAGCTCTGGAGTGCCAAATTATGGTTCTTTTAAACAAATAACACAATTGAGAAAACTCTGGAGAGACTGAGAAATAAAGAGCAGGAATAATTATAAATCACATCAATAATGAAAAAGGAAACATTAGTACAGATGCTACAGATGCTATAGACATTAAACAGATAATGAGGATATTATAAGCAAGTTTTACCAAAATTTTTGAAGGTTTTAAATAAAATAAGTTTTCCCAAACCTGTAATTTACCAAATCTAACTTTAGAAAATTAGGAAACCTGAATAGTTCAAAGTCACTTAAAATTTAATCAGTATTAAATATCTTTCAATAACAATAGATGAAAAAGTATGTATTATAGAAAGCATGATGACATTTTAAAGGTAGGAGGGTGTCCATTGCAAAATTCTTCTATTTTGCTATGTGTTTGACATTTATTATAATTAAAGTGTTGGGATAAAAACCTTTGAATACACACACACATAAACACACAAGCATGCACACACACATTCACACACACACTAATGTCCCTTTTTTGAGAAATCAACCAAGCATTAAGGAAAATATATTTCCAGTCTTACTAAAGTTTTCCAAAGGATAGAATCCAAAAGTTTCCCAACTTACTTTTTACTGCACCTGCATATCCTTGATACAAAAATCTCACAAATGTTTAAAATAAGAATTGTTGACCAAATTTACTCATTCCTGAACTGAGATGTACTATCATTGATATATTAGTCAATTGAATATGAACTGTGTATGTGTGCCTATAGATAGAAAGATAGGTAAATGATAGATATATAAATCTGGTTATCAAGCTTGATTTGACATTAAAAATAAACCAGTGTATTTCACTGCCTTAAATAAACTAAAAATAAAAAGTATAATATAAATATTATCATCGTAAGAGCTGCAAAAAAGCACTTGATCAAATTCAACATCAATTCATAGTTTTAAAAAATCGGTAGAAAACCAAAATTGAAATGTACTCCCTCAATCTAAAAAAAGTACCTACAAAAATAAACCAACCAACCAACCAGAAAGAAAAATGGAAAAAAAAAAAACCCCAAAACCTTCTATAAACATCATACTTAATTGTTAAACATAAATATTGTTCTTCTTGAGGAGCAAAACCATAATGTCTGTTATAACCATTTCCACTCAACATATTATTGGATGTTAGAGTCAGTACAATCAAGGGAAAAACTGTATAAGTGATTAAAAGAAACAAAAATGTCTTTATGTCCAGATGATATAGTTGGTATGTTAAAAATATTAAAGAATCTACAGTAAATGAATTAAAATTAATGAGAGTTTAATAAGGTGGTTGGATACAAAATTTATATGTAAAGTTATATATAAATATATATTTATTATAATTAAATATATTTATAAAATATCTATATAGCATTTATTTTCCTACACACCAGAAACAAACAGACAATTAAATTTGATAGCATTTACAATTATTAAGAGCGACATATCTATCAACTATCTAGGAAAAAATATAACAAATGTGTGCAAAATAATTAGGGATTTATTGTTATACATTAAAGATGACCTAAATAAATGAGGCCTTAGCTGTATAGGGCAGTAGTTCTCACAGAATTAGCATCAACAGGTAACCTGTTAGAAATGCAAATTCTTGGCCTCGCTCCAGAACTACTGAAACAATTTCTGGGAATGGGGTCTAGCAATCTATTTTAACAAGCCCTATAAAGGTGATTCTGATTTATGCTGGAATTTGAGAACTACTGATTTAGAGGTGTGAGGATTCATGTGTACCAAGATACATGGTCAGGAAAGTTTATGGCAGCATTGTTTGTTATCACAAACTGAAAACCGTACAGATGCCAGTCAGTAGTATTAAATTGTGGTATACTGTAAAATAGTAGGCTATAAAGTAATAAAAATGAATGAATGACATATACATACAATATGGATGAATATAACATACATATTATTAAATGAATAAAGGAAAACAGAAAATAACATGTTCAGTTTGTTTCTTTTCATATAAAGTTTTAAAAGAGGCAAACCAAGCTATTGAAGATGCACACACAGGTGACAGCATTAAAAAAAAAAAAAGGCAAGGACATGAGGTTCTTTTTCTTTTTTTAAACCCCACATTTGTTTATGTATTTATTTTTGGCTGTGTTGGGTCTTCGTTTCTGTGCAAGGGCTTTCTCTAGTTGTGGCAAGCGGGGGCCACTCTTCATCGCAGTGCGCGGGCCTCTCACTATTGCGGCCTCTCTTGTTGTGGAGCACAGGCTCCAGACGCGCAGTCTCAGTAGTTGTGGCTCACGGGCCTAGTTGCTCCGCGGCATGTGGGATCCTCCCACACCAGGGCTCGAACCCGTGTTTCCTGCATTAGCAGGCAGATTCTCAACCACTGCGCCACCAGGGAAGCCCAAGATAGAATCAATATGAAACTTTAGTTCTATAAAGTACTGGTGCCAAAAACTTTCTACTGGCTCATACTGGATATTTAGTTAACTTAATACTATATATTTAAGTGGTTTGTACAAGGTGTTTACAAAATAAAAAGATAACTATGAATATGGAATTAAATATTAGGAAAGCAAATGTGAGATTTCTACAAGTATAAAAACCCTACTGTTTATAATTATTTCAAGTAGTGCAACTAACTTCTCCCTATATTTTGGCTCCTAAGGCATACAATTTTATATAAAGAAATAACCGAATTATAAAAAAAAACATGATTTGTCTCTTTTGCCAGATTTCTTGAATATAAAACTAAATCCACTACAGCCCATTCTATAATTCACTGCTGTATCTCGAGGCTGATAGTGATTATAATTAGCATTTACTGGTCACTTAAAGTTCCAATCCAGACAAAGTTAAGTGCTTAAGAGATATTTGAAAACCGTCTTACAGATGAAAAGACTGAGGCAACCACACATTAAGAAAAACTGTCCAAGAGCACACAGATATTAATGGCCTAGGGCAGAGCTGGAGGCCTGTGCTGTGAGTCACTGGACTACATTTCATCCATGTTCTGAGTTAATCAGTGGGGTGCTGATAAATGTTTAGCAACAGGAACCTCTGGGATGGAGAGGGACAAAAAACCCTGCATTGTAGCTTGAGTTAATTTCCGTGCTGAAACTATCCCCACTATGGTTGATTTTAAGGTACCAACTGAGGTCAGTAAAAGAAGTATTGGGAAGAGACGTATAATGGCATGCCCCATTGTATAGTGTTTCCACCATGCAGGTATAATAGACATAAATCACCTCAAGCTGATACTGATAATAGTACAATGTAGCAAAATAAATAGGAAATTATGAGTTTTGAGTTATTACCTTTGTTTTTAATATATTATTTAATTATAAATTTCAGTTTACTTTTTAATAATGGCCGTATTTAACACCAGCTCCCAAAATTTCTGAGAATGTAACAGTAATCTCTGTAAGCTGGTATGAGTCAGCTCTAGTATACTACAGGAGTTAATCATGAGTGGTTTTGCTCTACCTGTAGTTGTGGGGTGCAAAAAACACTCTTAAATTGGCTTTGCTTATCAAAATCCTTGCACATCCTATTTTTTTTGGAGGGGGGCTAGGGTTGATGTTTAGGTTTTTTTTAAAAAAATTCCTTGGTTTTAGGCATGATGGGTTCCCCGGCTAATTCTCTAAACACAAGAACCATAGCCCATTATAGTACGCTGCACAGGACAGTGAATTAATGATATTGAGGTGTTATGTATCACCATACATACACATGCACAAACCTGTACATGAAACAGGTGTCCCTATCTTTCTACGTGTGTGTTCATATTTAGACATAGAAAACAATACAATTTGGGGAATGAGTTAAAATTAAAAAGTAATAGTTCTATAAAGAGTATTAGTAGAAAATACTTGAAGCCTTTGTATTAATGATACTGTACGTATTAGTATTAGTTAAAGAGTAAAATCTGATTCACTCAATGTTAAATTTGACTCCTTACCCATAGAAAGTTTAGCAGTGACAATAGACAAAAGATGGTCTCTGGATGAAGACTCTGCTAAGAACGCTTCTCTTTGAGATGCAGAATTCAAGACAAGGTCATTGACTGTGATGCATAAACATCCTTTTCTATTATGTATGGCTTCCGCATTTTTGCCTTGAGATGTTTTTCATTTACGCTAGCACTTATCACTCATCCATCTGTACTTTCTGTAGAATATCTTATTCTACCATTGAACAGTCTAAGATAAATGACTGCTTTACTAGAAGGTAAATAATACCCTTGAATTTTTCTTATATTGAAGAAATTTTTTTTTTGGTCCAAAACTATTAAAGGTATGTGACACTGTAATGTAAGGAAAGAGCCTTAGCTATAGATCCAAATTTCTACTGCTACTACTAACTTCTTGCTAAATTTGATCATATATATATTTTTTCCAGGTTATCATGCAAGACTGATAAAGTACCTAATGCAATTGCCATGCTTAACAGTTGAAACGTTGAAGATCATTTTAATTCCCTTTTTGGGTTTGCGTGTTTCATTGTAAAGAATAGTAAATTCTTTGCCCTTATATCCGATTCTGATGTATTCTCCCATTGTAGAAGAGTAAATAAATCTACACATCAAACGGTTGTCATAATTTCATTATCCAATCTACAAGTCTGCTTCTGCAAGGAAAGAACTAGCAAGGAAATTGATTTGGGTTAAGTCAGATGAAATGCATGACTCTGAAATAGTATATTCTCCATCACCAGAGGTATTCAAGTATAATTTGGATGACTGTGTATTAATTCTATAATAGAATTATTTAGATAGGATTAATAGAGGGGATTTAAGCAACTGACAAGGGATGAGAGAGCCAAGTGCTCTAAGTTATCTTTAATATCTCTTAACTGTTCAGTCACTGGAACTGCCTCCTTTTCTCCTGGTTTACATACAATAAAAGAGCATAATCATTCAGTAACCCTCTCTCATAACAAAGCAGTGCCATTTTCCCTTACCCCCACCACTGGTCTATGTGTTTTCCAATAATACATTTTTTACAACTGCCTTAATTATATTAAATCAGGGTCTGAAAGAAAAGAGCTTGATGAAGTAGAAAACACATAGGACCAGCAGTTGGAATGCCTGAGTTGTCTCAACTACAGCTAGAAACTGTGATGCTGAGAAAGCTATCAGGCTTCAAGGTCCTCGACACCAAGAGAGGACTGGTCTTGTGAAATCTAAGTTTGCTAGGAGCTCTAAAGGTATATGATGATAATACCTGCTATCTCAATTATCTCCAAGATATACAACAGGTTATATTTTCTCAACACTACTTTCACCTCTTCCTAATGAGACTCATATAAAGAAAAGTGTTCCCTGGCTTCCCTGCTGGCGCAGTGGATAAGAAGCCACCTGCCAATGCAGGGGACATGGGTTCAAGCCCTGGTCCGGGAAGATCCCACATGCTGCAGAGCAACTAAGCCCGTGTGCCACAACTACTGAGCCCACGTGCCACAACTACTGAAGCCCGCGTGCCTAGAGCCTGTGCTCTGCAACAAGAGAAGCCACTGCAATGAGAAGCCCATGCACCACAACGAAGAGTAGCCCCCGCTTACCGCAACTAGAGAAAGCCCGCACACAGCAACGAAGACACAACACAGCCAAAAATAAATAAATAAAATAAAATAGTTTTTTTTAAAAGAAAAGTGTTCCCAATGTGAACCTCACTTGCTAAATTTTGGGTTGAAGTTTAATATCCTTGTTCGTTGATTTGTTACACTAGCTGATTTGAGTACTAGAATCACCCTCCTAGAAAAGATCGCCAAGATAAGCTTAAAGCCAAGTGTGTCCTGCTAATGTGTTTTCCAAAGTATTAGAAATGTAGTTGCAAGGGTAATGTTTTGTGGATTGTGCTATCCATCCTCTCTATTTTGCTGATGTCACACTAAGGTGTTAATTAAAGATGATATGTGCAAATCATTTAAAGCCCTAAAGAGAAAAAAGAAAAGGTTACAAAATATAAGGTCATGCCCAGGCAATTAAGGAAGCAATAAATGGAATTATAAACGGCTGGCAAACCAAGCCCATAAGAAATGGTATGGGCATTAAATTTCAGAGACTCTTTTTCAGGTAGGCTGCCTGTACCTCGGCCTTAGTACAGAACATGTCATGAGCTGAGCAATGTCTTTTGGAAACACAAGCATCAGATTCTATGTGAGTTTCCTGCTATATCGTTTGGTGTTGATAACATTTATTAGCCTGGAAGTATCATTTTCAGGAATGTTCTATTACTGAAAAAAAATAAGAGACTTTGCTATTTATAGACTTTTTTCAATAATCAAGCATATTATATACAGGATATGTAGTAAACACAAGTGCATACTTCTTTTACAAGATATGTACTTATATTTGACACTGTAATTTTCTGAGCTATATTATTGATATCAAAACTCAGTACAAATATATGTTTAAAGAAATAATATCAGAATATAAATTCACGTTGCTTCAAAGCATAACCTTGTCTACCTTTCCATTCTAAGAATCTCAAGATATCAGATACCTGATATCTACAGATGAAAAAGAGACACGGGTGAAAAATATCAGGTATGCTATTTTCAGAGGGCCAGAGGAAAATCAGAATATAGGTGATCATTCAACCACTGCTGAGTTTTACATTGTTACCAGTAACTTAATGTAGTATTTGCCAGAGTAAACCAGATGATCCTGTCAACGTCATGATTTTAGTTAGGTGACTTTCTTGCTAAACTTCTCATCTCTGCCCAAAACACACTGTGACACCTGGAGGGGTTCAGAGCATTAGAGCAGCATAGAGATTGGTATTGCCTGTTAACATGGTGGTGTGCTCGTGGTGATCTGGAAATCTTGAAAGGGGAAGCAATTTGCCTTCACTGCCGCTTAACAAGCAAGTCAGAACTTCAAACCAGGTATCACCTAAGGGAACCAGAGCAGAACTTAATTTAATAGTGCAGTGTTGAAGGCTGTATGTTTTGGTGGCGGTTTAAGTGTTTCTTCTTCTGCCTGGAACATGCTGCCTCTCATTCCTCACAGGTCATCCTTCTGTTCCCAGCCTTTACGTTACTTTTGATAACTCCTCTGACTCTCTAGTCTAGCTTCTTCAATAGGCTCTCAGAGCACTCAGTTCTTCCCTGCCATATTGCTGACAACACTCTGTTTTACTGTATGTCTGTTTTTTCATTTCCTGACTAAACTCAAATTTCCAAGAGGGTATGGGTCAGTCCATGCATCTCCTATGCATCTCCTTATGCTTGGTAAAATGCCTGGTTTATTACAGGCATGGTACAAATATTTGTCACTACCTCCTCCCTCCCCTCCAGCCTCAAATGAATAGCTGAAAATACATGTTTGCTAGCATATGTGGGGTATCAGATGGTTTCCTATAAATAGTAGGGCTGATATTCTGGAAAAGAAAGAGGATTACAGGCATACCTTGTTCTACTGCACTTCACTTTACTGTGCTTTGCAGATACTGCGGTTTTACAAATTGAAGGTTTGTGACAACCCTGGGTCAAGCAAGTATATTGGTGCCATTTTTCCAACAGAATTTGCTCACTTCATTTCCCTGTGTCACATTTTGGTAATTCTCACAGTATTTCAAACTTTTCCATTATTATTATATTTGTTATGATGACCTGTGATCTGTAATTTTTGATGTTACTATTGTAATTGTTTTGGGGTGCCACAAACTATGCCCACATGAGATGGCAAACTTAATTGATAAATGTTGTGTGTGTTCTGACTGTTCCACCAACTGGTTGTTCCCATCTCTCTCCCTGTCTTGACCCTCCCTGTTCCCTGAGACACAACCGTATTGAAATTAGGCCAGGTAATAACCTTACAATGGCCTCTAAGTGTTCAATTGAAAGGAAGAGTTGCACGTCTCTCACTTTAAAACAAAAGCTAGAAATAATGAAGCTTAGTGAAGAAGGCATGTCGAAAGCTGAGACAGGTCGAAAGCTAGGCCTCTTGCACCAAACAGCCAAGTTGTGAATAAATGCAAAGGAAAAATTCTTGAAGGAAATGAAAATTGCTACTCCATTAAACACATGAATGATAAGAAAGAGAAACAGACTTATTGCTGATATGGAGAAAGTTTTAGTGGTCTTCGTAGAAGATCACATTTATAAATATCACATTTATAAATGGTGAGACACTCAAACATGTACGTATCTTGATCAGGGACCATTTGTGGGGAGGAGGGTGAGAAGGAGTAGGCTAGTCTCCTGACTGCTGCTAAGAGTTAAATCTAGCTGGTTCAGGTAACTCCCTTACAAGATAGCTTAAATGTTTACTATGACTCAAGGGTTTAGAAAGACAAAAAAGGACTAGATAAGATGAATTAAGTTCACAGTATAGGATAAAATATGTACAGTATAATAAGATTTTAAGTTAAGTATAAATATGTTTACAGCAGCAAAGTTGAATACTATGATTTGATTGTGGTGTTAACTTCATTTCTGTTTTACTGGAATTTTGGAAAATTTTGGGTTATAAAGAGAATCATTGAGGATCACTGGAGAAGGCAATGATTAATTCAAAGTAATCTCTAATTTTTTTTAAATTTGTGAAATAGCATGAAAATGTTAAAAATAGTTTTACTTATATAATTGTTTTATTACTTCTAGGGTATGTTGCTGTGGTTGGCTTTTGGTTAGGATCTGGAATGGTGAGGTTTTTTTTGTTTGTTTTTTGGTTTTTTTTGCGGTACGCAGGCCTCTCACTGCTGTGGCCTCTCTGGTTGTGGAGCACAGGCTCCAGATGCGCAGGCTCAGCGGCCATGGCTCACGGGCCCAGCCGCTCAGCGGCATGTGGGATCTTCCCGGACCGGGGCATGAACCCGTGTCCCCTGCATCAGCAGGAGGACTCTCAACCACTGCGCCACCAGGGAAGCCCATGGAATGGTGAGTTTTTTACTTTATTATTGACATTCAATTTTATAAACTACTTTGAACCTGAGAGGACACTCAGGAATTAGCTTCCATCATATTTTAGAAATGAAATATGCTGAGATTCGTGTTGGACTATAATGTAAAATCTATACTAAATGATTTTTCAAATTATTTAAAACACTTTCAAAGACAAATTCTTTAAAATTACTTTAAAAAGGATTTTTTTTTTTTTCCTCAGAAAATTTCTGCCCACCAGAGTAACCAGATGTGATCATTCAGTATCCACTGAGGTTATAATGGGCCTTGGCTGAGAGTACTCTTTAAATTTTCTTGCAGAAATTTGAGCCTTTCATCTGGCTATTATACACAGCTAAAAAGATATCTGATTTTGTTAATGTTGTTTTTTGTTTGTTTTGCTTTTAACCCCACCAGGTGTATGAGGTGGATCAGATGCTTCAGGGTATTTCAGTCACTTCCACAGTTTTAGTGGGATTAAGGAACTCTGAAGGGCCTGATTTAAGCCTCAGGTACATGAAAAGACAGCGATGGAGAGTGAGAATCAGGAAAAGTGGGATCAGCCCTGGTTCTGCCACTTCCTACTTGAATGACTTTGGACAAGTCACTTAACCTTTCTGAGCTTCATTTTCTCCCTTTGCAAAATGGCTATAAATTGGCTACTGAATATGCATCAATCAAATGTCATATGTATTAAAGTACTTTGCATGTTTCAAGTAGGATACACATTTAAGGCTGATTACTGTCATTATTACAATGAAAGCATAGAAAACTGGCATAAGAACAGAAGAAGAGAAAAACATCAATGAAGTGGGAATCAAAGAGCGTGGGAAACATAATAAACATACATTTGGAGAAATGATAGAATGAAAATTTCAAAATATTCAACATGAGTGTCGGCTTATCTCTTGACCTGTCTCAGAACCATAGTTGCCTGGACCAATGGAATTCACCAGAGTAAAATGTGGGAACAGTGTCTGGGAGATTTGCAGGTTCCTACGGTAACTAGCTGGAACTCTGAGTCATGGCAGCCCCAATAATATGGTTTAAGAACAGGAAAAACAAAACAAAGCAGATGTGCCACTGTTGAATATACCAAAATTCCCTCCCTTGACACAGTTGAAAGTGTAAAGATTTTTGAGTCAGATCTGGATGAATAATGAACAAATTATACAATCTTATTGAGTATAAATTTCCTCAATTTTAAAATGACTCTAATATCCACACCTTAAAGAACCGATGGAGGATTAAATGATAAATGTAGGTCCTAGCATATATAAGCATAATAAATATTCTAATATTTGTGTTTCTTCCCTGTCAGAAAGACCCATTGCTATTCTCATGACCTCTCTCTGCTTGTGTGCTTATCTCATCAACCTTCTTCTGTTTCTCTCTCAAAAGAGAATCCTGCATATCTCACTCCTGTCCCTCTCTTCCTGGTGAGTCTTCCATTAATAGATTTTTCATGTAGTTCAACTTCCTTAAAACTTAAGTTCCCTATTTATAAGTCAAATGGAGACAGATATTTAACCTCAGAGAGCCAGTGAAGCTTCCAACCTAATATTTGCAAAATGCCATTTCCCCGGAAATTTAAACACTCCATTTTAAAGACTCATAAGGAAATCATTAAGGCACACATGCCCTCTCAGACACAAAATTCAAGTTTTCATTTGCTATTAAATGGTTGTCTTAGTTGTGTGCCTCTTTTTTCAAAGTACTGTCAGACTACAAATGGTTATTTTAGTGGAAGCATTTTCCCAAAGAATGTCCAACTTCTTCCCCAGTAAAATGTTTCACTCTTTTCCAGACAAGTTTTGCAAAGTGAAAAATCAATTGTGTTAACATTTATATTTAGTCTTCATCTATCAAGACCTTTAATCCTTTAGTCCTGTGTGCTGAAGACAGAGTTATTGAATAATAATAACCTGTAAACATATACATAATGCTGGAAGACTATGACAAAGAAATGATGATCTGTATGTATTAGAGAGATATTTCAGGGTGGAGGGATCAATTTCTTAATATAGCCCTCTAGAACTTGTGATTTACAATGGGATGATGGATCATTGATTTATCTAATGTGACTTTCATCACCAGATAATGGCCAGCACTATTGCTGCAGGGGAAAGAAAGCCATGTACCTGAATCTTCCTACTGTGCCCCGTGCCCACTAATTGTTAAACTGTATTTTTTATGATGCTTTATGAAACAGGATCACTGCTTTCAACCAACCATCCTTATGCTTCTTGTTTATGTATTTCTTCATTCCCTTGATCACCAACATACTTGTTTGTTCAATAATTACTCATTGAGGTCTCTGTGTGGTAAGTGCTCTGAAAGATAGTGTTATCCCTAGACACAGGAAGAAGGGGCCCCTTTGCTAGTACACCAAGGGGCAAGGAATTTGAGGGCCCAAAGAAATGTGCCTCCCCCTTCCAGACCATAAAATCTGGGTACCCAGAAGGCTTAATTCCTTGTCCAAACAATTCTGAGCCCATTCCAGAACCATGTAATCAACTCTGTCCTTCTTAGGGCTGACAGGGAAGCAATGTGTATTATCTTTATGCCTGAAGGTGGCCAAGTCATGGCTTTTTGGGAGGGGTAGTTACTGTGAAAAATCTTGGATGTGCATTTTGGAATCTCTGCAGTCCCCCCATATGCAGACAAGGTCTAAAGATAAGGGTAACAGACTGCAGGCCAGAAGCCTCCATCTGTATCCTTTTCCCAACTCCTGCCAACGATAGGAATAGGCCTGGTAAGAGCTGCTGCTAGTACAAAGCTGGATGGAATACATTTTTCTATGTTAATAGGTTATAACATGTGAGAAATCTTACTCTTCACATCTTGATGTTGTTGGAAGACTGTTACATAAGGCAGCCAAAAATGGCCTCTGTATTGGCCCTATGTTGTTTATTTCTTCAAAGCAGGGTGACAGCAATGAGCTCAAAAGCCTGCTGAAGCCAAACTCAACTTTTTACACATTCAATTGTTTTAAATACAGTCTCAAAAAGCAGATTTACAGCCATTTGTAACCTGCTGCATACATACCCCAGGAAACTGAACTTAATAGCTGATAGTCACAGATAAAACCATGGGTCTACTAAAAAAACAAAACCAAAACCAAAACAAACAAAAAAACAAAGCAAGACACAACTGCCCTTTCTGACCCAGAGATTCCCCACAGTGCAGCTGAGTGACACCACCTAGACAGGTAACTCCCCTCTCCAATCCCCCTCTCCCATAGGAGTTTCCTTGTTCTCCTCCCCTTCTGTATAGTGGACCCAAGGCCATAGCCTTGGAGGATCTCCTGCTCTGAGGGACTTCCCCTGCCTTCAAACCTGTCAGTGTTACTCAAATAAAGCTTGTACATGCCACTGTCACCTCATGGTAAGATTGTTTCCTTGATCAATTCCCAAATTCTCCAACTCATACCTTACAAGGAAAAAGTATTGTTTCTTTTTAGGAATAGAATGATGGTTGGCAAAACTGTCTAATTTTACCTGGAAAAATTTTAGAGAACAGATCTAATTCTACAGAGGATGTTTGTAATGCAAAAGTTTAACTTATTTTGGGTTAATATTAATTAATTATAGGATCCACATTTTAGACCACATTTTGTACAAACAGAGTAATATTCAGCCTGTTTAATACCCCTGTTTACAAAAGTATAGACAGATGACTGGAGAGTGAGTAGGCAAAATGAAAACTTACATATGAAATATGATTAGATTTATTTTAAAAAGTAAACAAACATAAAAAACCTTCTCTAAAGCAAATTTTCAGCTATTCTAAAGCAGAAGTACTACAATCCCCTTGACTTATTGTATCCCTACATGAAAATTTGCTTTAGACTCACCATACTGAAGACCAGAGAAAGCTGTTTACAATATTTCAGAGTGAGGTAGCACTGTTCTATTACCTGGAAAGAGTCATATATAGTTCGTTCATACATCTCTTCAATGTTTTACCTTGTTAATAAGTATTGATGGAACTCCCATGAGTGCCAAGAACTGGATGGGAATTGAGAATATAAGGAAATGGGAGACCATTATTGTTCTTGAGGGTTTGGCAGTCTTTTTATTCTCCCTCCTTGCTATAGGAGATGTTAGTTAAATTTACTTTATTAGAAGGACTTTCCCTTCCATTCTATATTGGAAGGAAAAAGCTAACAGTGGGTTTGTAACATACTCTCTCCTTCTCTGGACACCTGAGGTCTTTTTGATCCCCACTAGACATCATTGTAAAATGTCATTGGCATTTTCTCATGAGAGTTCATATGTAGCAATGTTTTATCAGAGTATACCTGGACTGATTAGGATGTTATTGTAAATTACTGGTAATTTTTAGATTTATTAAATGCAGTTGGCTGGAGAGTTGATGTTAGTAATATAAATTCTCCATCTACATAACAAATAGAATATAAAAATTAAGAAACTTCAAATCTAAAGGGTTTCCTCTGAGATAACATTTAAGTCATACTTTGTAAGCATTCTCCGTTACTCCAAAACCAAAGTACATTCCAGCAGGAAAAAGTCCTAGGCATGAGCCTCTTATATTTTATTTAATCAGTTTCCTGCCCCCTCTTTGGGTGTGTATAAGTTCTTTACATATTTGGGATAGTTATCCTTTTTCAGTTACAACTGTTTCAATTATCCACTCCCAATCTGTACTCTAGTATTACTTTCTTTAACATATTTTTGATTAACAGCAGTTCTTTGTTTTAATATAATCAAATCAGCCAAATTAATCTATTTTTTCAGTTATGATTAGCATTTTTCTTTGTGATCCTATGATTCTACATTTTCTTCTAAGAGTTTTAAAGTTTTATTTTCTCTACCTCTAACTTTTTATTTTTGAAATATTCATATCTATTAAGAAGTTAAGAGAATAGTACAAGGACCATATCTCCTTAGATGTATATGTTTGTGTTTCTATGTAAGTACATATGTGAACACACACACACACACATATATATTTATATATATATTTATGCAGATATATCTATTTATTTATTTATTCATATCTCTCTATCTAAGGAGAGCTATTCCTCCTTCCTCTTCCCCTTCTGACTGTGTAGTATTACTATAAACTCAAAGAATTTAAAAAAATTCAATATTGTAAAATCTATTAAAACCAGTATTCCTTTTGTCCCAAATTTGGCCAGTGGGAGCTTTTCAGGTTGGTTAGTTTGTTCTTTTGATGTGTCCTAATTAATTTTGGTTTTTTTCTGTTTTTTTCTCAAAAAAAAAAAAAAAGGTGTTTCAGGATCACTTTGTACTTCCCCTGCCTGAGATTTGGAACAAGCAATTTCTCTAACAAGCTCTATTTTCCTTTACTAAGGAGTGGTATTTAGACACATACAATAGGCACCAGAAGTACTCATTGCACTCATGTATAATTGCTTCTAAGCCCTTATTGGAGAGAAGAGCAGCAAGCAGGAAAATATTTCTTAATAAAATATTTGTGGTGGGTAGACTTTGAGATGACCTCTAGCAATCTCTGCCTACTGACATTCACAACTTTGTTTAATCCCTTCCTCTTGAGTAGGAGCCAGATTTAGTGAATGATTTCTAGTAAGCAGAATGTGGCAGAAGTGATACAATGTTGCTTCTAGAGTAGATTATAAAAAGACTGTGGCTTCTGTTTTGAGTGACTTTTCTTGCTCTCTTGCTTGCTCACACAGAGGTAAACCAATTGGCATGATATAAGCCACATCATAGACAGGCTCACATGACAAGGAGGAAAGAGAGCCTTCAGGCAATAGCCAGTGAGTAATTGAGGCCTTCAGGAAAACAGCCTGTGAAGAACCATGTGTGTGAGATTGGACACAGATTGTTTCCTGTCAAACCTTCAGATGAAATTGCAGCTCCAATCTGCTGCAAACTCCTGACAGACCTTAAGCCAGAGGTCTTAAGCTGTACCTGTGTAACACAGATACTGTGAGAAAATAGGATAATTATTTTACAGAGCAATGCAATAAGGAATTTAGAAATGTTTAGGTACCCATCAGATAATCATGGCCTCTAAAGTGGAATCTTTCCATACATTCTAAAAAAAAACCCCAAAAAACAAAAAACAAATCAACAAAATGACTAAATAAAACTATTTGTAACCTATACTTAAAACATAATTAGGAAACAAAGAATACTATGAACATCAAATTTCACCTAAATAGCAAAATGAACATTAATTCCAGTAAAGTCAGAATGGCACTGAGAATAGAATGTGATGGTTCAGAAAGGGGTCAGGGAATGAAGGGGTAAGGTTACAAACATTCCAAGAAAGAGGAAGTATGACTCTATTAACAAAATATTCACATGAAAACACTGGCTACTGGTGAACCAGAATGAAAGGTGTTGACAGTGCAAGGGAACAGAGATGGGAGTCCTGGGATGGTACCAGTTCTGAGAGACAAGTGTTTGTCACAGAAAGTGGAGATGCTTCTTGGACACTTACTGGGAAAAAGGGCTGGAAGGGAGAAAAAGGTAGAAATTAAGGATATGGTAGAACTAAAAGACTGTCAAAAATCAGAAGATATTGTAATCTTTAATCCATGAGAAACAGCTTGTTGATTAAAGAAATTGCATTGACAATACAAAGAAAGGTAGTGCAGAACACGTACCCACATGAAAAGAAACTATAGGAGATACAAGGAGCAATTAAAAGGAGTACACTAGAAAGAGGAGATTCTAACACACCAAGACAGATCCAAATGAGTCCATAGGATAAAAAATAAGTGAGTATATAGAAAAAAAATTAAAGCATATTAAAAAATATAGGGTGGAGATTGGTTCAAGATGGCGGAGTAGAAGGACGTGCGCTCACTCCCTCTTGTGAGAGTACTGGAATCACAACTAACTGCTGAACAATCATCGACAGGAAGACACTGGAACTCACCAAACAAGATACCCCACAGCCAAAGACAAAGGAGAAGCCACAATGACATAGTAGGAGGAGCGTAATCACAATAAAATCAAATCCCATAATTGCTGGGTAGGTGAATCACAAACTGGAGAACAATTATACCACAGAAGTCCACCCACTGGAGTGAAGGTTCTGAGCCCCACGTCAGGCTTCCCAACCTGGGGGTCCAGCAATGGGGGAAGGAATTCCTAGAGAATCAGACTTTGAAGCCTATGGGATTTGATTGTAGGATTCGACAGGACTGTGGGAAACAGAGACTCCACTCTTGGAGGGCACACACAAGGTAGTGTGCGCATCGGGACCCAGAGGAAGGAGCAGTGACCCCATAGGAGGCTGAACCACACCTACCTGCTAGTGTTGGAGAGTCTCCTGTAGAGGTGGGGTGGGGGTGTGGGGGTGTGTGGCTCACCATGGGGACAAGGACATTGGCAGCAGAAGTTCTGGGAAGTACTCCTTGGCATGAGCCCTCCCAGAGTCTGCCATTAGCCTATAGCCTCCAGTGCTGGGTCGCCTCAAGCCAAACAACCAACAGGGAGGGAACCCAGCCCCACCCATCAGCAGACAAGAGGATTAAAGTTTTACTGAGCTCTGCCCAACAGAGCAACACTCAGCTCCACCCACCACAAGTCCCATCCATCAGGAAGCTTGCACATCTTAGATAGCCTCATCCACCAGAAGGCAGACAGCAGAAGAAAGAAGAACTACAATTCTGAAGCCTGTGGAAGGAAAACCACATTCACAGAAAGACAGACAAAGTGAAAAGGCAGAGGACTTTGTACCAGATGAAGGATCAAGATAAAACCCCAGAAAAACAACTAAATGAAGTGGAGATAGGCAACCTGCCAGAAAAAGAATTCAGAATAATGATAGTGAAGATGATCCAGGACCTCAGAAAAAGAATGGAGGCAAACATTGAGAAGATGCAAGAAATGTTTAACAAAGACCTAGAAGAATTAAAGAACAAACACCTAGGAGAATTAAAGAACAAAAAACAGAGATGAACAATACAATAACTGAAATGAAAAATACACTAGAGGAATCAATAGCAGAATAATGGAGGCAGAAGAATGGATAAGTGACCTGGAAGACAGAATGGTAGAGTTCACTGCCACAGAACATAATAAAGAAAAAAGAATGAAAAGAAATCAAGACAGCCTAAGAGACCTCTGGGACAACATTAAACACACCAACATTCACATTATAGGGGTCCCAGAAGGAGAAGAGAGAGAGAAAGGACCTAAGAAAATATATGAAATTATAGTAGGAAACTTCCCTAACATGGGAAAGGAAATAGCCACCCAAGTCCAGGAAGCGCAGAGACCCCCAGACAGAATAAACCCAAGGAGAAACATGCCGAGACACAAAGGATTCAAACTGACAAAAATTAAAGACAAAGAAAAATTATTGAAAGCAATGAGGGAAAAACGACAAATAACATACAAGGAAACTCCAATAAGGTTAACAGCTGATTTCTCAGCAGAAACTCTACAAGCCAGAAGGGAGTGGCAAGATATAGTTAAAGTGATGAAAGGGAAGAACCTACAACCAAGGATACTCTACCCAGCAAGGATCTCATGCAGATTCCATGGAGATATCAAAAGCTTTAAAGATAAGCAAAAGCTAAGAGAATTCAGCACCACCAAACCAGCTCTAAAACAAATGCTAAAGGAACTTCTCTAAGTGGGAAACACAAGAGAAGAAAAGGACCTACGAAAAGAAACCTATAACAATTAAGAAAATGGTAACAGGAACATACATATCGATAATTACCTTAAACGTGAATGGATTAAATGCTACAACCAAAAGACACAGGCTCGCTGAATGGATAAAAAAACAAGTCCCATCTATATGCTGTCTACAAGAGACCCACTTCAGACCTAGGGACACATACAGACTGAAAGTGAGGGGATGGAAAAAGATATTCCATGCAAATGGAAATCAAAAGAAAGCGGGAGTAGCAATACTCATATCAGATAAAATAGACTTTAAAATAAAGAATGCTACAAGAGACAATGAAGGACATTACATAGTGATCAAGGGATCAATCCAAGAGGAGGATATAACAATTATACATATATATGCACCCAACATAGGAGCACCTCAATACATAAGGCAACTGCTAACAGCTATAAAAGAGGAAATCGACAGTAACACAGTAATAGTAAGGGACTTGAACAACTCACTTACACCAATGGACAGATCATCCAGACAAAAAATTAATAAGGAAACGCAAGCTTTAAATGACACAATAGACCACACAGATTTAATTGATATTTATAGGACATTCCATCCAAGAACAGCAGATTACACTATCTTCTCAAGTGCACACAGAATATTCTTCAGGATAGATCACATCTTGGGTCACAAATTAAGCCTTGGTAAAATGAAGAGGACTGAAATCATATCAAGCATCTTTTCCGACCACAACACTATGAGATTAGAAATCAGTTACAGGGAAAACAACATAAAAAACACAAACATGTGGAGGCTAAACAATACCTTACTAAATAACCAGGAGATCACTGAAGAAATCAAAGAGGAAATCAAAAAATACCTAGAGACAAATTACAATGAAAACACGATGATCCAAAACCTATGGGATGCAGCAAAAGCAGTTCTAAGGGGAAGTTCATAGCAATACAAGCCTACCTCAAGAAAGAAGAAAAAGCTCAAATAAAGAAACTAACGTTACACCTAAAGAAAGAACTAGAGAAAGAAGAACAAACAAAACCCAAAGTTAGTAGAAGGAAAGACATCATAAAGATCAGAACAGAAATAAAAGAAATAGAAACAAAGAAAACAGTAGCAATGATCAATAAAACTAAAAGCTGGTTCTTTGAGAAGATAAACAAAATTGATAAACCTTTAGCCAGACTCATCAAGAGAAAGAGGGAGAGGACACAAATCAATAAAATCAGAAATGAAGAAGGAGAAGTTACAATGGACACTGTGGAAATACAAAGCGTCATAAGAGACTACTACAAGCAACTCTATGCCAAAAATAATGGACAACCTGGAAGAAATGGACAAATTCTTAGAAAGGTATAGCCTTCCAAGACTGAACCAGGAAGAAATAGAAAATATGAACATACCAATCACAAGTGATGAAATTGAAACTGTGATTAAAAATCTTCCAACAGGGCTTCCCTGGTGGCGCAGTGGTTGAGAGTCCGCCTGCTGATGCAGGGGACATGGGTTTGTTCCCTGGTCCGGGAAGATCCCACATGCCGCAGAGCGGCTAGGCCCATGAGCCATGGTTGCTGAGCCTGCACGTCCGGAGCCTGTGCTCCGCAACAGGAGCGGCCACAACAGTGAGAGGCCTGTGTACCGCAAAAAAAAAAAAAAAAAAATCTTCCAACAAACAAAAGTCCAGGACCAGATGCCTTCACAGGTGAATTCTATCAAAAATTTAGAGAAGATCTAACACTCATCCTTCTCAAACTCTTCTAAAAAGTTCCAGAGGAAGGAACACTCCCAAACTCATTCTATGAGGCCACCATCACCCTGACACCAAAACCAGACAAAATACCACAAAAAAAAGAAAATTACAGACCAATATCACTGATGAATATAGATACAAAAATCCTCAACAAAATACTAGCAAACAGAATCCAACACATTAAAAGGATCATACACCATGATCAAGTGGGATTTATCCCAGGGATGCAAGGATTCTTCAATATACGCAAATCAATCAATGTGATACACCACATTAACAAATTGAAGAATAGAAACCATATGATCATCTCAATAGATGCTGAAAAAGCTTTTGACAAAATTCAACATCCATTTATAATAAAAACTCTCCAGAAAGTGGGCATAGAGGGAACCTACCTCAACATAATAAAAGCCATATATGACAAACCCATAGCAAACATCATTCTCAATGGTGAAAAACTGAAAGCATTTCCTCTCAGATCAGGAATAAGACAAGGATGTCCACTCTCACCACTATTATTCAACAAAGTTTTGGAAGTCCTAGCCACAGCAATCAGAGAAGAAAAAGAAATAAAAGGAATACAAATTGGAAAAGAAGAGTTAAAACTGCCACTGTTTGCAGATGACATGATACTATACATAGAGAATCCTAAAGATGCCACCAGAAACCCACTAGAGCTAATCAATGAGTTTGGTAAAGTTGCAGGATACAAAATTAATGCACAGAAATCTCTGGCATTCCTATACACTAATGATGAAAAATCTCAAAGTGAAATCAAGAAAACACTCCCATTCACCATTGCAACAAAAAGAATAAAATACCTAGGAATAAACCTACCTAAGGAGGTAAAAGACCTGTACTCAGAAACCTATAAGACACTGATGAAAGAAATCAAAGATGACACAAGCAGATGGAGAGATGTACCATGTTCTTGAATTCAAAGTATCAATATTGTGAAATGACTACACTACCCAAAGCAATCTACAGATTCAATGCAACCCCTATCAAATTACAGTGGCATTTTTTACAGAAGTAGAACAAAAGATCTTAAAATTTGTATAGAGACACAAAAGATCCCGATTGCCCAAAGCAGTCTTGAGGGAAAAAAATGGAGCTGGAGGAATCAGACTCCCTGACATCAGACTGTACTACAAAGCTACACTAATCAAGACAATATGGTACTGGCACAAAAACAGACATATAGATCAACGGAACAGGATAGAAAGCCCAGAGAGAAACTCACGCACCTACAGTCAACTAATCTATGACAAAGGAGGAAAGGATATACAATGGAGAAAAGACAGTCTCTTCAATAAGTGGTGCTGGGAAAACTGGACAGCTATAAGTAAAAGAATGAAATTAGAATACTCCCTAACACCATACACAAAACTAAACTCAAAATGGATTAGAGACCTAAATGTATGACCGGACACTATAAAATTCTTAGAGGAAAACATAGTTAAGAATGCTCTTTGACATAAATCACAGCAAGATCTTTTTTGATCCACCTCCTAGAGCAATGGAAATAAAAATAAAAATAAACAAATGGGACCTAATGAAACTTCAAAGCTGTTGCACTGCAAAGGAGACTACAAACAAGACGAAAAGACAACCCTCAGAATGGGAGAAAATATTTGCAAACGAATCAACAGACAAAGGGTTAATCTCCAAAATACATAAACAGCTCAGGCAGCTCAATATTAAAAAAACAAACAACTCAATCCAAAAATTGGCAGAAGACCTAAGTAGACATTTCTCTAAAGAAGACATACAGATGGCTAATAAGCACATGAAAACCTCCTCAACATCACGAATTATTAGAGAAATGAAAATCAAAACTACAATGAGGTAACACCTCACACCAGTTAGAATGGGCATCATCAGAAAATCTACAAACAACAAATGCTGGAGACGGTGTGGAGAAAAGGGAAACCACTTGTACTATTGTTGGGAAACAAATGTGTAATGCAAATAATAATTATCAGGAATTATGCATGTAAGAGATTTAATCACTACTGATTTTATAAATGTTCAAAAGTTAATAAAAGACTAGCATGGACACCTTTATGCCAGTTAATTTGGCAATTTAGATGAAATATTGAAATTCCTTAAAAACATAAACTACCAATCTTAACTCTGGAAGAAATAACATGAATTTCCCTATAGTTATTGAATGCATTCAATTTATTATTAAAAACTTTCCCAAAGAGAACTCTATAACTGAGAGTCTACCAAATATTTCAAGAAGAGATAACAGCAAAACATTTCAACATAGATGAGGAGGAAACACTTCCCTACTCAATTTATGAAGCCAGCATTGCACTGATAGAGCTTGTGCTGATATAGTTTATTCCATACAAATTATATTTCAATAAAATGTACAAGTAAGGTATAATTATAATATATAAATATATACTTTATACAAATATTTAAATATTATATATTTAATATACATATATATTAAGTATTTGTCCCTGTTTTATATATATAATGTTTATATATATGTGTGTTTTATATATATGTGGAGCACAAGGAAAAAAGAGGCCCTTAAACATTCTCTGGATACATACCAATGGAACATAATAGAGAGCACAGAAATAAACCTATGCATATACAGTCAACCAATTTTTGACAAGAGCACCAAGAATACACAATCAGGAAAGGATTATCTGTTCAATAAATGGTGGTGGGAAAACTGGATATCCGTATTCAAAAAAATGAAGTTTGGGCTTCCCTTGGTGGCGCAGTGGTTGAGAGTCCGCCTGCCGATGCAGGGGACACGGGTTCGTGCCCCCGTCCGGGAAGATCCCACATGCCGCGGAGCGGCTGGGCCCGTGAGCCATGGCCGCTGAGCCTGCACATCCGGAGCCTGTGTTCCGCAACGGGAGAGGCCACAGCAGTGAGAGGCCCGCATACCGCAAAAAAAAAAAAAAAAAAAAAAAAAAATGAAGTTTGACCCTTATCTAACACCATGCACAAAAATGAACTCAAAATGGATTAAAGACTTAAACATAAGACCTGAAACTGTAAAACTCCTAGAAGAAAATATAAGGAAAAAGCTTAATATTAGTTAAGCTTTTAGTTAATATTAGTTAAACTAACTAATATTAGTTCTTGGCAATATTTTTGGTTATTACACCAAAAGCACAGGCAAAAATAAAAAATAAACAAGTAGGACTACATCAAACTAAAAGGCTTCTGCATAGCAAAAATACAATCAACAAAATACAAAGCAACCTATGGAAAGGGAAAAGAAATTTGTAAACCATATCTGATAAGGGATTAGTGTATATCTCCAAAAACGCCATACAAATGACCAAAAGGTACCTGAAAATGTGTTCAACATCATTAACCATCAGAAAATGCAAATGAAAACTACAATGAGATATCACTGCACACAGTTAGAATGACAATTATCAAATATAAGAGATAACAAATGTCAGTGAAGATGTGGAGAAGAGAAAATTTGTACATTGTTGGTAGGAATGTAAACTGGTGCAGCCACTATGGAAAACAGTATGGAAGTTCTTCAAAAAATTAAAAATAGAACTACCATATGATCCAGTATTTCAATTTATGGGTATATATCCAAAGGAAATGTAATAATTATCTTTAAGAGATACTTCACTCTCATGTTCACCACAGCATTATTCACAATAGCCAAGACACAGAAACAACCTAAGTGACCATCAACAATTGAATGGACAAAGAAAATGTATATATGTACATATATACATATATACACACACACACATACATACACACATATATATGTATTCTATTGTATATTTATATACACAATAGAATACTATTCAGTCATAGAAAAAGAGAAGAAAATCCTGACGTTTGTGACAACATGCATGGGCCTTAGGGCAAGTGCAATAATTGAAATATCAGACAAGAAAAGACAAATACTATATGATTTCACTTATATGTGGAATCCAAAAAAACCCTGAACTTATAGAGAGTAAAAATGGTGGTTTTCAGGGGCTGGGGTGCCTATAGTTAACAATACTCTTCATATGCTTAAATTTGCTAAGAGGGTAGATCTTGTGTTAAGTATTCTCACACACACAAAAATAACAATAATAATAATAATATGATAGGAAACTTTGGAATGTGATAGATATGTCGACAGCTTTGGTGGTTGGTGAGGGTTTCATGGATATACACTTATCCCCAAACTCATAGAGTTGTAAACATTAAATGTTCAGCTTTTTATACGTCAATCACACCTAATAAATTGGTTTTAACCTTTCTTCTCATATCTAAGAACACAACCCTAACTAGGCTCCTATGTTATTTCATGAGGAATTTAAATTTCTCCAATGGGACATCCAACATGACAAATCCTATATTTGGTGGCAGCCTCTCTGGATTGATTTGAAAATTCTATCTCAGTGTCTGAAGGTTCTATAAGAAAAGGGATTCTTTCTCACAGAAATGTACTGTGGGTGTAAATATGTTATTTGTTAAGGATGGTACTTATAAAATATTGTCATTCATTATCTGTATGTCATTATGTTAGATTCTTAAGAAATGGAACAGAAAATAGGTATGTTTTGATTGTAAATGGTTTAGAAGGTGTTCTTCCTTAGAGTGAGTGTAGAATAGCTTGTCCTTCCTCAGAGATTTCAGATAGTCATTTAGTCACTTGCTACTCAATGTGTGACTTGAGAACCAGTATTATCAGCATTGGCATCAAAAAAGGGCTAGTACGGGGCTTCCCTGTTGGCGCAGTGGTTGAGAGTCCGCCTGCCGATGCAGGGGACGCAGGTTCGTGTCCCGGTCCGGGAAGATCCCATATGCCGCGGAGCAGCTGGGCCTGTAAGCCATGGTCACTGAGCCTGGGTGTTCGGAGCCTGTGCTCCGCAACGGGAGAGGCCACAGCGGTGAGAAGCCCCACCGCAAAAAAAAAAAAAAAGGGCTAGTACGTAATGCAGAATCTCAGGCTTGGCCTGAACTAATGAGTCAGATTTTTATTTTAACAGGATCTCCAGGTAAGTAATGTGCACAATAATTTTGAAAAGCACTGATTTAACCTACCACGACAGAAAGAGAAATGACAGCAAGAAGGAAACCCAGCTTCCTGAATATTCTCAGTTGCCAACGACTGTTACCTTTAACATCTACCCCCTCCTCTCTATTCCAATTCTGCTTTACAAAATTTAGCTTGTATTCACTCTTGCCAGGAATCTTGCAATAACTTTGTAACTATTCACTTTTTTAAAAACTTGCCCCCACTCTTAGATTTGAAATCATCCAATCTTGACTTAGCCTGTCTAGAAATGGGGAATGTGTAAAGGGGATTTGTATCTCACACACTCTGAAAACTTATAGAGACTTGATAGGTGCTAATTATTGCTAAGGGAAAATAGAAATGAATTAATGGATTCAAGAAGAGATTTAATATTTCCAAATGCTGTAAATTAAGTATACCAACAATGAACATAAATAATGTTATTTCAGGGGTGAAGTGTAGAAATGAAGATAAACTACAGTTGCTGAAGGAAAGATCAATGGAACCCAAACTTAAAAAAATACAAATAATGAGATAAACTTTTTCATGAAATGAATACCTCAGAAAAAAATATAAAAAAGAAAAAGAAATGATATGTTAATAATATCCAAAGGGGTTTTCAAGGAAATAAATAAGGATTTTATATATAAATATATATATATATACACACATACTAATTAATGAGGAGAAAATAATGAAATCCACAAAGACTTTGAAATGACTAGGATATTGACCTACTTTCTAAAATTGTCTTTAACAGAAGATAAATAAATAAATAAATAAATAAATAAATAAATAAATAAATAAAGCTTAGGTAGGGAGTTGAAACAATCAGTATGCAGTGAAGATCTTGTTAAACACAGAGAAGACAGGGTCATTTCAGAAATCAACCATTTTGTTTTTCTACTATACAGTCCAGTATGTTGATAAATACACACATACATAAATATATATATATAAATACATAAATGTGTATATATATATTTTCTTTTTCATGCCACATTTTTCAGACAAAATAGGGAGACATAATCTGTTCAGTGAGCTTGCTTCCCAACGATAAGCACAGCTTTGTTTATTTTCACAGGTAACTTGAGCCTATAAAAGAGAAAAGCTATGAGCAAACAAGGCTCTGTTTTCTTAAAAGGAGAGCAGCAGTCATCTCAACTCTTAGTAAAATAAAGAGACAAATCTTAAGATAAATATTGGAAGACATCTAGAGGATAAATGAATTATGAAAAGCAAGCAGTATGATTTTACAAAGGAAAAAAATCATGCAGGCAAATTTAATTGCTCTTTTTTCCTCGTGGATCAAGTTTTGAGATTAACAGATGAAAGCAGCAATAGATGTGGTATATCTTGATTCCAGCAAAGCAAAAGGATAGCATATCTTATAAAAATTTTACTCAAAGAATTAGTTTAAATTAGCTTGGATATGAACACTTTTACATGGAGTAAAAATTGGTTGAAGTATCAAATAAAAGGGCTCATAATAAATGGCAGCTTTTCTGGGAGGGAAGAGGTGTCTAGAGGACTGCTACAAGGGTTAGTGGTGAGTCCAGTTCTTTGAAACAGGCTCATTAATGATGGGAACGAGGAAGTAAACATCATGCTAATTAAAGTCACAGACCCTGCTAAGCTGGGAAATACTGCACACATGCCCAAGATTGGAAAAGCAATAATGAGGCCTGAGGAAGTCTGATATATGGTTAAAACTTCATTTTGATTTATCCAACTTGGAAAATTCATTGGGGAAAAAATCCTAGGCCACATAGTAGACTCAAGAGCAAGATACCCACAAAAGCTGCAGGGCTAATTGATATCTGTTCAAGAAGCAACCAAATCTCAGAGGCCTCATCATTTGAGTCAAGATATGATAAGTCTAGCTGGTTTGGAAATGTGTTACCTAAATCCCTTATATTCTAATGGTCAAAGCGAGGATTCATATTTATTGTGTGTCAGTCTTTTAGAACACAGAAATTTGTTTTAGGCATCTCGTCTCCAGGAAGTGGTTAAGAAGAAATAAAGGTGGTCCAGAAGACAATAACAAAAATATTGACAAAGGGTTAACAATGGAGAAACCTAACTAGGATGGTTTATCTAACATGGTATCTCTGTTGAAAGTTTGCTTCATTTGTTGATAAAACTCCATTCCTTTCAGTTGACCAATTTCATGTACAGTACCGTCCTCTAAAAAATGTTAGGGGCCTTATGAATAAAAATGTTTGCCAAACTATTACTTATCATAGAAGAAAAATACTGGAGGACTTTCCTGCTGGCACAGTGGTTAAGAATCCACCTGCCAGTGCAGGGGACACAGGTTTGACCCTGGTCCGGGAAGATCCCACATGCTGCGGAGCAACTAAGCCCGTGCACCACAACTACTGAGCCTGCGCTCTAGAGCCCGCATGCCACAACTACTGAAGCCTGCACGCCTAGAGCCCGTGCTCCACAACAAAGAGAAGCCACCACCATGAGAAGCCCGTGCACCACAGTGAAGAGTAGCCCCCACTAACCACAACTAGAGAAAGCTCGCACGCAGCAATGAAGATCCAACGCGGCCAAAAATAAAGAAATAAATAAATAATTTTAAAAAATACTGGAAATAACCTAATGTCAAAAATAGATAACATTATGACAACATAAAGGATAATTTTGCAGCCATAGGAAATATTTTGAAAGGATTGTTAGAACACTGAAATGAAACACCAAATGAAAATAAAGATATCAATAAACAAGATGCAAAATTACACATACAGTGTCTTCCCAATCTTATAGTAGTATATGACCTGAGAAAAAATATTGAAGGAGATTCACCAAAGTATTAAAAAATGATTATCTCTGGGTGGTTGTTAATGATTACTGGAAATTTTTATTTTATTTTCATATTTCTCTGAATTTTTGAAGGCTATCTGACTGCAATAATTATTAATACAAGAATGCAAATTATAGGACATAGACATGTAAATAAAGAAAAAAAAAGAAAGCAACAAGACTCATACATTAAATTACTAAAGGAAGCCAAAGTCCTAGAGACTACCCTCTCCCATAGTCATTTTTAAGCCAGATTCAAAGAATAGAATGGAAATATAGATGCATTAGGAGTCCATTTCATAAGACCATTTTGATGGCATGCAACAACAGCAACTTTATAATACGTATATATGCACATAAGAGCTGATAAATTGGAGCTCAAATGTATTTGTTCCATAGTCTCTTTGGAATACCATTAGAAGTCTGAAATTTCTTCCCAATCATAGAACTCTTAAAAAAAAAAAAAAAAAATATATATATATATATATATATATATATATATATATAGCAGTGTGTTCATGCATCGTACTTAGAATGGATAAGTATTTCTGAGGTTAAAGAGATTTATAAACAAACTTATTGATACATTTGTTCTTAACGTTGTAAGTTATATAGATTGGTTTTTCAAAAAGTAGATTAAAATTTTTTCACCGTGTTCCAATCAAGCATTAGCTTACAAAATGTCAGTTTCTTTGTTGATCTAAGGAATGCTCACTAACCTATATTGTTATTTCATACAATTTGATATATCTTTCAAAAGTGAGGTGTTGTCCATGATTCATACAAAGGCATTGTATTTGAAATGTGAAGAACACATTACATACAGCAAAATTAAGGATTTGAGTCTGGAGATCAAAACCTCTCTGCACTTCTCCTATGATCCTTTCTTTATCAAGCTATACAAAATTGTGCTCCTCATCTACTATACAGTGTGGGGACGTTCATCTTGTTTTACCAAAGGGGATCTTGATCTTTTCTCCGGTTTGTCCACATCTCTTATATGAATGTCAGCAGGATCTTTACTGTTTCTAGACTAATGGCAAAGAAAATAGAAATATTACAACTGCTACTCTGCGTGTGGTAATCATTTTGAAAAACTGCAGTTTAGATACTCACATTGAGCTTTCATTGCAATCCACAGTGTATCAAACAATAAGAATATCTTTAGGGTTTTATTAACCTTTAAAAAAATACAGTGAAAATAAAGGAAATGGCTCGATTTATTCTTACACTAGGAGGTGTGGTATATATGGAGTAGATGTTTATTCTCGTATTCAACATATTTCTATTTAACAGAATTAGTCCCAACTATCCTGAAGCTGTTTATTCCTTTTCTAGATTTCTCCAGATTTTTTGACACTTTACCGTCAGGATCTAGGGCCCACCCACTGGTTTCAATCAATTAACAAGTAACAACATAAAGTTGTTTATGAACAACAATGAACAAAAAATAACTTGTTCAATTCTTTAAATACTGAGATCAGATAGTTTTAGGAAACTTCCAATGTTTTCCTGCCCTAATAGCTCTCCGAAGGACCTAACAGTGTGTGTTTATTAGCTTTTTGATGTGTTATCATCAAACTATCCACCTAGCCTACAAAGCCTTTTCCTTTTATGTTTCTGATTATTCAGTTTATGTACATGGACTTTATAATAAATTGGTTTGGACTCTGGAAATAGTTGATGTTTTCATAAAAACCACACATAATTCCATGATAAGTTAAAACACCTTAATTCCATTTTCACAAATTCTACTCATTTAAATACAAAGTAAGATTAATGTCCTGGAACTCATTTTAATGAAAATTAAAAATGACCTGTTTATTCAAAAATTGTTCATAATTTCGGAAAAGTAAGTTTAAAAAAGGAATAGAACTTACTTAAAAACTAGACTCAACTTCTTTTTTCAAAAAATTAGAAATATAAGTGAATGAAGTAAAGTAAAATGATTCAAGTTTTTTAGCCTAATGATCAATGAAAACACTGAATATAACTGTACTTTAAATATGTGACTAAAGGTTAGGACAGATACTAAATTACTTTTAGCTTCTATTATTGAGTAATTATCAATGAACATTTTGAAATATAAATTAAAATGCTGATATTCAATATAATAAATACATACAATTACACAAAGAATGGACATTACTCGAATTCCAAATTGACGTCTGATAACTTATTCCAATGGAACACAAGTTTTCTTTTCTTAAAACAGAGAGCTTTTCTTAGAATGTATTTCCAATGGAATGTCTTCTAGACATGTAATGGAATGCATAAAGAACGATTTACATAGTCTGCTATCCCTAAACTCTTCTCATATTCTTTAGGTAGAGAGGAATGCCATACTTAGAACAAATTTAGCATTCCTATTTAACACTATCTTTTGTTTCTTTAGTGCCAGATCACTAACACATTATACAATTTTGATCCACACCACAATTTTCTGAGTTAAAGCCTTAACCTAATAACATTTATTTTAATAACACAATTTTCTTTTTTTGCAGCAAAATTTCTTTAATACAATGCTCTCTGTAAGGTAAACAGAATCAACTCACTACAGCTGATAAACATACACCAACTAGCTCAAAGGTCTTAGAACAGTATCATAATATTCATCTATAGCACTGTTATGATCACCATCCTCAATATTTTTATTACAGTTTACTGAATACTTACTATCTTCTAGAAATTGTCATTACTGTTTAAGATTCGTTGTTTCATTTATTTCTCACAATACATAAAGCAAGTACTGTGATTGTCTTCAATTATAATGCTGGAAAAATATGATCAAATAAATGATCACTTATCATCAAAGGTTATTGTCACTTGGAGAATAATTCGTGAGCTAAGACTTTAGAATAGCCATACTAGGGGCTTCCCTGGTGATGCAGTGGTTAAGAATCCACTTGCAAATGCAGGGGACACGGGTTCGACCCCTGGTCCGGGAAGATCCCACATGCCGTGGAGCAGCTAAGCCTGTGCACCACAACTACTGAGCTTGAACTCTAGAGCCCACAAGCCACAACTACTGAAACCCGTGCGCCTAGAGCCTGTGCTCCGCAACAAGAGGAGCCATCGCAATGAAAAGCCCGTGCACCGCAACAAAGAGTAGCCACCCCTCGCTGTAACTAGACAAAGCCTGTGCGCAGCAACGAAGACCCAATGCAGCCAAAAATAAAATAAATTAAAAAAGTAAAAGCCATACTACTAACTGCTTATATATCTTGACTTGTAATCAGACCATCTACACCAGTATCCTCATAAAAAAGGTACTGAATCAAATGATCACTATATACCATTCCACAATAAGTGAATAGATGTTAGAAGCATAGCCAAGCTCTATTGCATTTGCATCACTACTTACATGATAGTTGTAATCAGAGGTCGAGAATTTAGCTGTATGAAGGAATTTGTACCCACACAATACTTCACTTAGGCACATATCCAAAATTAAAGACCTAAGGGGAAAATTAACAATTAAATAAACAAGTTCTTTGGGTTTAAAATCATAGCAATAATTAAAATTATCTTAAATTTATGATAAAATAAAGTTATTTCTCTAATAAAATAGTTTCTAGTAATTTTCAAATCATATTTACAATAATCCTCCACTGTCATTACATTTTTTTTTAACATCTTTATTGGAGTATGATTGCTTTACAATGGTGTGTTAGTTTCTGCTTTATAACAAAGTGAATCAGTTATACATATACATATGTTCCCATATCTCTTCCCTCTTGCGTCTCCCTGTCATTACATTTAAGTAACTATATATTGACAGTCTATGGATAGTATTTTCTCACCTTATAATTTTTACCTTTATTATAAATCTATTTAATGGTATACATTAAAAATCTGTTTAATATTATACAAAATCAAAATATCCTTCAGTTAAACTATAATCCCTAAAATAATGTGCTTATAACTATTTAAAGATAATTGCTAATGGTCCATGTAATTTATTTCCCCATATTTTAAATAAGACAATGTTTGTTTTGATTTGAATAGCATAAGATTCGATTTCATTATTATTTCAGCATACTACAATATTAACTATAGAAATAAAATTTATTTGTGGGCGTACAAAATTAATATATTTTTAGCTTTTTAAAAAAGTAACAGCTTTATTGAGATATAATTCATACAACATGGAGTTCACTCTTTTAAAGTCTATAATTCAGTGGTTTTAGTATCACTAAACAGAGTTGTGCAACGATCACCACTAATTCCAGAACATTTTCATCACCGCAAAGTGAGACCCTGGTAACTAACCATTAGTAGTCAATCTCCATTGTCCCTTCTCCCTAGCCCTTGAGAGCCATTAATACACTTTCTATCTCTAAAGATTTTCCTGTTCTGGACATTTTATATAAATAGAATCATGTGGCCTTCTTTTACTAGCTTCTTTCACCCATGTTGTGGCATGCAACAGTACTTCATTCCTTTTTATGGCCAAATAATATTCCATTCTGTGGATAAACCACACTGTATTCATCAGTAGATAGACATTTGGGTTATTCCCACTTTTTAGCTTTTATGAATATCCATGTACAAGTTTTTGCATGGATATGTGTTTTCAATTTTCTTGGGTATGTACTTTGGAGTGGAATTGCTAGGTCATATGGTAACTTTATGTTTAACTTTTAAAGAACTGCCAGACTGTTTTCCAAAGTGGTTGTACCATTTTACACTCCCACCAACAATGTATGAGGGTTCCAATTTTTCAAACATGCTCACCAACACTTGTTATAGTCATCCTAGTAGGTGTGAAGTGGTATCTCACGGTGGTTTTAATTTGCATTTTCCTAATGACTAATAATGTTAAGCACCATATTGTATCTTACTGACCATTTATAGCCAATATTTTATAATAACTATAAATGGAGTATAACCTTTAAAAATTGTGAATCACTATATTGTACACCTGTAACTTATATAATATTGTGCATCAACTATACATCAATAAAAAAAGAAAGTGAAAAATAATCCACAGAATGAAAGAAAATATTTGAAAATCATATATCTGATAAAGGTCTAGTATTCAGAATATATAAAGAATTCTTGCAACTCAATAATAAAAAGACAACACATTTTAAAATAGGCAAAAGATTTAGATAGCTTTTTCTCCAAATAAAATTAACATATTTTAATTTCAATTCAATTGTGGATATCAAATTAGGCCAGTTTCATATGCATAGATAAATAAAACATGAAATATTGGTATTTTCACATCATAGATTATGAAGCCAAGGTAATTTATTAATCACAGATATCTGGGGAAGGCATTACTCTAAAAGTCATATACTCAGGGGCTCATTCATTGGAGAAAATTGGATATGATCAGAAATGAATGTAGATTTGACCCAATAATCAAATGTTTATGAATATCTGACAAACCTAACTTTTAAATCTGCCACATGTTGGCTGATATGGCTAGGCATAGTTAAATTATGAAACTGAATCTTTAAGGGATGTATTTCTAAGAACTGCTTAAAGTCTCACACTGAATAGATAATAGAATTTGATCTATAATGAGAAAATGCCTTATTATTATTATTATTATAGCATAATAATTATAGCTGACATTTTTATGTGTTTACTGCCAGGCACTTTGCTAACAATTTAAAAATACTTCTTCAAGTCTTTCTTTGTACAATGCTACAAGATAAGTACTACTATCATCTTATTTATAAATGAGAAAATAGGGCTTAGATATATTAAGCAATTTGCCCAAAGGCACACAGTTAGTCATATGTTGTAGAGTAGGTTATAAATCTAAACCAGTAAGAATAAAAATTCTATAATTTCCCTACTCATTTAAAAAGTTTTTTAAATGAAATTACTTTAAAGTAATCTGAAGTTAATGGAAGAATTTAAAGAATAATGAAGTGCTTACATCCAGGTCAATCAACTTTTTTGCCACATTTACCTTATTTCATTGACTTTACCCCTAAATATTTTGTGTTTTTCTTAACAACAAGGGCAAAAATAATTTTTTTACAGAAACACAGTACAATTATCAAATTCAGGACATTTTACATTTATACAATACTATTATTTAATATGCAATAATGTTGAGATTCATTTATTGTCCCATTACTGTCAGTTATAGCTATTATAATTTTCACTGAGCTATGATCCAATATAGTGCCACACATAGCAGTTACATGTTGTGTTTCTTTATTGTTCTTTAATCTGGAAGAGTTTATGATATAAATATTTTTGAAAAGTACAGGCACATTGTTTTGTAGAATGTCTCATTGGGGTTTTCTAATGTTTCCTAATGATTATATTCAGCTTATCTATTTTTGGTAGGAATACTCCCTAAGTGATGCTGTGTCCTCCTCAGTGTATCATTATTAGGGGGATCCAGATGCTAGTTTGAGCATTATATGTCATGTGTACTTTGATCACTTGGTTAACTTGGTTTTTATCGTGTTTTTTCACTATAAAGTTACCATATTCCCATTTGTAATTAATAAATAATATATAAAATTATTCTGTTTCTTTTCGAAACTCACCTAATTTTTGATTATCTTTGCACCCTTTGGTGATCCCTACTTCAATAAATTATTACATTTATTTCATAGAATTGTTTCAAAAAAGGTGACCTTGTATTATTTCTTGTACATTTACTAATTGACATTCTTTATGAAAGGAACATTCTCTTTTTCACATATAAATTATCAGTATGGACTCAAGGATTCTTATTTTATTCAATGGTTTAAAATTAATTTTTGTCATTACTTATTTTAAGTGCTCAAACTTTCCAATATTTGGCCACTGTGAGTCCCTTCAAGGGACTACAATTTTTGACAGGCCTGCCATTTCAAGAAAATAAGTGCTGTCTTACTTTCTAATATAACAAGGTGGTCCAGCTTCACTCTATACTTCCTCAAACCCAGCCTTGGATTCAGCTGTTTCTCCAAGGTGCACTGATTACTTTTATTTGGAAAAGATATTTAGAAACGAAGGTGTAGATGCTAGGTATGCTAATTGCTTGCAGGGTATTACAGCCCCAGAGCCCAAACTCTTAACCTAAGATATACAACCAACTCTGCGTAAGATAGAAAAGGAGTGTAAAATAAAGTTTGTATGCTTATGCTTATAGTGTATTCACTCAACAAATATTTATAGGCACTGGGCAAAGCATGGGACAGGTGACAGATCATAAAATAGGATTCTAGAACTAACACAATTTCTTATGGCTCCTCATGTCAGAAGCTTGGAAGTCACCACTCATCCTAAAAACAAGTAAAAAGCTAAACACTATGAAAAATCAACAAATCTTCTTGGATCTATAAGAAAGGGGAGGACATAGGGCAAACCACTGCTGTCAAGATTGGAGAGACAGGTGAGTACAGAGTTGAGGCTTACCAAAGCAGAGACTCAGGAGCAGAAACTGCCACAAATATAAAAATATCTTGATATTTTTATTTTGAAAATAGTGTAAACATTTAGTTGTAAGGGAATAAATATCAAATCGGCCTAGAGTAGTTGGTAAATGTATAATAGGGGAGATGGGACTGAATGCTTCTTAAAGAAAAAGTTTTGATTTTCATTATTGGAGTGAAAGAGTATTATTCGAGGCTGAGAGAAACATGAGCAAAGGCAGATAAAATGGCATGTCTATGGAGGGTAAACTTTATTTTGGAATAAAATTTAATCTGTTTTGTTTAATTAATTTAGGTAGATTGAGTCCAATTTTCAGATTATGAAGTATCCTGAAAACCCAAAGTATATTACTTAGGGAAAGAAGAATCTATTATAAATTCTTTAGCAGAAGAGCAATATAACAAAACTATTAGGACATCAGACACATTCATCTTTTGCTGTTGTGTGTTTTTTTTCATAAGCTTCCTTTTTCAAGTGTGGAAATTGTCTTGACTTGCTTTTTGTTATTCAGCTGGAAAAAGGTAAGGCTAGAGGAAAACTGACTGCTTGACTGACAAATTCCTACTTTTAACCACTGTGGTGCAGACTGCAACCTCTCCACCAGAATCCCTTCTCACTCCCATCCATGCTGGTTCCATGACTGACCAGCTGTACTGCATTTCCCAGCCTTCCTTGCAATTAGGACAGACCATGTGACCATGTTCTCACCAATACATTATGAAAGGTCTATGTCAGCTGGGGCCTGGACATGAAGGCTTCTATTGTACAAAGGACCACAAACTACAGGAGATGCAAAGAAAGAACCTAGAGGGAAAGCAGATCCCAGAATGACCCTATGGAGCACAGCCATTGTGATCTCTTTGTCATTGAAGCCTAGCCTTACTTACTGTGCTATATGAAAATCTGCCCCTTCTTGAAGGGCATCTATCCTTCATCATTTGTTATGATGACAAAAGAGTTGTGCCAGACAGAAGCTACACTGATCTGGGAATCTTTAATTTATACTGCAAAACTTACTCATTTTAAATGTACAATTTAAAGGTTTTTAATACATTTACTGAGTTGTACAATCAACATTTTCTAATGTTAGAACATATCTATTACTCCAAAATATCCACCTACTCCAGACATGGATTTGCTTTCTCTGTTCATAGTGATTCTATCAGAACCATCATCTAAAACTTTCATAATGCCTGATATAGTGGCAACTAAAATATCCTGCTTAACATTGCCTCAAACCAGGGGCCCCATTTATGGCAAAGACATGACAATGGGTGCCTAAAAGTGGAATCAACTGGTCTTTATACCTCACTATTTGGAATCATCTAGCCTAAAAGAATGAGAGAAATAAGCTAAGCTAAGGTGCCAGCTTGGGAATAACATCATACAGGCTTGCTGTCCTGTCCTCCAGGATGTAGTATTTGTGTTGAACTAACGTCCAATGTATAGTGTCCTTTCTCTAATAACTAGAACATGGATCTAGAAACAATGAGGTAGGAATGAGGGAGGCTTCTTTCACCCTCTCATCATCACTTCCAAGGAACCACTTGTATCATATGTCCTCTATAACACTCAACTCTAGAATCTGCTGCTAGATATATAGCTTGGGTTTTTTTGTTGTTTGTTTTGTTTTGGTTGGGGGAGAAAGGAGAGAGCGCAGTGGGCAAGAGGAACACATCTACCAGAGGACACACAACAAAATTTCCACTGATTTGAAGCTCTAACTACTGTCTAATTGCTTTGACACTTAGTGCCATTGGAACAGGAGGCAAAATTAGGAGTTACTATACTGACCGGGATGATAAGCTGACTACTATAAAAAGCTATGGATATGTTATATACTATGGGCAAGAAGAAATATGTCTGAAACCTAGGTGATTCCCTGGATGATCTGAGTATTTCTGTCTAATGATAATGGTATATGGGTAATATTCCCAAGAAGGGCAAGTTACACTAGAAGTTCAGACCCCTTATGGATAAAGGTCTAAGCCACATCATTGTTCATGGGCTACATATCTACCAAAGCACTTGCTGGAGATGAAGAATGCCCATTGTGGCTGGTTGAGAAAGAAAACGAAAAATAGCAATTAAGGTTTTGAATCAATTAAGCTACAGTGGCTGGGACTATAGCTTGTTTTATTGCCCTCAAATTGAATATATGTAAAAAGATTCCTGCGTATTACCTTGAAAGGGATTTAGATGAATTGAATTTAATGAAGGGCACATGGGATTTGAGGAGTGCAAGGATTTGAGTTGACTGTATTGGATGCATACTTCTTGAACTTTCGCTCAAATACTCTCTCCCAGTCTTATTACAACTTCTGCTGTGCTGACCCGTTTATTGTGTCCAGTCAGCTTCACACAATGAAATGTCACAGTGCTTTAGTGCGGACTTGGGCTATGCACCTCTCATGTCCTGTTCCAGGACTGGGCACTTACATATGTGTAATCCAGAAGTGGAGAGGAGTAAACACCTTACAGGGCATCTCTCAATCATTAAATGAGGGAGCTGGCTGATTATCTTTCTCTAGGCAAGAAGCCTCTGAAGATACATTTCAGACAGTCAATAGGATAAAGCATCCAGTTGCCTGTAGAGGTGGCTGATTGTTCCATTGGCCAGTGTAATAAGGATTCTTTATAATGGCTCCCTACTCCGCTCCTTCTGTCCCAGGTTCCTACATTCTGGATTGCACTCCTAAATAAAGTACTTGAATTTAACCTTTGGCTCAAGCCCTGCTTTTTAAGAAAAACACATTGTCAGTTATCACAGGCTCAAGTGGGTACCCAGGTAAATGTGCATGAGAGTTTTCTCGCAGAGTGCAGAATAGATTGAAGAAAGCAGCTAAGAGTTCTTGAATTTCCCAAGACAGAGAAAGCTGGTGGCCAACATTTTTCAGCCTCTCAAGGGATACTGAATTACTAAAAAGGCTAGCAGAAGTGTGAAGATTGGAACGAGAATGGCACATTTTTACGTATCAGACAACTGAAGACCGTGGCTAAGCTATGAGTATTGAGTGTATGCAGCACAAAGCAAGGACCAAGAAAAACAAGTTATTCCTGAACAGTGACCAGAAAGAACAGAGCCTATCATATAGATCAGACACCACTCCACCCATGTGTTCCAAATCCGCCCCATAAGGCTTTTTAAAAATCACTTCCAGCAGAGTATGCAAACTGGATGGGAGAATACTAATTTTTCCTCTTTGCATTTTACCAAATACGGAGACTTAAACCAGTAAGTTACTGTAAATTAGTAAGACATAATTCTGTCGTCAGTGGAAATAATTGTTCAAGAGCACAATTAATTTCAGATAACTACTGTTTTAAATTCTACACAGGGATTTATACACTGTTTGAAAATATAAATTTCATCTCACTAAGGCTATATACCCAAATAAGATGGCCCATTTTTTAAAATCCCTTTTTTTATTTTAATTAAAAAAATTTTTACCTTTCCATCTACTTCATTTTTTTAACTTTTTATTTTATATTAGAGTATAGTTGATTAACAGTGTTCTGTTAGTTTCAGATGTACAACAAAGTGATTCAGTTATACATATACATGTATCTATTCTTTTTCAAATTCTTTTCTCAATTAGATCGTTACAGAATATTGAGCAGAGTTCCCTGTGCTATACAGTAGGTCCTTGTAAAATGGTCCATTTTTAGAGCAGATTTTTCTTAGTGTTCTACACAAAGATATGCTACCAAACTAACATTCTATCTGTGAACATAAGCTCTATTTAAGGGGGTATAGTATTATATAGCTTGTGTTTTGTTTGTTTTGTCAAGTGTATAAACCATGGAGGTATACAGAAGACTCTTAAGCTTTCTTCTTCTTATTTTAATGTACAGTTTTAACAATACAGTTATTTTTGTATCCATTGGAAAGAAAACCCTTGGGCTGACCAGTGCTAATGTCAACTTAGTTAAAATGGAAACTACATTTTTCAGATTTACCCACCCTTAAGGTTTAGGATTAGAGCTGACCAACAGAGGAGCCCATATGAGATGTGAAGGTGGAAGGAAGTGAAGGCCATTACTAAGAGAAGTTCAGGGGTTATCTTGAGGGACAAGCAGACACAGAAGTCCCTGGTGGTCCCAGATTGCCCTCATACTTCTCTGCTGTACCTCCAGCTCTTCTTCCTGACTGATAGCCCTGCTGACTACCAGGTCCCCAGGCCCAGCAAGAGATGCTCCCCTGTGGAGTCATAGAGATGGCAGCTGCACACAGAAAATGGCTTCCCAGATATCTTACAATAAATACCCCTTTACAGTACCATTTTGAAGGCTGGATGTGCTTAGCTCCTCAGATTTCCCTGTAAGTTCTGACTTATTCAGTCACGCAAGACTTCAGTAGGAATGATTATTGATTCTTTCCATGATCTTCTGACTTTCTCCCTCTCTACGCTATTTCCCAGCTTCTCGCACATTTTAAAGGCTGGCTAATCCATACAATCAATTATCCATTCACATAATACTCCTTGTACCTCTGCTTCCCTGAATGAACCCTGACTCATACAAATCCAAACTAATCTCATTTTCAAAGAAACAGACATTTGCTGGGCACCTTTCTTAACCTAGGCATTGGCTTAAACACTAGTAATTCAAATATCTTCATGATTAGTAGGAATAATTCAATCAGACTTAAATAGTGTCTATACTTTTAAATTAGTGACTTCAATCCAAGATTCATTTCAGAACTTAAAGACATTGATGATCCAAATCTTGTCCAATCCTGATAGGCATAATAATGTTTCTGTGTTCCTAGCAGTACCCCTAGCAGTGAGTCTGCTTCCCAAGTCCACTGGGCTATAGCTTTGGGGAGTACAAAGAGTGGTGACCGTAAGTCTGAGCCTGCTTTTACTGGTAGAACAACTCTCACTATTTTATCTGCATCTGTTATGAAGAAAAATATATTACCATGGATCTCTTAAACCCAGACCAGACATTTGAACTGTCATTTTCACCTCTGATTTCCATCAAGGTTCACAAAGCTTTTAAAGGCACTCAGTAATGTATCCTGTATATCAAGATCCACAAAGGCGACGTTTCTGTTCTACAGGGGTGAGAGGCAGAGCGCTGGACTCTTTGTAGTCCACGACCAGGGAGTTCAAAAGCACCAACAAAGGACTTTTATGCAGCCAAGGACTTTTTTCTATGACTTTTATTCTGAGCAAAATGTATTCAGCCAAGAAAGAATGGGAAATAGTGGTCTTAAAATAATTTCTACAGCAGAAACTGGATTTCAAATGATATAATGAACTAATGTGCAGTAAAGGAATAGAAATAATTAGCTTAGACAAGGCATTTGATAGAGTTGGCAGAAAAATAATTGATCTACATTTTATGTGATTCTTTTAGAAAAGGACTATATGGATAAATTAATAGTCTTTGATAGCTATATTCCAAAATATAGATACATGATAAATACTGGCATATCATTTGTGATACATCATATAGACTTGATTATAATTCAGATATTTGTTCTCTTTATGAGCCCAAGACTATGCTCTTTTTCATAATGGAAATTTCCATTTAGATGTGCAAATTTTAGTACATACATCTTGTTTATATTTTGGTTATTTATAACTTTTACGATTTCATAGAGATGTTGACAAAATTTACAGAATATAGTCACAATGAAGTTGTAGCATGCATAAAACATTGGAACGAGAACTAAATTAGACCAAGACGGGAAAACTCGAAAGAATATGTTTACCTGCTTTGTCAAAAGTTGGAGCTATTCTCCGGACAATCAATTTACACACTCAGGTCATTTATTTAGCTGTGGTATGGAATTGTGCTGATCTATCCATTCTCTGAATTAGGAATAGAGTTATTGGTTATGAATTTTGTATTTCCTCAGCACAAAGGTAAACTACTTACAGAGGATGGAAGTCAATTGCTTAGGAAACCACATAGTTCACTATTATTGCCTCATCTCAGGCTACTTCCTGAGGGCCCTTTACATCCTGGTGGTACGACCAGTAGCTTTGGGCTACTACTTCTGCTTCAAACGGAATACCCTTTTTAACCCAATGACTTCACAGCTTTTAAATGACTGATTTCAGTACTCTAAACACTGGCAGTTTTAAACTGTCTTTTGCCTGGAGCTTTGCCCTAATTTTGGTATCCATTTGATCTAGTGCCCTAAGTGTAGCTTCTTTGGGACTTCATGACCTATCTCTCGCAGACTCTATCTGATGTTAGTGTCCAACTCTTATTCTGATGTATGCCCCGTCCTTAAATGTGACTATCTGCTACTTTAATCGCAGAGCTACAAAGAATAACCATTCATTCGTGTTCATTTTTCACAGGAATTTATCCTTTGCTGTCCTCAACTTGTCCTAAATATATTATTTCCAATTTTCCAACCAAGTTATTCTTCTAAGTACTGGTATTACAAAACGTTTATGCAGTTTTAAAAAGGCACTCAGTAATGTATCCTGTATATTAAGATATATACTATTATTATCCATATTATCATCTTTAATAATAAGTTACAATTATTATTTCAATTTTTAAGCAGAACTATAAGCCAGGACTGTGATATTAGGGACTGAGTCATGTTGTACAACCCCTGGAGCTGTGTAGTGCACTCCACACAGCAGCCGTAGTATGTGCTAGACACTTATAATTCCTTCTTATTTCATCTCTACAATAGCAATACGAGACGTTTGTTATTACTCTCATTTTATAAAGGTAAAATTTAGTCATATGCTCAAAGTCATACAGCTAATAAGGTGTAATCTGGAGTTTTTATTTCAGGCTTGACTCCCAACCTCATGCTTTTGTCATTACACTGTGACTTTGCTTTAATTTTTAAAAATTATAAACAGTTTGCGTGCTTTAATACATAAAGGATAGAGCTACTGGCTTATGCCAAGTCTTTCTCGTGACTATTTCCTGTATTTCACATTTTCCTTCAATCATTATATATTAAAAGGAGGGGTGGTAAGAGAACACAGCAATCTACCAAACTTTATTCAAGACGGGAAATTTTGGGGGTTTATTTCTAAAGGCAATTTGTTTAGTCCTTAGACTTAGGACATGCTGCAGTTATCTCTATTATAATGCCACCATCACTGTTAAGGCAGGAATATTTTCAAGGTTATAGGCATATGGGCTGAACTAATCAGCGATTGATTTTACTGGTTGTTCTTAGACACCCTTCTTTAGCCTTCCAGAAACGGTAAAGAACACATTCCATGGCCGTATTTGACACATTCATTCACTGGTTACTCAAAGAGATGAAGGACATAGTGTCAAAAATATTTTGAGGCTTTTCACTCTTTTTTGGGAGATACGCAGTTTAAAAATAACTGAATCCATTCCTACTTTAAAACTCTTTTGAAGACCAATCTGTTAAATGCAAATAAAATAAATAAAAAAGTAAGACTTATTTGAAAAAGTCTTTTGCAATGTACTATGGCTATGTGAGGTGTTATCATTGGGGGAAGTTGGATGATAGGCACAAGGGAACTCTAAAAATTTTTGTAATTCTTATGCGTCTTAAAACTACTAAACAATAAAAGTTATTAAAATGTGAAAAATTGATAAAAATCATTTGTACTCATTGTTTTAATTCATTGTCTTTTCGGAATCAGGTACATGGTTCTCTCTAGGTCTTCACTAATTGAAATGCCATTCATTGATCACAATACAATTAATTCTGTAATAGTAGTCACACTTATCCATCTAGAAGCTAATTCTAGGAGTGTGGGGGATTAGTGTAGAGAGGAGAAATGAAAAAGGAAAACAGAAAGATAAAACAACAGAGGGTTTCTAATTGTGAGAGAGGATCGTGAGGAACCATGAACGACATGGAAAAATATAATTTTGATTGTCTGAATTTTTGGTAAATTATGAAATCATTTTGATTCCCCAACAACTGTTTATGGACATCCGTATAGCAACATAAAGAAAAAAGTTTAGGAATACAATTTAAGTTGCAGGTGGAATGAAATTATGGGGCTGAAAGGCACTTCTTTATCATCATCATCCTCTTCATTCTTGTTACCATTTGTCAAATACCTATTTTTTGTCAGGTACTGTTCTAAATACTTACAAATTTTATATTAGAAGCCCTTAGATTCTAGCTAGAACTATACACTTTTTTTTTTTCGGTATGTGGGCCTCTCACTGTTGTGGCTTCTCCCGTTGTGGAGCACAGGCTCCGGATGCGCAGGCTCAGCGGCCATGGCTCATGGGCCCAGCCGCTCCACGGCATGTGGGATCTTCCCGGACCGGGGCACGAACCCGTGTCCCCTGCATCGGCAGGCGGACTCTCAACCACTGCGCCACCAGGGAAGCCCTATACGGTGCTTTTTATGAACCCTGACTTGCAGGTGTTAAACGTCCCTGCTCAAGATGTCCGTTAGTAAGGGAGAGGGTAAAATCTGAACGCAGGCAATCTGCCTCCAGAGTTTGCACACCCGCCACCTGGCAACTCTGCCTTCCTTAGTAAACAGCTAAGAATGGCCTTGCCTTTTGGATACTAAATAATGTAGACCTTCCCTTCACTAACCTGGTACTAAGTTTGAAAGACACCTTTTTTGACAGTTTTAATGTGTTCAGATGTACTGACCTGCCTTCCAGCATTTTCAAATCTTTGTCTTTTTCGTTAGTATAAGAATGGGATTATCATGGACTTGTTAAAATGGCAGGGAAACCTATAGGCTTCTTTTAAAGAGCTTCTGACCTAGTTTTGTAAGTGTGAGATGTGCTGTTAAGGTTTAAGGGTCAAGATAAGGGTTTCTTTGCCTTAAATTTGCAAATCTCTGTTAATGAACCTCAATTACGGCCTCTACTTGGTTGCTTCTCTGTATACCGGAACCTGAATGAGATTCTTAGCCCTGAAAAAGTTAGAGTTGGAGGAATCTTTAGTCATTTGGTTCAACTCCCTGCTTCATAATAGGAGCATTTAATTGAGTTGAAACCCATCAATCCAAATAACTTGCCAACATAATTACAATATCATGAAAATTAGAGTGAAACGTGTTAATAGAAAACATTGTTCTTTTACAAAAAGTTTTTTGTTACTTTGAATACTGTTAAGTTCTAGGCAGTGTATACCGTAAATGCAGTATTTGAAGTTTGCAAAAAGAGGAATTAAGAGACAAACCTCTAAAAAGGAACCCTTTCACTGTATTAAAATCTTATACAAAATATTTTTTATCTCAATGGGATGGTACAAAGGGAGTAATGATGTTTGTAATTTTTCAACATGTTTTTAATAAATTCACTTTAAATGTATCTCAAGTGTTTATAAATTGTATTGTTTTAGGGAAATAGATTTTCTCTTAACATTTTTAGGATGGGGTGCAGTAACAGTCAACTTGCTTTCAAATCCTGGCTATACATTAGGGTCACATGGAGGATTTAAAGAAAAAAAAAAATTAATGCTATGATCTCATCCCAGGCAAAATAAATCAGAATCTCTTGGGTGAAACTCTGTCAATGCTAATGTTTGAATGCACCTTCCTCCCACCTAGGTGACTTTCATGATTCACACCTTCTTCTCTTTCTTATTTACTGACCTCCAACTGTGATGCCTTTCTATGCTTGTGAAAATATTTACAGGGTTCTCCCAAAGGCCTTTTCTTTTCCTTTAAAAAATTTTTATCTTTGTGCATTTAAATATACTTATACTTCAATTATTTGGTAAATTGAATCTTGACATTTTCTTAATAATACCTTGACCCTAGTTAAAATTTTCCTTCATTTTCACTTTCCCAGTCTTTTAAATCTTCCTCTATTTAGCATGCATTTGGTTGTTTATCTTTGTGATTTAATTATAAGCTTTTAGGTTCAATTTCCAATACATTTTATATAACTTTCCAATAGTATAAAGCACTGACAAGATTATCAACAGCTATCTGCTGAACTAAGTTGAATTTGGAAATTTGATAATGTTTACAGTAGGAAATAAATGTGGAGAAAAAACACAATACCTCTTCCTTACCAAGGTGTTCTTTTGTTTCTGGTTCACTTATATCCTACTCTTATCATCCTTTTGTTGAAATTTCTTAGGGAATAAGTCCAGTTTTGAAATAACTTTTAGAAATATATATATAACATAATATGTATATATATATATATTTTTTTCTCAAGATTCATCTCAAGTTTAACCTTCTCCATGAACCTTTTCCTAACGCTGTTCTACCTTCCCTCCACTTCCAGAGTTGACTTCCTTTGTGCTCCCACAATACACTGTACAAATTGGTCACTGTCCTCATTGTTTTTTTTAACAAAACGTCTGCTGCTTGAGGGCAGGGATTATACTTATTCATCTTTGTATATTGAGAACTTGGAACTCAGTTGTCATGAAAAAAAGTTATTTGATTAAAAGGATGGAAGATTCTGTGGCAAACAGCCTATGTGTATTGTTGATCTTGTTCAATTCACAGCTGTATTAGCAGTCAGGACCCAATTTCTCTCTCTCTGCAGAGTCATCTGAATTAGATGACTCTGCAGCAAATAGGCTCCTGTGCAGGGTTTCTAATTATATTGCCAATTTTCATCTCTTTTATAGATATTTTGTTTTTTTGAAGGATGATTTTGGGGGATAGGAAAATTTATATAGTACCATGCATAGTCCAAACTAGTAATTATTAGAAACCTGGCTTCATAAGGGAAACCAGTGTGCATATGGGATGATTTGTTTCAAAGAGTGATACCACTCTTGTAATTTTCTGTTTTTTCTTTGCTTTTACCTGATATTTTTTGATGCTAAGTCAAGCCCTAGATTCTATTCTTACATTTCTCTTTCTCAAAAAAAAAAAAATTGTTCCGTTCTATCTCTGTGCTATGCACAAACTTACATGAATTTTAAGGCATACTTTACTTCAGAAACCTTGTAAAATTTTCTGCTACTTATTAACTATAAATACTACCTATGTTTTTCTATGGTGATTTATTTGCATCAAACTAAAATGCAATGCTTTTGCTTTATATGTGCTATTTGAAAAAGAAACTGCCTATTTAGAGTTAACTCTATAAACTGGTATCAATACAAATAATTAATATCTTAAATATACTTTTTTAAAATTGTCACTCGTTTTTATTTCGTATCTGTTTGTGATGTTCTTCCAAATCATTATGAGAAGAGTCTTAGAAATCAAACTGAACAGCAAACTGTGTCTTTCAAAGCTTCACAAACCCACCTTTTTATTTTGTCTTGTGCTGTTATGTAAAATTTGCCCTAGCGTTTTGCTCAGCAAGATGGCAATTATTAACAATATATTTCTCTAAACTGTTGCCGCAAAGCTATTATTCACGCAGGGTTACAACCGAGTTAATTTTGGAAGAGAGCTGTTCAAAGAGGCCCAGAACTGTTGTGCTTATAAACACTGCCTTTTCTCTTATTTCTAATTAGTGTGAAATGGTTCCAAACAGGAGTCAGCCCCGCGGAAGTCTGTGTAGCACAAAGCCAGGCTCGTTAACGGACACAGGGAACAGTTTTGTTTTGCTGAATAAATAACTGCGTCATAAAGCCTTTCAAAAGGAACACAATCTGATTTACCATGCTCCTTAAATGTTGAACGTTGTTTATGCGCCTCCGAGTCTTTTTTATTAAAATTTAAAAGGCCTATTATTATGACAATGTAGATGATAGGTTTGCAATGTTCCCTGCAGTAGGACTGTACACTTCCCTAGTAATACAATTTCCCCTTCTCTTTTTATTTTATAAATAAATTTTTATGTTTTGTTTTGTGTGTTTCGGATGCATGACGACCCTTCTAAATTTTACATTATACCATGAAAATAATTTTGCTAACAATAATTACAATATTGTAAGAAAATCCATTTATCACTTTTTCTACAAAATTTGGTTTATGTTGTATTACAGATTACGATTTTCTTCCAATAAAAATTCCCAACCCATATTGTTAGTAATTTGTATGTGTGTTTAAAATGGTGTAAATATAATTCACAACTGGAGACCTTCCGACATTTGCATTAGAGGAGTCAATTGGACAATTACATCTGACTGAGAATATAACTCAGATTTCCCATTTGGTATGCACTATAGAAAAGCCCAGACACCTGACTGTATATTACTAGACAAATCATACAAATTGTGGTCTTATGTTTGCCCTGGATCACTCAGTAATGATGTGCAAAATTTCTGTTTCTTCTTGGGAAACTTAAATATGTCTTATGTTTTCTGCATCCTTCCAAAATGCTTAGCATATTTCAAGTACACAAAGTGGGTGGGTGCTCAATGAATGTTTTTTGAATAAATTTATGAATGGATATCAGCAATATTGCTCTCCTCACTCAAAATAACATGAAAAGCTAAATTGCTTTAAATGAATGCATTTAAAATATGCTTACATGAAGTAATATGTGTATTACTGTATTATGTTTACTGTCTAACTGTGGAATGTCATTCACTGTTGTACTCTGAGATACAAAGATGTTTCAGATTCAGATCAGAGAATACTCGAGAGATTATAAAGTCATAATCCCTTATTGCCTTGACGTTGAAATTGTGCATTCATATTTAGGCAGGAATCACAAAATTTAATTCTAAATGTGTTTTTCATTCTGAAATCAGTGGAAAATTTATTTAACCAGTGAAATGCTAACTGCTATGGAAAGTAAGGCTCACTGAAGTGGTCTGGTTAAAAGAAAAGAGTGCCAAGAGAATGTCAGTTTATGTGGTCAGGTGAAAATAAGCATTCAGAAGCCAAGGAGCAGGTCTGATACTTTTCCCCCCTCTTCTGATTTAACTTACTAGATCCTAAATTCCAAGATACTTTCTTTTTCTACCTTTGTTAGCATTATCATGATCTTTTCCTTACTGCATATTCACAAAAACCAAAGAGATGTTTTAAGGAGATAAACAGTAGCTATAGGTAAAGCTGTAGACATAGATTATTTTTAAGAATATATATATATATATATATGTATACACACACATATATGCATATGTTATGATTTGGAATATTGTTTAACATTAACTTGTAATTATTTCCCCTGATAGTCTTGGTATATAGTTTATTTTTCCTGTGTTTCAGCTGTATGCTCTGAGGAAAGGGACGAAATATTGCTTAAAGAGCAGAGTATCAGCAAAAACATGAGCTGAGAATTTTCCACCTTTCACACTGATACTTCCCACAGCAAAATTTCTCAATTCCTGCAGTCTTTTTTTTCTGCCCCTGAAATCTCAGTAGCTTCAGCACTCTACTCAGAGATCTAGAAAAGAGTTTCTTCCTATTAAAATGTCACATTTAAAGATGGGCAAATCAATTTAAAAAGATAGAAAAATCTACATGAATTAATTTCTAATTAAGAATTAGAAAAATCGATGTGAGTTGAAACTACTGAAGACAAACAGTACCTTCTTCCCAGATCGTAAGTTTTCATATATTTGTTTGACACTAGCATCTCTACTTAACATCAGACAAATAACCCATCTTCTAACCTAACCAACTCTGCTTTCACTGAAACGAGTTGAATTTGCAGAGTTAGTTCTTATATGTTCATGTGTGTGTGTGTGTGTGTGTGTGTGTGTGTGTGTGTGTGTATGTTTTGACCAGGCTAGAAGACATCTCATTTTTTTGTTTTGTTTTTTTTTTGTTTACTTTCTTGCCCCCTTGTGGAGTTTTATTACTCTTTCATTAATAAAACCAGTATGTGAAGGGGAAAACAAGATCCAGTTTTTATCTAGAATGTCTTTTTGAAACACTAAAAGTAGAACAAATTAAGAATAAGTCAAAGTTGGAGCTAAATAACCACACAGAAAAAACTAGCTATTCTTTTTACCTTCTGATTTCACCTTTCAGTAGTATTTTAGTTAGTTCTCAACACTGCCTGATTAACGTGCTTTTCATGAAGCATACAGAATTTTTGCAAGATATCAATTTACTAAAGCTGAAATTAGGTGTCAATATGCTATGATCTGGTGGTAATTTAGGAAAAAAAATAAGAGAACAAGTAATTTGTTACTTCCTTTACGACACTGGGATATACCTAGAGTTCCCTTTCTAGTAATGTGAAAGTGTTCATTTAAGTTTCACATTAAGAGGGCAATCCTGGGTGAAAGTCAAGCACTACATATCTTTAACACTGTCACAGTGGAGGGCTCATAGATGAAAGAAATGCAGTGAGGATTCACCACCTAATGCTCCTCCCTGTACCATAGGATTCCCTTACCTGTAGTTAGCCTAATTAAACTGGATAGGGGACTGTTCTTAATTGGTTCCCTGCTCTATTAAGTAATGCAGATTTTTTTCCTAGCTGTGTAAGGAATCTTCCCTTTTTGGTCATACTCTGTATGACCTGGAAATTATGCATTTCTGCACTTCCATGCTTTTCTTTATTCCCTTCCTTTGAAATTATGAATATTTTCATTATTTATCACACTAAATAACACTACAGTCTCATAATTTAGATGAAATTTATCTGAGTGAAGAACACTGTTTATTAGATTATTTAATTTCCAAATTGCTGTATTGTTAAAATTGTCAATGGTACTAATGGAGTTTTAATATGTATTGAGTGCCTGCTTTGAGCTACATATTATGCTGAGCATTTTCTCACTCATTTCCTCAGCTGGTCACCCCTATGATGGTGGTGGTAGTATGATCTCCACTTTAATCCCTGAGATAAGACATATAGTATTAGACATTCAATATTTTAACCTGGGACTACACAACTTCACAAAATCCATTTACACCACGTTGTCTAAATATAACACATTATTAAAATATCTTTCCCACATTGGTCAACCCAGAGATCCATCCTGAATCCATTACAGTTTCTAATGAAAACAACAACAAAAACTTCAAATCAATAATTTTTCACTGTTTTATCACATTTAAAAAAATCATGCACTGTCACTTATTCTTTTCACATATGTTGTTGTTGTCTTGGGTTTTTGTTGTTGTTTTCATTAGACAGTGGTTGCTGTTTTGTTTTGTTGGTTTTATATTTCTTTGTTTTGCTTTTGTTTCTATGTTTACTTTTGGAAGCCCAAAGATTCTTTATGCTCTGGCCTATAACCAAGTATTCTGATTATGTCAATTTTAATATTTTTATTCTGTCCTCCACCCCCCTTCCCTCCTTCTTCCTTTCTTCTTATTACCAGAAAACCTATGGTGATGACCCAAACCAATCCCCTGTTTCAGGTCTTGAGTTTTCATCAGGACTGAGATTAGAACCTGAATCTTCTGATTCTGGGATAACTGCTCAAACTACCTAAACTGTTTTGCTTTGTGTTTTTGTTCACTTTGGTTTGGTTTGGTTGTTACAAATGTTTGATTGTTGTTTTATTTATTTTTCCTAATACAAAGATCACTTTAAAAAATCAATTTAAGGGCTTCCCTGGTGGCGCAGTGGTTGGGAGCCCGCCTGCCGATGCAGGGGACGCGGGTTCGTGCCTCGATCTGGGAAGATCCCACGTGCCGCGGAGCGGCTGGGCCCGTGAGCCATGGCTGCTGAGCCTGCGCGTCCGGAGCCTGTGCTCCGCAATGGGAGGGGCTCACAACAGTGAGAGGCCCGCGTACCGCCAAAAAAAAAAAAAAAAAAATCAATTTAAATAGCACTGATGGTGTAGATCATAAACTATTCTTTCATATAAATCCAAGTGTTCTAGCCTCTTAGACTTCAAAGAGATTACTGTGTTCTAGTATCATTATGTGGCTTGAGAAAATTTTAAGAGGCAACTCTACATGTTATAGGACTCAAAATCTAGCCAATAATGTTCATCAACATTTTTTTTCTTATGTTTACAGAATGATGAAGATTTGCTCTCAGTGGTGGGGTGCATTTGTTCTCAAATGTTCTGATATTTTGTCAAAATGGAACATTTCCATTTTGGCTATAAAACAAGTGGAAATTTCAAATTGCAGCAATAAACTTCTGTCTGTCAATATTTAAAAGATCTATACCAGATTTGCATGCACCATTGTCCTCCTTGGTAATTATTCTGTAGGATCAAAATTCATAACTGGTGTGATGTACAGTACTGTTGCCTGGCTTAGTTGACTGTGATGCTGGTGTGAAAGTATTGCAGGAGAAAAATGTAAATTCAGGACTCAGGTCACTTTCCATATTTTTCACTAGCTTAAAAAAACTAAAAAAAGATAACTTCTGAGGATTTTTCCAATACATTGATAGTGCGATAAACACTATATTATTACAAATGGCTACCACTATAAATAGAAAAGCAATACATTGGTATTTGAGCAAAAGAATAGCATCCAATCTTACCATATTGTAATATTAATAATTAAAATTTTGGAAAGGTTGGTAAACAAAACTAATTTGCCCATGTTCTATTTTATTTTAAAAAATCATACTTTTAAAAGTCTATTCTATGGTTTCAAAGTTGAAGCCGTCAGCCAAATATGCTATCATTAACAACAGATGTGCAAAACACCACAGTACAGCTGTTGCTTAGCAAGGCCTCCTGGTTTGTGATATGTGATAAATACGTGATATTCTGGATAAACTGAATATTCACAAAAGCTCCTTTTCAATGAGTTGTTAGTAATGAACTGAATTTTTTTATTGTCTATAATTATAAAACAAAACTCCACTGACATAATTGTTGTTATCTTTCAAAGTATTAAAGTATAGAACTTTTCTTTTCCCTAAAAAGAGTCACACAAATAATTAGAAGTGAAGCTAGGATTCTAATCCCTGCAGCCTGACCCATTAACTAATGTACACGTTGCTTATTCAAGCTGATTATTTGGTAAACTGACTGCCTGTTATACCCACTTGCTGTTTCCTTTGGCTTCCTATGTGGTAACAAATACTTTGGATATGAGTTTCCAGCACAAACAAGAATTTCAAATTATCCTGAAAATACTATTTATCTTAAAGATTTAGATGCCAAAAACAGAAACACAAGTGAATTGTTTTAGGCCATTGGGTTGATTATGGTTAGGAAACTACTTTCTTGTGTTTCTAAGGTTAGACTGAGAATAACATTTTATTTTCAAATGACAAAAGAAGGAAATAAGACCAAACTTCCAAAAATCAATTAATGAGCAAATATTAAGAATAACTGGAGCATTTATTAGCAATGTGATATAAAAATACTATAATAGGGCTTCCCTGGTGGCGCAGTGGTTGAGAGTCCGCCTGCCGATTCAGGGGACACGGGTTCGTACCCGGGTCCGGGAAGATCCCACATGCTGCGGAGCGGCTGGGCCCGTGAGCCGTGGCCGCTGAGCCTGCGCGTCCGGAGCCTGTGCTCCGCAACGGGAGAGGCCACAACAGTGAGAGGCCCGCGTACCACCAACAAACAAACAAACAAACAAAACCTATAATAATTACAATCAGTATTTGAGTACTTAAAACGTACCAAACATTCTATGGAGTGCTTTATCAATTTTCCATATTGACTTCTTACAACTCTATGAAATAAGTACATTACTATGCAGTTTCCATATGAAGAAACTGTGGTTTGGATTGAAGATAGTTATGGTCTGAATGTTTATGTCCCCTCAAAATTCATATGTTGATACCCTAATGCCCAATGTAATGGTATTAGAAGATGGGGCCTTCGGGGGTGTTTAGGTTATGAGGGTGGAGCCCTCATGATGGGATTAATGCTCTTATACACAAGACCCCACAGAGCTCCCTAGCCCCATTCACCATGTGAGGACACAGAAATAAGGTGCTGACTATGAACCAGGAAGAGAGCCCTCACCCAGAATACAACTATACTAGTGCCTAGATCTTGGACTTCCCAGACCCCAGAAATGTGAGAAATACATTTCTGTTGTTTATAAGCCTCCCAGTCTGTCATATTTTGTTGGAGCGGCCCAAACAGACTAAGACATGTAGCTCTCCCAATAATCATTATGTACTAAGTTACTGAGATGGAACGTGAATGAGTCAATAGGGTTTCAGAGCTTATCTGTCAGAGCTTATCTGATTAACCACCATGCTCTCCTCATACAAAGCGACAGAACTATCTTTTACTGTATTAGAATATATATGTGTATGTGTATTTAATGAGTTATTTACTACTATTACTATTACTTTTAACACTATTTTATAGATGAGAAAACTGATGCATGAAAAGATTAAATAACTTGTTCAATCTAATCTACACTGCTCTATAAAGAGAAAGAAAACTGGAAGTCATCCTCCTTACCAGTCCATGAGCCCTCCCTCCTCTATTAAAATCTAAGTTCTTCAAACATTAATTTAGTACTTATTATATGTCAAGAACTGTGTTGAACCAATCCTTTAAAATCATTTAGTCAAAGAGGTTTCTTTTTTTGTTAGATGAACCAGACACAACCATTAGCTTTTTGGATCCTCCAGAGAGCTGTCAAGTTTTCACAATGTTCTACAATTTTACCTAGATATTTACTTTAGTGACCCAAATAGAAGAGCTTATTTGATCAAGTATTTTGTAAATAAAATATGAATACAGGTTGCCAGTTATCAATAAAATAATCTGCTCAAAAAATAAATGATTAAAAAGAATCACTAGAAGTAAATTGTAGAGTTGGATAAAATGAAGCCTGTGCTTCATTTTCAGGTTGCCATGTTCCCTGCTCTCTCTGATAAAGATAACACAAGGGATGTGTGGTAGAATATAAGACAGAATTTAAAGCAAAAGTCAATCAATGAATTAAAAATCCCTCTGCTTTCTTAGGACAACTTGCTTGTGAAGAGCATAGGATTCAATGCTATTTTTTTTTTTTAATTCTACTTAAGTGTAGACACAAATTTGATTCTGGATACACCTGGTGTCAAATCAACTCAAAACCAAGAACAAGGGAAAAATTAATATCATTTTAGCTAGTCATCTTAATGGTTAACTCCAGTTATAATTTACTCAGTCTTAAATGCCTTAATATCGTATGTAGATATGGAAAACTTTTTGACATGATGTTGTTTGCTTAGTTATTTGTTTTTGACCTGGGCAAGACTCTCAATCCTCCAAATAAAATGTTCATTAAGGCTAATTTTCCATTATGTATTATATAACTTCTGAGTAATAAATTAGTAAGTATGGAAAGTAGTTTCAGAGAAATTAAAAATTTGAAGTAACTCCAGCATGTTCAACCTGATCAGCATTTCTAGACTTTATATTTTCCATCCAGAACCTCATTAGGCTCTAGTTGACCAGTAGTCTGATCTCACTTCCTGTTTTCCAGAGGATTTTATGAGTTGAGATTATCCTAGGTCAATAGGATGGTATTACAGCAAGTTGTTCTGGATGAAACAAATCAAGATAACTTCTCACCAAGATGTCTCAAGGAAAAAAAAAAAAATGAGCCAATTGCATACCGTAACCTAATGTTACAATGTAAATGTCACATGTTAGAATACACTGGATATGACTGATTGCTTATGGCACAGGAAAAGTTATTGCAAGAGATTTGGAAGAAAGAGAAACAGATTATTGTTACACATCTCGCTCAGTGGTAAGCACACATTTAATTTTTTATTTAAAAAATGTCAAATTAAAAGTTGCCAAAACATATTTACAAAAAATGGCATATTTTCAGAAGATTTTCTTTTTACAATAATGTAGCACATTAAACTACTTTATGTGCTTGGTATCCAGTGTCTCTTTCACCTTTCCCTGTCTTGAGAACTCTTTTTTCCTCTTTGTCCCCTGCACTTCTTTGATTTACAATATTGCTGTGTGTGCAGTCCTCTAGAAATGTGAAACGGAGCAAGAGGTTGTAACAGGGGAGGGAAGAAATCTAACAGCTAAACAGGTGCACACAGGAAATAAATAAAAAATCAGAAATCAGGCCCTACGGGTGCTATTAAAGGAGCACTGGGTGAAAAACTAATTTTGTAGCCCTTGTGCCCTGTGAATTATTGTTGTGATTTACTCAATCACACTGTCTAACAAACTCAAATGGCTTAACACTCTAATTATTCTGTGTGCAACATGCAAGAGAGCAATTTCTAACTGGCCAATTATTAAAGAAAAGAAGTGATTCTGGTTTTCTTTGCTTTATTTATTTATTTATTTGTTTGTTTGTTTATTTTGTTTTTGTTTCCCACTATAATGGAGGACATATTCATACTTAAAGAACACCTGACTCATGTTGTAATTTTTTAATGGTCCACATAATTACATGTAATATGGCAACTGCTTAAATGTTAACTGGTTATTTTTGTATAATAATAATCAGCACAGTATTCTCCTCCTTATTCATTTACTAAAGATTTATTGAACATCTACTGTGTAAATACCTACATACAATGACTGTGCCAATTCATATTGGGACTCCAGACATTTGGAAATTTTTATATTTTAGACTAGTCATTCTACATAATATATTTTCCCTAATAATATCTTATTTTTTGTTCTAGCATTCTATTCCATCATTTTACTATTTACTTGCTAAACTCATGAACTTTGTACAGTTAAAGCAAGTTAAATTTAACAACATGTAGCTTTGTTTCATGGTTACTGGCTGTCAAGTTTTGTGCTAAGTGCATTCTATCTTTTAATCATCATAAAAACTGCAATAATTATCTACTATTATTATCCCCACTTTAGAGATGATGGAATGGAAATTCAAATAAGTAACTTGCCTAAGGTCACACCTTTAGCGTATACATTCAAACTCAGATACCATACGTCAGAGAACAATCTGTTAATGATTATTCTTTGTATTATCTGGATGCCAAGTTCATGAAAGTTGTTTGATATATAAACAAAATATAGAATTTACACAGAATGCTTTTTTATTTTATATTTTATCTAATATCTGGCTGCCTGTTTTTTTGTCTTTTAATTTTCAAGAGGAAAGGGGTAGAATTAAATAATTTCATAAAATGTTTCCTTTAAATATGACATTGATACTTTTCTGTGGATTTTCTAAGAAAATCATCGCAATAGATGACAAATTCAAAACCAAATGAGTTACATATCAAATGCATTTCAGGGTATTTAGTTATCTAATTCTACTGACCTGTGTTTATTTGTTTTTCTTTAGATAATTCAGCCTCACCTCTTCACCACTTTTTTTTTCTTTTTACCTGTTTTTTTACTTTTCCTCCCCATTCACGTTAGGGCTTTTCCTCCACTTTCCTTTTATCCTACTCATCTGGCAAAACTTCAACTCAGAATGAACCCCACTGTCCACTTTCCCAGAACTCACATAGAACACCTTAGTGGGAGTCTCAAAACAGCCTTATTAATTCCACCATAAATTCCTAATCACCAATCTCAAATGATGCTCAAAGTACCATTAATTCTATTACTGTTTTACTGGTCAACTCACATTCACACCTTCACCAACAATTTCAAATCCCCTCTAATGTCTTAAAACCTCTGGCTGCTCACTTTCCTCATTAATGCTTACTCTGGGCCAAACACTATGATATGTCATTTATTTTTCATAGCCACTTTGGAACATTTACTCTCAAATGTTTCAAAGGCATATAACCCTTAAAATCCTGAAATCCAAACTCACCACTAGCCACTCTTTGGGAGTTCCTAGTTTCAGTGATTGGTACCATCATGGATCCAACTGATAAAACTAGAATGTTTGATGGCATCCTTGACAATCCTTCTTCACACTTTATACCCAATATATATCAAGTACTAACGATTCTGTTTCCTAATTTTCTCTCAAATATGTCTAATTCTCTCTGATACCATTATCTTAGGCCAATGTACCATTATCTTTCACCTGGTCTCTTGAAGGATTGATGCATTAGTTTTCCCAAAATTAGCAGCTTAAAACAGGGCCCTTTGCTCAATGTCTCACAAGGTTCAAATCAAGGCGTTAGTCAGGCTGTGTTCTCATCTGGAGCTTGGGGTCTTATTTCAACCTTAATTCAGGTTTCTAGCAGAATTCAGTTCCCTGTGACTACAGGAATGAGGACTCCATTATCTCACTAGCTGTTGGCCAGGGAATGTTCTCAGGTTCTTGCCGCGTGGCTATCTCCATAGGCGGTTCATAATATGGATGTTTGCTTCTTCAAGGTCATCAGGATATTCTTTCCTGCTTTGAATCTCTCTTCCAGGAAAAGACTGAACCCTTTTTAAAGGGCTTTTTAAGAGGACTCGCATGATTAGGTCAGGGCCAGGATGATGTCTCCTTTGTTGATCTCAAAGTCTTACTGCTTAATTAAAACTGCAGAATCCTTCCACCTTCGTCATATAACATAACACAATCAAGGGAGTTAAGTTAAATCATATTCATCAATCTTACTCAAATTCAAGGAGAGAGTATTATACAGGATATATATAATACATAAGGGAGTGAGGACCTTGGGTGCCTTCTTAGAATTCTACAAACCACAATTGCCAAGTTGTACCAAAATTAATTCTGACCCATCTCCACATCCATTCTTTAATGCTGGAGGAATCTTCTCAAACACAACTTGATCATTTTGTTTCCTAAATTAAACTCTACTTTCACTGTCTATTGTTGTTGATATGAATTCAGTAAATGAATTTTTACAGGAACTATGAAAGCTAGCATGGTCTGTCTCTATCCACCTCTCTGGCTATATCTTCTACCCTATTCTCTTCACTCTGAATTTCAATCAAAATGATTTTCTCTTGGTCCCTTTATTTACCATGTTCCTTTTCACACACCCTCATGTCTCTGCCTGGACCTTTCTTTCCTCCCTTTTCATCTAGTTATTCTAACTCATTCTTCAGATCTCAAAGTATCACTTCCTCAGGTTAACTCTCCTTTCATAGGCACTCTTTGCAGTATATACCTTTTTCACAGCACTTTTCAAAGCTGAATTTTCTCTGTGTTGTGAAGTGAATATTTCTGTCTCCTCTACTAAGCTCCTTAGGGCAGGGGCCAATGAGAGGTTTTATACCCTTGGGTACCTCCTGTATTTGGAATAGTATCTAGCACAAACTCAATCAGCACACGTTAACTGACCAACTAAATGAATAAAAGTTTCTTATATAACATCTACATTTGGTTTTGAAAAGAAATACAATGTTCTTCCTAAAGGAATTATAAATATTTCTGCATGTTTATTCATAACATATTTTTGAAGCATAATTAATGTTCACCCTTTAATAGAGTATATAAGTGAGTATTGTGAAGGTTATGTTATTTGGAAATTGTCCTTTCCATGAAAAACATGATTCACGTTTTGAACAATTCAAAACAAGTTAATCTTTTACAGTCATGGGGGGCAAATAATTAGAAGGCACGTGAAAATATTTGCAGAGAAGATGTTTTAATTGCAGGTTTTTAAAAAAGAACTATACTCTGACATGCTGTGAAGATTTGAGAGGCATTTCAGTATTAAAAGTTGGAGATGTAATAAAATCTAGTTGAACAGATAATAGCAAAAAGTAAAGCAGCAGAAAATGATGTAGACCACTAGAAATCTGTTTTAGTTAAAAAAGATAATTAATCAGGTTGATTTTACTTTCAATCTGATTAACTCTTCTTTATGAAACTACATAAGTAATATCCCAAGTTAAAACTAGAATATTAATTTGAATAGAACAAGGAATGTGTAGGGGAAAGAAATCTTGCTAAACCTAATGCCTACCAAACAGAGATTTGTTTTTTGAGTAAGACTAATCCTCTAATTCACCATATTTTCAGTTTGAATTTTCTTAATTCTGCCTAAGTATTTAGATTCAGCATTCTAAGAAGTCTAAATTCAAGACTCATCTCTGCACCCAAGCATTCTGAAAGATATGACCCTGAATACTTTCTGCTCTCAAAGTTGTCAAACTGCCAAAGCACTAGAGGAGGAAGTACTCTCAGTAGTTACTCATATTATTTCTGATTTTAGAAATATATTTCACCAGTTATAGACTAAGATATTTACTTATGTTAGTGGATATGTTGAATGATATGATTATTTTGAGGGCTTATTGCCCTGTTTATTACAATATTTCTGAAGTGAAGAACTATCTCTCAAACATGTTGAATTCAAATTCAAGTCTATATTAAGGATTATTACAGAATAATCCTGGTAGACTGGTACCATTATACTATTATCCCTGTTTTTTCACTTTTATAAAATCAAAATCACTTGAGTTTTATAGACAGTTGCTTATATTAATATTCATAATTTATACTAATTCATTTTAAATTTAGAGTCAACAACAAATATCCATTAAGAGGTGGATGTGAATCAGGTTTCATTCTGTGATAGAGAATTACGGAAAAGTATACAGAGGATCAAACACACAAGAATTAGAAGAACATGTGGTGTCACTGATCATTCATTACACACACGTGAGTTTTCGTTGCATCATATACTTTTATATAAATCATAATTTAGACAAATGTATTAGAAGTTTGACAAAGGCTGTATACTATTGGAAAGCAGGTGCAAAGCTATATAAATATTAAAATAAATCACAAAGATGGAAGTTATTATATATATCTATCTGTGCATATGGTATATAATCACAAAAGATACTTCTTTGAGACTGTTAGCATAGACACACCCTTAACGTTGGAGAATGTCAGCACATATATAACACCTGATAGCAAGTGCTTTAATAAAAAAAATTTGTGTTAGTCTTATGAAATGAAGTATGACTCATTCTTTAAGACTTCAAAGTTAATGTTTAAAGAAAAAAAACCTCTCTTCCCAATAAATTTTCCACTCTGCAGTCAGTGACAATTACTCAATGTTCTATATTTTACACTGTAGATTTATTGCTGTCATGATAATATGTGGTTTTTTCTACCTTTTATTCTTTGTTTTTTAAATTGCTATCTGCTTTGAAAAATAAAAGCACTATATCAATAAAAATTATTTATGTCTTTTGAAAAAATTTTTTTAATTTGTTAAAATCCACCATAAAATCCTAGTTTCTATCTTAGGCTGACAATGCCTAGGATTTTTATCTGAATTCATCAAATATCTACAGAAATAGATAGCAAGATGAATTATAAAATATTCCTCCAGATTTGGGATAATTCAAAAGTTTGTGTGGCTGTAAATGCAAAATATCCGTAAGTACTTTTACATACAGACCTAACAAAATATAAGTGTTTATAATTAAGGCTAAGTCAAGTCCAGGAGCCAAACATACTTAATCATATTGTGATCCAGGTATTGTGAGAATTTAGGACTAAAATAATGCAATTTGTTCATTCTCATCCATCTGTAGTGTGACTGTTAAAAGTCACATTGTATTTTCTTTTAAAGTAACTTAGTTTCCTCATTTGGACAAAGTGTTAAATATATATGCACACTAAAAGGCTCTTTATCTGACCTAATAACCTCCAAAACCAGCACTCGTGAATAAAAGCTATGGCACAATTGTAGGTGTTTTCACATTATTTTAGGAGAATGGGGAGTATAGAAGTGCTGCAGATACAAATATTTGCTATATATGAATACATACTCTCCTAATGACTGTGAGGAAAGTTTTAATTCCCACCACATAATGGTCCATTTGCCTCGAGTGTTTCAGATGGTTCAATAATCACTAGCCATGTGTGTAGTTTGTTGAATTATTTAAGCTTATTTCCAGGGGGAAAAAAGACGGGGAGGAAGGCAACTGATTCAATGCAAATGAAAAGCTTTTGAAGCTCCCTATGGTGAAGATGTGATTACAGTCAGACAGTTAATAACCTAGACTTAGAAAAATCTGAAGGTTTTAAAACTGTCTGGCCAGTCAGTAAATGAGGTTTTTCCACACTATCGACCAACTGCCATGCGTTGTAATGGTTTCAGATCTGCTTGGAGTTGGAGTGGACTCACAAATGAAGTAAGAATACCACCCCCTGTACTTTTGATGATTAAGAAAAGTAGTTTGTAAACCTCAACGGTTTTCCTTTGGATTTGGGACTGAGTCTTCAATGCATACAGTTCCTAACTTCAATTGTTGATTTGTAAAGTACCTATATGTTGGGGTAGGTACTCCCTCTCAAAATGACCACTACCCCTCCACCCATGGACATTCAATGCATGTTGCATAACTGGAGAAAACTGATGCCAGAAGAATTTGTGGGCAGCAGTACTCCTTCTGGTTTATTAGATCAAATTGAAACAGAAATTTGAAGACCTAAGATTTTATTTTAGCTGCTACTCAAAACCCATTTGACACATCTGTAGAAAATATATTTTTACTTTGTTAAATGTTCTTTTAATTCCGTGGGGTACAAAATTCTTTTTATCTACAAATATCTTTGTAGAGATGATAGAGAGATATTTTTGTGAGTTTCATGAAGACGCTTTAATAATTAGACAAGTGCTATATGTTTGAACTCAGATGAGTCTTTGCATCATTTATACAATGGTCACGGAGAAGTCTGAACTTGCTTTGAAGAAATTAAAATAATGTCAAGTGTTTTACCAAGTTGAGTAAATATGACTACAAAATTCATCCTGAACCCTGTGGATGAAATCTTCTCCCTAGACTCAAAATCTAGTTTAATTGATCTACTTTCCTAAAATTTTATGTGTCGGTTATCTTGTTGTTTATGAGGATGAGAGAAGAAACCATTTAAAAATATTTTACCTTATAAGAGGTTTTGATTTTCTTCTGTAATAATTTCCTTCTTAGAATTGTCTTATTAAAAGTGAGGGTTTTACCGTCAGGGCCAAAGGCAGCCTATTAAAATGCAGTTGCATTAACCCTATTTTGGAATGCATGTGTTGTGTTTTTTTCTTTCAGTAAAAAAGCCAAAAAGGATATTAACATTTCCAGTCATGTAAGGGAAACTTCTTACTTCAGACTCAGCGCTAAACTTGCTTCTGCATTAGCAAAGGTACAAGATTTAAGTAGTTATATATTCATTCTCACAGAAAATTTTCATTATTTACTTCTCTTTTAAACATATAAAATCCCATAAATCATGAAAAAAAAAAATCCTCAGAGTGGAAGATGATCAGTTGTATAGCAAATGCAGTATCATTAAATATTCTATCAGTATCATTAAATATTCTATCTCATGTTCACCAACCAGATTAATTAACATTAAGAAACTTATCTTGGAAAAATGTTTTGTTATAGCTCAATTATTGATGGAGTTTACATATTGAACTTAATCAGCAGTTTTTGCTCTCTGCTGCACTACAGCATAAAGTCTCCCAGTTCCTCATTGTGAATGACAATCTTTTTGTCCAGTGAGACTTGAAGACAGTTACTTTTCATGTAATCATGTTTTTGCTTTCCCTCCCACAAACACTTGTAAAGAAAAGAAGAAGAACCGCTAATGTATTATGATTGGGAACTATATGAAACTTAATTGATCTTATATTCAAAACATTGGAATTAATTTTTAGTTTTTTTATCTTCTCTTGAGAAAAAAACACAAGAAAAGATATTTGTGTGTGGCTTCCTGAGTAAATTTACACACAGCAATATTAATGATAAAGAGAGAAAGTATTCTTTACTGCAGAGTTAAAAATAAAATTTTACTTTCACAATATGTGGTGAATTCTACTCACAATTTTTAGCATGTGGTTTTAAACTATTAAATTTTATATCAGGAGTCGAAATGTTCAATTTGACATAGTTGCTATTTCATTTTGAAAAATACCACATAAACAGCCTTTCCTTCTCCAAAATTATCAATATATGATTTATATCAACACACATAAACGGAAAAGAAATAGGTCATTTATAAAATTATACACTCACACTTTGTTCTAATGTAATAAAATATTTCAAAGCAAACATCAATAGCACCCACACCCATGATTGAAAACTTAACCCTCTCTATACTGTCTATGTTAATGACAGTCATTGGATAAAAATATATTTTACGTGACTGTAAAGATCAACATTAGAATCTGTGTAAAAGACTAGGGATTTAGCTCTGGAAAAACCCTGAATGCAAACTTTTAACATAAAATTGTATCGTTGTCATTTGTAGAGTATTCGTTTCTCTTTTATATATACTTAGATAAATTATTTGATGTGATTATTTCTCAGGAAAACAAAACTGTGAAGTAAAAAAGTATCAGAATCTAGCATCATTATACGAACTTTCTTCTGACAATATCCAAATCAGCAAATTGGCTACCTTTAAAAGGAAATCACAATTTCCAAAGTTTTACCAGGCTACATATAAATACAGTAGAATGAAAAAAGGATGCTTAAAATTAATATAAGCTAAAAGTCATTGACTACAAACATGGACTATATAATATAAAGTGTTTTCTTCAGTGTTTGTGTGGTTTTGGCACAAACACAAAGTGTTTCCTCAAAGTTAATATGTGGTCTTTTGTGAAATATTGGTTAAAGAATTTGCATGAATGATATAAGCTACTATGTCATAGGTAGGACAAGAATGGTACTTCGCCAAAATTGGATAAAGCAAGTATAAGCAGTAGCAAAAAAACAGAAAACATAAGAAACTTCACCAATAAAATTCTTACAAACTATATATTAAAGAGAAAAACTATACAATATTATTATGTATTTAATTTGTGAACAGAAGCCTTCTACTACTTAAATCGCTCAATATTTTTTCAACAACCATGCAACTTTATTAAAGTTTATTTACTATGTAAATAGAATTTAATCCAAAACATTGTATGACTATCGCTTTGCTTGTACTACTTTCCCAATAAAATAAATGAAGAGAAAGGACTTGATTACAAAAGTTTCCTGTAATTTGACAATGAACAACAGATTTGCATTACTACTTTCTCTCAGATTTTGAAGTTGAAGTTCCCTGGGAAGACAACAAATTCTGTGTAGAAGGTGGATTGCTGACAAACACCACCTTCAGCATATCCAGAAATTGCATGTGGTTAAAAAACAAAATAAAAACTATGTCTCCTTAACTCAGCATCCTATTGGTGTGAGAACTGAAGGGGGGAGGGAGAGAAGAGGATTTTAATTGATTCTTAGAATCCAGAGAGTTGAAAAGGTCAGCATGCAGAGTAATCAAAATGTGCAACCAAATCCTAAACCAGTGAAAGAAATAAACTTGGATAACACTAGGGCAGTTTTCTGTTTCTGTTTTTGTTTTAAACAGGGTGAAAGAGCAGTTTCTATATGTAAGAAAATAAACCACTTAGAAGCATCCATGCTTAGAGTATTAAAGTGGATTATTTGCCTTGTTTGTTTGGGAAAGTCCCTATCAATAACAGGTGAGACTTAAATGCATTGTATTAAAAGGCTAGATTGTTCATTAATAAAAAAAGGAAGAAGCTAGAACTATAAATCAACAGGGACTCCTAGGTTGTTTTATATTAGGCAGTAATTAAATAATAGTTCATGTTGCTTTCTTTCACTGGGAATTACATCCTTTTCACCTCTTCTCTGCTAAAGCAGAGACATCCATTACGACGAGAGGCTACAACACTTGTCAGATGCAATCAGCTCCAAACAGCTGAAGGCCAACTGACGTGTACTCTCTTAAAGCAGGGTTTCTTCTCCCCACCAAGCCCACTGTCCTTTCACGTGCATGCAACAGTCAAAAGGGATCACATCACCTAATGAAGAAAAACAGAAGCATATGGTAGGAAGGGGCCTCAGCAGGAGAAGACTGAAATGCCAAGGCTTGCACATAAACAAAATATATGCAAAAATGTGTGTTCATAGAAGCTGTCAGGCACAGCTTCAGGAAATAATAAGCCTGCAAAGGAAGACAGAGTTTTCTGTGATCACAGTTACCTAGGAGTCTGTATTTTTAGTTTAATTTTTTACTACTCTGTAAAGTGGTGCACCAGAGCAGGCTAGTCCCAGATAGTTAATTATGCATAAGCAGTTGTAAAGTTTGAATTTGCTGTACAATATTGAGCCACATATTCTTCACAGTGTATTTTGCTTATACCTATTGCAGACTTCCACGTGACAGCTGAATTGCAAACTGTAAGTTACTTCAGCGCTGCCTTCCTTTTTGCACCCATCACCATCCATGGGTGAATGTTGAACTCAGTCCCTGAATTCACCCTGTCTTCGTAACTGAAACATAAGCACTCATCTTTTCGGAGGTGTATTAATTAATATTTTAGACGTGCATTGGGCACATCCTCCCGTATTGTTTCTTTCAGATTTGCTTCTGTGCAAAGTTAACGGTCTTCATCAAAATCCTTTCTTCCCATAATGGCTCTGATCTCGGGACTGCAGCTGTCCTGCTGCACTGAATGTTTATCATTTGCCAGGGAAAACGCACATTATCTTCCCTTTTGACTTGTCACTTTTTATGTTGGGACAACCCTAGTGTTATCACTTTGTATAATCAGTTTGACTGGAACCTTCAAACTTGTGTGTCCCTTTACTGTGAACATTTTAATATTCTATGATGATATTGTTAGAACTGGGGGATTTGTAAGGACAGAACTCAAAGACAGAACTCTGTGTGATTTCTAAAATATGACTACAAGCATTTTATGTACCAGTGCTGACAACAGATAAAACGAGCTATTGTTCTAAAAAACCAGAAGTGATATGTGCTCTCCTGCAGACCGTTGCAGTTATGAAAAAATATACTACCTTCAACCTGAGTAAAAATGCTTTCTTTTAAGTTTGAATTCCATAAATAATACACCTTGCTCCATTTAAATATTCTGTATTTTACATGAAGGATGATCACATTTCTAACATTATATTTAAAATTCATTTTCTTAACCCTTAACCGTCTGTTCTCAATGGCACCTAAGAAAGAAAATACACATTTATTTATTGATTTATTTATTTTGAGGATAACATTAAAACAGGCTATATGCTTTTAATTCTTAAAAAGAATCCTTTATTGAAAAGGTGCCTGGAATCTGCAATTTAGTGTCTGTCTAAAACTAAAAACTTAAAAGGGATGCCATTGGTTATGTGACAAAAAATCTGTGTATAAAGTTTGGTTTCCCCAATACTCCAAATGCTTTATATCCATTTATTGATCCATTTGTTTCACTGTAGGAATGTAAATGTGTAAACGGTACTTGTGAGCAATTTTCTTTCCTTTGGAAGTGATATGAAGACACTTTGCCAGGCATTGACATAATCAGAATATCAGGCCTTCTGTATTAATCTTTACTTTGAGCTAGACAAGCATCTGACAAAACAACTTCCTGTCAGAGAGTCCTACTGTTGGTAGTAACATGTGGATGTCTTCTTGGATCACTTTTAAAAGGTTTGTTCCTCTTTTACTCTCTCAGCATTTCATCCTAAAACTTCCACTTTGAGTAAATGAGGAAATCAGAAAAGACACAACTTGGGAATATGCATCCTTATGAAACTCACTCTTACACTAGCACTGACTGGATCAAAATAAAGGCGGAGTTCAAATAGGTGGTAATTTATTGCAGACTATTCAAGACCAACTGATTGAACCTCGAATTCTACTCCCAGTAAGGTGAACCATGCCTTACCATACATTTTCTTCTCTGTGGATAAATATCAAGAATTGGATTAAGATACTTTTCAGAATCATTCTTTCTTTTGGCAATGATTCTTTAGGTGGATCTAAGACAGCTCTGTTTGGCGCAGGACTGTCCCAAATGTCCTTTTAGTTATTTCATTACAGGCAAGGGGAGAGCCAGAGAGAGCAACTTCAGGCAAAATGTTGACTCCTCATGGCATGCCTGTGATTTCTGTGTGAAAGGTGTCTTCAGCATCCTGTTACACCCCTGATTCATCTCCTAATGCTCAATGTGTTAGCAAAGCTTGGCCCTGAAGGGCTTTTTTTTTTTTTTTTCTTGAAGTACAGTCTTTCAGACACTTCTGGCAATTTGGTTTTAAAATGTGGAGTAAAGAGAATAGGTCGGTAGTGCCAGGGGAACAGCTGCACTACACAATTACTAGAATAATTCAAAATAGAAGTTTGCCTGAATACTGTGGTCATTATGTAGGTTTAAAAGAGCTTATTGGGCAAATATTTTGCAAGAGGGAATAAACATTTGTGAGCAGTTCTCTAGGATAGTTTTGAATGCTTACTAATTTTTCTCCTGTACCCTTCAAAAAGTTTCCAGGAATAAAACAAGGTAGACATCTAATAATATCTTAACACAATCAAAAACAAGCAAACAGGACCATTGCTTACTGTGTTCACAAATATATTCAATTTCCTAAAACTTTTATTATTAAATAGCTCTTGGGTAAAGCATTTAGATTATTCTCATTTACTATGATCATGTGCAATTGGTAACAGGTAATTTAATTTATTCTTTGCTTAACACATAATTGAAGAAATTGACAAATATCTCATAAAGAAAAAATCTGTATGGCATCAAGAATTTTGAATTCATATTGAATAGTTGAAGATTGTTTTATAAACATGAAATTCTTCCTTTTAAATTATAATTGAAGTTATTCAGAGAATATAAAATATTTCAAATGTTAAATGTATGTTGAGAACAAAGGCATGATTTTTAAGAAGTGAATTATTTGAATATAAACTTATATTTTTAACCTCATCAGAGGTAGTGTGAATGCAAATTAAACCCATCTTTTTTCTTATATTACTAGGATTGTACTATATCTTATGGAATTTGAAAACACTGAGTATTTTCATATCTTATTTGATCTCGTGAAAATGAAAAGACCACTAATACCCGACTAGAGGCAAGTGGAAGAATCCAGCTGAACATATTTCACAAATTCCACAAAATTAAGGGCTTTGTTATTGGCCAAGAAGTGATGTCTCCTATTCAGCTCTAGGCAGAAACAATTTCTCTTCTCAAAACGATATTCTACCAAAGGCAGTTGTTAGTGTGGTGTTTCAATGCAGACACACACTTTAGAAAATACCTAGACACAGCAGATCTGTGAATGGAACCTTGTTCCAATGCAACCCTTGGAACCCTCTTGTACCGTTGGTGGGAATGTAAAGTGATACAGCCACTATGGAGAACAGTATGGAGGTTCCGTAAAAACTAAAAATAGAACTACCATACCACCCAGCAATCCCACTACTGGGCATATACCCTGAGAAAACCATAATTCAAAAAGACACATGCACCCCAATGTTCACTGCAGCACTATTTACAATAGCCAGGACATGGAAGCAACCTAAGTGTCCATCGACAGATGAATGGATAAAGAAAATGTGGCACATATATACAATGGAGTATTACTCAGCCATAAAAATCAACAAAATTGATTTATTTGTAGTGAGGTGGATGGACCTAGATTCTGTCATACAGAGTGAAGTAAGTCAGAAGGAGAAAAACAAATACCGTATGCTAACACATATGTATGGAATCTAAAAAAAAAAAAAAAAGCGTTCTGATGAACCTAGGGGCAGGACAGCAATAAAGACACAGATGTAGAGAATGGACTTGAGGACATGCGGAGGGGGAAGGGTAAGCTGGGAGGAAGTGAGAGAGTGACATGGACATACACACACTACCAAATGTAACATAGGTAGCTAGTGGGAAGCAGCCACATAGCACGGGGATATCAGCTCGGTGCTTTTTGACCACCTAGAGGGGTGGGATAGGGAGGGTGGGAGGGAGATGCAAGAGGGAGGAGATATGGGGATATATGTATATGTACTTTTATTTTCAGTTATAAATGAAATAGAAAAAAAAAAAGCAAGTCATATATAAGTAGAAAATAGACAGTGCAACTGTGGGAAATCAGGAAAACTGAGTAAATAAGAAATTGAACAAGTACATTGATGATTCTTGGTATTGCTGGATTGTTGAAGCACCTCAGATAGTATTGATTTGACTTTGGGACCATTTAGTCCTTTCTTTCTTTGAATCCTTTTTAAGACACTAAAAGCCCTCTCTTGCCTTCCTTGGTCCCTTTGCATTTCTAGGTGTTTACCAGGCTTGCTGTTATATATCCTGTTTTACTAACATTCAGTGCACCCTGCTGATATGTAATGATTCATTTATTTTATTGTTGAAAGCTTGTGTAAAGAGTTCAATGTCTAAAATATCAAAATATAAAATGCAAACGAACCTCTGGATCAGTTTCCAATAAGCAATAAGAATAAACGTAGTAATATATATACCTCGAGAAAAAGTCTGAATACAAAAGAAGAATAAAAACACTACTTCTGATTGGTAGAGTCATTCAATACATTTTCACATGGAGGTGCCAAAGCTGGATGTATTAAATGTATTTAAGCATAAAAGCACAAAGATCATGTGGTATCAGAAACAATACGAGATGTGGTATTTTACCTTGCATTTTAGCAGGAGTGTCAAAACATTTGGGGCTTCATTTATTTTTAAACTTAGTTGCTTTAGCAGTGATACATTTGTAAAGCTCTAAATATTAGCTCCCAGAGGTTATGCTTTTTATATTCTCTAACAGCGTATATTATTTGACTAGCTGACAGATATTTCAATTAGGAGAGCCTTAAGTTAAAGATTGTTTTGATAGAGTAGCTTCAGAGATTGACAGTTTGGCACTACCTTTCAACAGGCTTGGCATGTTGCTTTCAAAACAGGCAAACAAAATCATCCCCCTTAATTAATAATAATAATACATGGGTCTAGTACAATTAATTTTCTATATGGATTGTGGTTTTATACCCTCTACTCTTTTCCTTTGACAGGTAAATGGTTGAAGACAGAAGACTTATAGATTTTATATCTAGCCCATGAGGATTTTGACTGATTCCATTGAGCAGGCTCAGGTCAGCTAAGTCCTTCCCTTCAAAGCATCATGGGTGTCTCCGAGCATCATTGCAAGCTTGTCCTGGCAGTAAGCCAGGCTTCAAAAGCCGTTCACTGCAGTCACTGACTCACTAATGGGCAACTGCAAGCTTTCTGATTTTCCTTTCGTTTCATGTGTTCATTTGACATAAATTTAATTAAACCAAATCTGGTGTTAGAGCAAGACGAGATAAAAGTGATATGTCTCAAATTAAAGAACTGTGAAAGATACAGGAAACAGAACTATGCTTTTTAAAAAAAATCTGTTTCTGTAAAATATTGTCAGTTTTCATAAGCTCACTACTTAAAGTCGACCAAAAAAAAAAAAGATACCGGTATGCATTATTAAGAATAATGTGTATCCAGGGTTAGATGAAGGTCTTGGCCCCATATTCTCTGTAGTAAAACCTTTCATAGAATTCTTATGTTTTCTTTCATTCTCACACTTCAGGTAGTCACCTCTTCACAGGATATAAGACAAGTCTGCCCTTCTTCTGGCTACATAGCTCTAGTTGTTAGACAGCTCAAAAGCACACAACAGCAGAAACATGAAAAGATCACATATTAAATGTAAAAGAAATCATCAGTTTTCAAAGGTCTCTTTTGGTTTTTACTTAAGGCTAAAGAGGAGATAGAGTGAAAAAGATCATGTTGCTTAAAAAGCTCCATTTAATTGCTTTGAATGTTGCTTTAGGAACCATCCAACTTTCTCCTTTTAAAAATTGCTTTTTCCCCATTAAAAGAAATCCCAGACTAGAAATACACTATGTGAACTAAAAGCAGTTTTGCAATCTTCCTCAAGAATGCTCAGACTGATCCTCTTCCTTCCTGCAGCTGAAAGGCTGTTACTTCCTAGGACCACACTATAAGTCCTGGATGTAAAATGATTACTCTGAGCAAATACACACAAACTAGCAAGTGATTGCAGTGTCCTGTGGATAAGAATCAGGAAAACCAGAAGAATTGAGCTGACAAATTGTGTGATAGAAGGTAGATTTCCTTGGGGCGGAAAACAGTGTGTGGCGTGTGGACCCTCTGCCTTTCTTGCATTCCAACTTTTGATGGCCGACTTCTTTCATTACAAACAACTCAGATGCCTCCTGCGTACTCCCCTGACTTGATTTCTTTCTGTAGAATTCACTGGGATTTAGACTCAGGGTTTAGGATTATCAAATCCCTCTGTAACTTCTTTCGTTTAAAAGATGAAAAATTAAGGGCCAACAAGATTAAGTGACTTGTTCAGGGTCACACAGCCAGTTGTTAGCACAGCTGAGACAAAAGCTACATCAACTGACTCCCAGATGAATGTTTTTGTTTTTGTTTTCAGCACTTTGAGTACTTCATTAAAATGGATCTTTTGGATTCTTTAAAGTAAACTCTTTGTATTTTCAGGTTTTTGTCATGCCTCTGACCTAAGAGAAAATATTCCTAATGGAATAGGTAGAATTAAATCTATTTAAGATTTTCAAGCGCCTCATATGGATTTCTCCTTTTAGTACTCAATAAATGTTACTCATTGGTCAAACCTTTGTTTTTCCAGAATTACCAATGGGACCATTTTTAGACTATGATTTACGTGGAGCAGACATTACTCGTGAAAGCTATTCACGTCTTTAATATAACCACAGAACAGAGACTACATTTCATCCACAACCAAGCAGAGTGATGACCCTCAATACAATAGACAGTCATTTAGTCCTTAAGATACTTCCTTTTAAATTTTACTCTGAATTCAAGTTATCATTGAAATAGAAAAGACAGATTGTTATAGTCCCGCTTAGACAGAAAGCTTTAAAAAAAAAGAAAACCCTTCTGATCCTTTAGTCATGGACCTAAGTTTACTTACAGAGATATTATAAACTTTCTATATCCATATCTATTTATCTTTCTATCAATATAGACACATTTTTAACATAGACTCTAGTCTTTATTAAAACTAAGACTTGAAGACTCTAGTCTTAAGTTTTAAAATGCTTAATAAGACTTTGACAAGGTCCACAATGATAGCATGTGTTAACATAATTTTATCAGTGTTTCTTCAATTTACTGAGTTCATTTATTTAACAAGTATTCATTAAATAAGTACTATATGCAATTCACTGCATACACACAGCAAAAAGGGTGAATCAGCTGCTGAGTACTTGGTAATCACTTTACCCAACAAAGATGCTGTATTTTTCTTATGATATATACATATTATATACTCAAGTAATTTTACAATGTTAAACTTGACACATTATTCAAATTACTGTAATTTCACAATCCTGGAATTTAAGTATTTTGTTTTCATAATGGCTGACCTCCTAGTGATAGACTTTAAAGGTAGAAGTTCTATAAGATGCCATACTAACAGTTGAGTTGATTAATCAAAATGTAATTGACAGTGTTTATAAATCTCGCTATGCTGAACAACTGATGGTTTAAAAAAAAACAAAAAAGCACAAATAGGGCTTCCCTGGTAGTGCAGTGGTTAAGAATCCGCTTGCCAATTCAGGGGACACGGGTTCGAGCCCTGGTCCAGGAAGATCCCACATGCCTCGGAGCAACTAAGCCCATGCGCCACAACTACTGAGCCTGTACTCTAGAGCCCACAAGCCACAACTACTGAAGCCCACGTGCCTAGAGCCCATGCTCCGCAACAAGAGAAGCCACTGCAATGAGAAGCCCGAGGACCACAGTGAAGAGCAGTCCCCGCTCGCCACAACTAGGGAAAGCCCGCACTCAGCAACGAAGACCCAATGCAGCCAAAAATAAATAAATAAAATAAATTTATATATTAAAAAAAAAGCACAAATAAATTTCAAATCACCAGTCTTAACCATAAGGGCAGGAAAAAAGTATCGTTATCATCTAATGCTTTAATGACCATACAACAGTCTTCAAAAATGTCCCTTCCTTAATTGTTGCAAACCTCTCTAATCAAATATCTTTGTGATGTCTCTCTAAATATTTGGGAGTTTAATTTTTAAACTTCATGTATCAATTATAACAAAATTAAAACTTCAGATGTTCTTATCACAATATTTAGAAAAGCAGGTAAAATGCAACTTTGCACAGGTAATAAACACCTGTATCCTTGTTACAGGACATAACCTTTGAAAAGCAGAGTGACTCCTCAGGTGCAGGAAATCCTGAGTGTGTCCCCTTAAAGCATTTTCCCCAAGATTCTCAACAGTAATAAATGACTTCTGACAAATTAGCATCAAAGATTCTTTGAATAAGTATAAAAAACTATCTGTTCATCACTTCTTAAGAGTGTTTAGAAGCAAATTGCTTATAAAAACTGACGTGTGAAAAAAATCAGAGTTCAGAAAAACAAGTAAGAATTTCAAAAATAATCTGTACAATCACGTTTTAAAAATTCCCTCTGATATTCAGTGTATTGGCATTTCATCTCCAATACTTAGAATTTGGTTTAATGTCTTAGCAACCATTATTAGGCAAATGGCTCTTGAAAATGATTGAAAAATGTAGACAGACCCTTGGGAGAGTCTATTTTTCTCCTGTTAAGAATTTAGATAGTATCTAAGGCTTGGTGCCTGACATCTTAAACTTCCTCACAATGAAATTATGGTGCAGGATAACCCAGTACCAAACATGAAATGACAAGTAATTTTTTTTTAAACAAGGTTTGGTAACATCTGGATGAATGGCTGTCTTTTTAAACCTATGTTCCCCCCATCCTTGCATCTTATTTGGCATCATATTAGACAGAGTCAGTCTTGTACACGGAATTTCATCTAGGTCTCAGGACACAATTGGTCCTTTTCCTCTCCCTCCTCTCCCTCCCCCTCTTTTCTCCTTGCCTTCCCCCTCTTCATCCTTCTCCACTACCTCCTCCTCCTGTTTTGTTTTTTTTAAAAAACCATAGTAAGGATGAGAAGAGTTCATGCCTGCCACATTATTAATCAAATATATTTCATTTGGTTTATTTCCTCTCTTCTGATTGACAAAGAGAGGTGGCACAGAACATCTTTCTCACAAAATGTTATTGATCTGTGTTTTATACTAAAGAAGCAATTCTTGGTAGAAATATAAATGCAACACTAGGGCCTAAATGATATTGAGCAGGTTTTGGTATTTATCTTTCTCATTGCATTTCTGAGTACCTCTTTAAATTCTGTGCCCAAAGTGAGCGCCTACTTGCCTTAACCTTGTTCTGGCCCTGTGTAGCTCGAAAGCAGCCCTAGACAATACATAAATAAATCAGCATAGCTGTATTCCAACAAATTTTTATCTGTTGACACTGAAACTTGAATTTCATGTTATTTTCACACCATGAAATATTACTTCTTCTTTTGATTTTCAACCATTTAAAATCATAAAAACCATCCTTAACTTGCGTGTACAAAAACAGGCAGCTGACTGACCAAATCTGTAACTTTGGTCATAGTTTGCCTACCACACCTTTTGAAATTCAGGCATGTCCTGTTTTCTAAGAGCAACTACTCTGTAAAAGTTACTACATTAATATTAAGAAGGCTAGGAAACAATAAGAGTTTTCTTAGGAGAATGAAATTATGGGTAACTGTTTCCTCTACAATGTGGTTATGTTGCTTTCATAATTAAAACTACTTAAAATATTGATAGCTTATTTTTATAACTTGAATAATGTCTCTTTTGGAATGCATCAGAATCTCAGAACTGTGTGAGTTCACTTTTGATTGATTCTCAACGAGAAGTTATTCTTAACATGAAATTTCAAATCAACCAATGCTTAGCCCTTAGGTCAAGTTATTTATGATTTATGGACAAGAGTGGGCATACCACAGGCACTCGGGCTCTTAATTGTCATTAAATGCTAATTTATAAACACATATTTGTATATGTATTTATGGTAGACACGTGTAGTATTTAAACAATCAAATCACTGGATTTTTAAAAATGACTATAACCACCACTCAAACATCCCCTACTCCTCTCCCAAACAGAAGAAGTATATTAAAGAAAGGTGGCAAGATATAATGGAAGAACAAGCAAATAAAAACATGGGTTTGGAAGACGATCTATACCCCAGACCTGTTTCTTGAGCAGGTGATCAACAACTAGAATTTCTTTTCTGTTATTAGATCCTGGGAAAGAAAGAGGATATATTCACCAATTACTTAGGTGCAGGGGGGAGATAGGCTTATCAAATCACAGAGTCAAATTTGAAACAAATTTGCTCATAAAAAGTCACAAAAAGTGGTTAAGACCTCTAGTGTTAGTAGTTCTATGCAGCAATCAGATAGCTTATTGGGGCTGATTGCTTAATTAACCATGCAATCCCCAACCTTTCCCTATACGAAAATATATTTCATATTGTAAACTGCTTACTTCTCAGCATAAGTTTGCTTCACAAACTGTCTGTGAGTTTAGCTTTATAAGTGCATATAAAGTTATGCATGGCTTAAGCGATGCTGTAAATAAATAAAACATAAAAATACTGCCTATCTGGCTGCAGAAGTGAGCTACTACCAGATTTCAGCCCAGTTGGCACAAAGATAATGCTTTGGAGCAATTCAAGTCTGAAACAGCTTCAGCGATACCATTTAAGCTTGAGGTATATTGGCAGAACAAGGATATGACTAAACTAAATTTGGCTTAAGCCACCTATTACTCATACCCTCTTTCTACTGCATTCACACTCCAATTAACAAACTGTACATGATACACACACATATATTTATAGTTTATGTTTTTCCTGTGTTGGCAAATGAAACTTTTTAAATTACTTTCCATAAGCTGTGAGAATCTTCTATTCAGATCTATTTGATAAGATAAACTTGGCTCCGGAAGTGGTGGGGTGCATGGGTTTTTCCTGTTCATCTTAGAGAAGAGTTCCATTTGTACCCATTACCTCTATCCCATTACCACTTCCCACTCCTCTCGCTATGTGGGATAACGATCATCTGTACCCGTTTCAGAGTAACCAACACTCACAAGGCGGTTCTGTGCCAAACGCTTTGTATGCGCTACTATCATTTCCAATATAAGGAGAGGTACACCAATATTTCAAAGTTAAGAAACTCGTCTACGGTTACAAAGTCAGTATCTTCCGTACCAAGATAACACTCTAGTTTTTTTAGTTATAATTTAGGTACATTAAAAGACACAATGAGTTTTGACAAACATACTTAAGTTTGTACCACAACCACAATCAACATACAAAATATTTTCACCACCGTAAACACTCCCTCTTTACTGTTTATAATCAATCTGCTTTCCCCACCCACAGATCCTGGCTTCTACTGATCTGACTTCTGTCCCTATAAGTTTGAGTTTGTTAGAATGTGATTAGTATGGAATCATACAAAATACAGGCTTTTGTGTGGACTTCTCTCACTTAGCATAATACTTTAAGATTTGTCTTCATTTTTGCATGTTAATTCCTTTTTATTGAGGGATAAATTGATCAGCAGTATTCCATTGTACAGAAGCACTTCAATTTGTTTATTCACTCACATGTAATGGCACATGGGTTGTGTCCAGTTTATAACAATAATAATTAAGTCTTTATAACCATTCATATAAGGTATTTATGTGGACATGGATTTTTGTTTCTCTCGCATAAATACCTAGGAGTAAGATTGTTGAGTCATAAATATATTTGTTCTGTATGTCTCATTTTGTCAGAAACTGCCAGACTGTTTTCCAAAGTGAATGTAATATTTTACACTCCCACAGGCAATGAATGCGAGTTCCAGTTGCTTCGCATCCTCATCAGCCGTTTTAACAGGTGTGTACTGGAATCTCATTGTTGTAATTTTTATTTCCCTAATGAGTAATGACATTGAACACCTTTTCATGTGCTTGTTTTGTCATTTGGCTCTTTTCTTTTGTGAAATATCTTTTCAAATCTTTTGGCTCTTTTAAAAATTCGGTTGTTTTATTATTGAATTCTGTGATTTTTAATATATATTCTGGATACAAGTAATATATCAAACATATGTTTTGCAAATATTTTGTCCCCGTCCATGTGTTTTTTTTTTTAAGCCTTAGTTGTTGTTTTTTTTCTGTACGCGGGCCTCTCACTGCTGTGACCTCTCCCGTTGCGGAGCACAGGCTCCGGACGCGCAGGCTCAGTGGCCATGGCTCACGGGCCCAGCCGCTCCGCGGCATGTGGGATCTTCCCGGACCGGGGCACGAACCCGTGTCCCCTGCATCGGCAGGCAGACTTTCAACCACTGCGCCACCAGGGAAGCCCGAAGCTTTAGTTTTTTTTAGAACAGTTTTAGGTTCACAGCAAAATTAAGAGGCAGGTACAGAGATTTCCCCTGTAACCCCTGCATATTCATAGCTTCCCCCATTGTCAGCATCCCTCACCAGAGGGTACATTTTTTACAAATGATGAACTTACACTGAAATATCATAATCACCCCAAATCCGTAGTTTACCTTACAGTTTACTCTTGGTGTTGTACATTCTATGAGTTTGGACAAATGCATAATAACATGTATCCATCAATGTAGTATCATACAGAATATTTTTAGTGCTCTAAAAATTCTCTGTGCTCCATCTATTCATCCTTCTCCCCCAAACCTCTGGCAACCACTGATCTTTTTACTGTCTCCACAGTTTTGCCTAATATAAAGATATTTGTAGAAATATGATCAATGAAGTATTACTTGAAATAGTAAAACTTGATAAATTATTAAATTTGCTACAGTATCATAGTAGACTACTACATAGCCAAGAAATAATAATATATATAGTCTGTATCTTTGCTATATTATCAACATAAAAATATGTCAAAATCATATTATTGAATAAAAACTTATAAAACAGTATTATGGTATGATTAAAACAAATATATTTAGTAAAAAATTAAAACTATCTTTAAAAAAATAGCTGCCATTTAAACCAGCTATTCCAGGATATAGCAAAAAATAATTATCCCAGAAAGATAACCATTCCTTTGTATGTAAAACATTTTCTGAATAAGTCAGATTGACATGAAATAAAATGGTTTTAAATAAAATATAAAAGAGTGACTGCTTGCTTTTACAATGTCATTTGTGGTGCCTCTAATGTAAGAGAGAGCAGAGATGGAAGAATGGGGAGCAATTACATGATGGGACACCAAACAGAATGATGGCCACTATGTAGGGGAAATATATATCATCCAAACCAAGATATGTTTGAAGGTGAAAATGGTCTCTTTATAATTATACCCAGTGGACTGGAATATAGTCAGCTATGGTAAACCAGAAATGTGTCATCTGCTTACCTTTCAGTAATCCCTGATAAGGATCATCCTTGGTTATTCATTTTAGGTACCATCATATTTGGAGATGTCATTCTCTTCCATTATCCCAAAAGCTTTCATGGTGATTATCATGGAAAACAGCCCTGTGCTAGAGGAAATATAGAGATATGAAGGTAAAGAAGGCTAAGTAATACATTATGTGCAATTGGACAGATTGCAAAAGGGGTTATTTAGACAATTTAAATAGCCTTGGAAATCCACAGGAGGCTATGATCTAACTTAAATATTAAAGGTAGGCACAATTTCACTTTGTATTCACATATATAGCAATATGTCTGAAGTGTAGTAGGAGCCTAATAAATAAACATTTGTTAAATGTATAAAAGAAAAATACCTATACAGGAGTCTTTACATTCCTGGGGGCATTTTGTTTGTACTTAAAAATAATAATGGCTTAACGTTACTATATGCCAGATACTGTTTTAAATGATTTATATACATTAATCAATTTGCTACTTATAGCAGTCCCATGCCCTGCAAAGGCCAAGAAAAACATACCTGATATTGAAAAAAAATGGATATTATTAACGTGCTTCCATAAATAAAACTGCACAACATTGAAAACCATGGTCCATCTCAGCAAGAAGGTATTAGAAGTGATTTAGAAAGTTTGGTCTTGGTTGGGTAATTTTAGAGAGAATTCATATAAGTAAGAGTTTGCTCTGAATTGAGTATTATCAGGAAGGAGGGGGGATTCTATGATTGTATATATTAATTTGTATGAAGAACATGTTAAAAATGAAATGGGGTAATGTAAAATGGATAGAGAAGCAGGCATTTCTCACTTTATCTGCGAGAGGGGGATTTAGTAATTTTTGTGGTTTACTCAGTGATCATATTTTTTTTTCTGCTCAGACATGGTTATGAGTGATGTTGGTCGCAGAATGACCATCTGATGGTGGTGATGTCTGGCATTATTTTGTTCAGTGGGAGAACACCCAGCCTAGCTGTGAGTGCAGGCCTAGCAACAAGCTAGCTACCAATTGGCAGAAGCTACTTTTCTCTTTTCTCAGTAATATTTTATTCCTATTTTGTAGTCAAGGAAATTGAAATACAAACAAGTTGAGTAACTTGAACAAAGGCATAGAGTTAGTAACTGGTAGAGGTAGGAAACTGGGGTTTCTGGTTCTAGAGCACCTGTGAATTACTATGCTAGGAATGGTTTTCTATAACATTCAGAATTTTTCTTGGAATTGTTATGAAGAAAATATGTTTTTTTTTCTTGTTGAACAAGAAGTTTTGTTTTTATTTTTTTCGTCTCTTGAAAATGAAGAAATTGCTGGTTTCTTTCGTATAACTGATTCTGTGTGGAGACTCAGTGAATTCCTTTTACTATATTGATATTTATATATTTTCCAACAATATTTGATACACACATGTTCCTTTTTTGTGTCTGAATGACCTTGACTCTGTATTCCTCAAGAGCAGGAAATCTCCAATTTAAGAACTTCTGACTTCAGACTTATGTACGGTAAGGGACACAGAAGTTGGCTAATGTATGTGCTGAGCCTGAAGAGAATATTGGTTTCAATTCCACATCTCAATACAGGGCATCCAGGCAGAATGTCAGTATGATTACAGGAGCACAAGTCTCTTGTAATTCTGACTGTATACTGGTCATTGTCCTAGAAGATGACTTTATTCTAAATAAATCCTGTTGAAGGGGAAGGGAAGGGAGAGCATGGAAAAAGTAATTACAATGCCTGCTGCCTGTTAGGGTTTTTCTGAGGACTGAAATAAGCCTGGATAGTGTTGGCGGTGGGAATAGAAGCTCAGGAAGAATGGAGGTAAAGAAAATCAGTCTGTGCTTGACACTCCTCTGTCAATTATAGACTCCATATTTTACCAATTCTCTTCAGTAGGGAACTTATATTCTCTTCTTTTACCTATCGACAATCACAGTTACTACATAGATCTACTTGCCTGATAATAAACAGTATTTCTAATTTGTGATGGTTAATTTTATGTGTCAACTTGGCTAGGCCACAGTACCCAGATATTTGGTCAAATACCAAATTGAGTATCTCTGTGAAGATATTTTTTAGATGAGATTAATATGTAAATCAGTAAACTTTGAGTAAAGCAAAGTTTTATTCTATATTATGGGTGGACTTTATCCAATCAAATAAAGGTCTTAAGAGAAAACAGATAGAGGTCTCTTGAGGGAGAGGAAACTTTGTCTCCAGACTATCTCTGGACTTGAACTTCACCAACTTCTCCCTGAATCTCCAGCCTGCTGGCTTATACTGAAACTTTTGTACTTGCCAGCCTCTAAAATCATGTGAGCCAATTCCTTAAAATCTATCTATCTATCTATCTACCTACCTACCTACCATCTATCTATCTGTCCATCCATTCTATTATCTCTGTTTCTCTGGAGACCTCTGACTGATGAGATTTCAACCCTTCCTAATTTCATACTGGAGATTCCCATCAACTTCTTCCTTCATTATTCTTATCCCAACTAGGGCTGAAGACTTGGGATTCCCATACTTATTCCTCCAAGTCTTAAAATAAAAATCTCTAGAATTCATTTTTTTCACATCACCACTGCTACTGACCTAATTCATACCATCAACAACTCTCTCCTGAATTAATGCAACTTCCTAACTAGTCTACTTTCCCCTTTCTTCCCTTCTTCCACTACATTTTCCACACTGCTACAAAACTAATTTTATAAAATATAGACCTAATGTTGCCATTCTCAGTCTTGAATATTTTGGTGATTTCCTATGAATTTCAGGAAAATACATTTAACAAAAATTTTTTGGTGAAAAATACATGATATATCAATTAAAGGCACAGGAGACTTCATGAAAAATAGAACCACACTTTGGCTTATGTAAAAGTAAAATATACTTAAAATATTCTAATGAATTTTAGAAATTAAAATAGGAATATATCAATGCACAGTATTTCCTTTCATATTCTTTAATCAGGATCGCCTAGTCTAAGATTGCTTCACTGTGATTTAAAAAAAAAAGTTTATTTTTTAATAGTAAGCTACTAGAGATTACTTTTGTCCATAATTAGGATCAAGGTTTTTATGGCTAAATAGAGGTACCAAATAACTCTATCCTCTTTCAAAGGCTTACTGTAGTTTTTTTTTTTCTTTTTTTTTTTTTTGCAGTATGTGGGCCTTTCACTGTTGTGGCCTCTCCCGCTGCGGAGCACAGGCTCCGGACGCACAGGCTCAGCGGCCATGGCTCACGGGCCCAGCCGCTCCGCGGCATGTGGGATCTTCCCGGACCAGGGCACAAATCCGTGTCCCCTTCATCGGCAAGCGGACTCTCAACCACTGCGCCACCAGGGAAGCCCTTACTGTAGTTTTTAAAACATAGATCTACAAAATTTTTCTGGAGAATAAAAGTAGTTCGGAAGTCAAAACTGTATTTGTTTGATAAATTTACAAGAACATATATACATATTATTTCAGGACAGCAGCTAGAATCCTTAAGAAATAATAAAGATTTTCTAAGCTAACTAATGTGATGTGAAGCCAGCCTGCCTTTAAGATCCTCACATAAAATCTATATAGATTTATGTTACCTTTTCCTGAGAACACACAATATACTGTGTTTATGTCATGAAGATTATCATTCTAAGAATTTCACATTTTAATTTGAATGTTTTAAAATTTGCTCCTTTTTTGGGATAAAATATGGCTTAATAAAGGCAGAAAAATATAATGGAAAAATACAAACAAATGATCAAATTTTGTTATCAGTTCACATTTAGTATAAGTCTAGAACTGCTACTTAGATATGCTGATATTTTCTATTACAGTCTGGTTTATTTCATTTTATTATAATGCTAATTACCACCATTTAAATGACTTAATGTAACTCACTAATTTGTCTTGATGTATAGCTTAAGTAGCTATACCTTAAAATACTTTTTCTGTTGGCTTTTTGAAGAGAGTTATGGTAAGTTTTCTCACACATATAATTGGTTAAAGTTCAAGAACTAAAAATTCGAATTGAGAATATAAGAAAATAAATATTTTCTTGCTCCTCTCAAGTTAAGATTTATAATAAGCATTATTATCATTTTAAGTTATAAACAGTAAGTTGCAAAATCAGTTTATTTTTAAATCTTACCTCTTCTGACTTGAAGTCCACTTTTACATTCAGTACACTACAGGTATCTCTTCTCTATTTGTAACAGTCCACAGTTTTCCCAATTCTAGTCCCAGATGACCCCATATTTTCTGCCCTGCTTTCCATACGCATCACTGAAATACAAGTATAAAATTCCATAAATAAATACAATCATAACAGTGAAGAGAGCCGGGGGTGTAATTGGATAAGAGTAAAAAATTAAATATTTCAATAAATTTCTACATGACAGAAAGTAGCTAGGAACACATTGAAGAATGAAATGAGTTCAGAAAGCCTCAGCCCAGAAAGTTTCACGGGACTGGGGAGATCTGGGAATCAGTCTGCTGGTTAGCACCCCAGTGAGGCCCTGGTCTCAGGAGTTAGCAGGTACAATGTGGGCCAAGGGTGAGTAATAGACTAAAGGGAAGGAATTGACTAAAGATTTGACCAAGTGCCTTAAGTAGTACCAATCCCTTCCCAACCCCCACCTGCAGAGAGATATTTTAGCCTTTAATCCCAGGCCAAAATGAGTTGCTCTTCTCTAAAAGTATTGAACAACCTGTTTGCACAAATCACAATAGCCTATATATAGGATTGTGATTAACGCTGTAACGAACATAGGAGTGCAGATATTTCTATGAGATACTGATTTCATTTCCCTCCGATATATACTCAGAAGTTGGATTGCTGGATCATATGATAGTTCTATTTTTAATTTTCGAGAACCCTCCATACTGTTTTCCACAATGGCTGTACCAATTTACTTTCCCATCATCAGTGTACAAGGGTTCATTTATTCCACTTCCTCACCAACACACAACTGTGATTCTTAAACATGAGTGTGCATCAGAATTCTCTGGAGGACTTTCAAAAACACAGATTTCTGGGGCTTCCCTGGTGGCGCAGTGGTTGAGAGTCCGCCTGCCGATGCAGAGGACATGGGTTCGTGACCCGGTCCGGGAAGATCCCACATGCCGCGAAACGGCTGGGCCCGTGAGCCATGGCCGCTAAGCCTGCGTGTCTGGAGCCTGTGTTCCGCAACGGGAGAGGCAACGACAGTGAGATGCCCGCGTACTGCAAAAAAAAAAAAAAATCATTTAAAAAAAAACAACAACAAAAAACACAGATTTCTGGGTCCTAGCCCCAGAATTTTTGATTTAATAAGTCTGAGTTGGGGCCCGAGAATTGTGTTTCTAACAAGTTTTCAGGTAATGCTGATGTTGCATGTTCAAGAACCACACTTTGAGATCCACTACATTACACAATTGAGATTTCAGGGTTTTTTTTTTTTGAGACAGCAAGACATGAATTCAAACTCCAGCATACTCCCTTTCAAGCAAAATGACTGTGCTAAGATGAACTAAATTGGAAACGTTTGTTTATTTTTCTGTAAAATAGGGATACTATTGTAAAAGAGTATTTCAAATCTTAAATAATATAATGAACAGAGCCCAGCACATGCTAAACAGTCAATAAATGTTACTACAATTTTAAAAATGCAAAATGATAATATTTTTATATCATCAGGCATTTTAGGTTCTCCATGTCTGTTTTCCTAGCAATTTATGCCTGTAGGCAACAGTGGTAGACTCTAAAATATGAATAGGGAACTCAAAAGTCTCTTACATTTACATCGTGACTACATCTGAGTCTTCCTTGATTTTACTGACAAATCTGTGCATTGGGATTAGTGCTTTCACATGATGAAACCATTTAAAGGGAAAATATTTCATAACTCTTCTGATTCGGTATTTTATATTTCTAATTTGGTCAGATATAAATAACTGTTCTTGTCATAACATCCATTGTGAATTGCTCTCTTGCAGTGGCTTGCCCCTTCTTCAATCTGATAGGGAGTCACGGTCTGCCTTTCAGCTGGGGATATCCACATAAAACATATCTGGGGCAGTTTTTTAATTAAGAACATCATAACAAAGAGAAGCTAATTAAAAATGATTATGCCTATACGTAGTGAGAATTCTATACATATATGTGTATTAAAAGGTACCCACACATACACATTTGTGACAGGGATGTATTTATGTCAATTTCCAGTTCATGCTTGTTAAGGAAGTGATAATAGTACAAGTCCCTCTCTGTTTTGGTCTCATCAGGTCTGTATTCCTCTTCTCTAAGGTCCTAAGACCTCTTCCTCGAGCCACAAATCTCTAAGCTGGTAGGTCTCTTTTTCAGTTACAGGCCAGTTTATAAGCTTTGAACTTGTGGGTAATGAACGCAGGATGACCAAGCTCTTTAACTGGTTAAAACAAAGCTTCCACACAAGTTGTGAAATGAAAAGTGAATGAGATTAATTGGCTGAAGAAACAAAATTCTGCATTGAATTAAAAGTTAACTTCTCCAGCCCATTTCCAAACTTTACCTGTCTTTTGAATATTTTCCGCACATTTAGTTTTTTTTACCCAGAAGGGTGTTTGTGGGGAAAAAGCATCAATGACTCAGTTCAGTTTTGCAAAGTACTAGCAGTTCTAGAAAGGAAACCTGCCATATTGAGTAAGTGCAAAGTATGATTATTAATATTTATATTTTTAAACAGCTGACAGATGGTGAAAACAATGAAATATTTTGATAACTTCTTGCTATATTTTCAGAGACTTGAAGGCTTATTGAAAATATGAGGTTCTAAATATTTGAATACGTGGATGCTTTTTCAGATCAGTGTGACCAAATCTTTTTTTTTGCAAATACTGTGATATAGTTTAAAAATTAAGGTGGTGCTAAAAGAAAAGGGGATAAAAATACATACAAATGAAAGATTCCTGCAAGAATTCTAGTGCGATATCAGGCATTGCACCTCCAGGGCAATCTATGCATCTTTCAAACAGAAACTCCCCCAGATGAGCTTCTCTAGGATCACTAAAAGAACTTGGGCCAAGTATGTCAGCATTAAAAATACCGAATTGGCTGGAAATACTGTTGTGTGTCAACCTTTATTTGTCCTTTAAACCAAGAAAAAAAGAATAAAAGTATGCCTGTAGGCAAAATAAAGGTCCTCTCTTTCCTTCCCCTCCCTTGCATTCCTCTTACGCTCTTCAACGTATATGAGATTTGTAAAATGAATTGTAATAGAAAGTTCATATGACAAAAATTACAGTGGTGTGGCCAAGAAAACACCCAGGGGGCTTTTAGCTTCCGTTGTGCCAGGAATGAACTATCAGATCAGCCTTCTGGACTCAAATGCGACACTGTCAATAAGGATACATCATCTTTTTTGTGGTGTAGAAGAGCTGTCGGTTGTAATTCCCATTATTCTAAAGCCAGGATTTTCCATTAGTATAGCCACCTGCTGGGTTTCTCTACTCAGGTTTAATGGAGTCTGAATTAGAATTTATCACCATCTGTGGGAAGACAGGAAATGAGAGAGCATCACTAATTCCTTTCTTCATTTGTAAAGTGTATGTATAATTTTTATAAGGAAGTAGCAAAAGCAGCTGAGGTTGGAAATGGATGGAAGAATATTTTAGCTCACGTTGACATCAGAGCTCCAGACCAAGGGGAACACATGCTGTTTGTTCTAAAGCCAATTCCAGCAACAAAAAGAATGTTTTAATTTCCTATGTAATGTAGTATTGAAATCATGCAGATTCAGGATGCTATTTCTCTTCAGCTTCCAAAAAGATCTCAGAAGATTTAATCAGATCTCTAGTGAAGATGAAAGACTTGGATACATATCAAGTTCACAAAAATGAGTTCAAGATTCCTAATTACTACATTAGCTTATAAACAGAACAGTATAGAATATAGGTGTCTATTATATAGTAGTTCCTTCTTTTCCTCCAGAGATTTAAAAAAAAAAAAAAAAAAAAAAAAGCTTTGTAGAACTCAAGAAGAAAGACCAGAGAACATCAAAACCTTCAGGATGATCTCTAGAATCAGTGTAATGCCTTAAATTCATATAACTGTATCTCAGGGGTTCTGACTTACACAGAGTCACCAATGGTGCTTTATTATCATATTTAATTTTTAAAAAAACAGATGGGTTTATAGGAAAGGTGAGCAATTTGCAACTAAATTCTGGCATTGGCTAGGGGATAGAAAGCTTGCAAATCTGATCTGCCCAATTTTTTACACTGCTCCATCAGGGTAGGGTGTTGCCTTTTGGAATCTGCTGTCCAAATACATAGAGAAAAACTAAACCATTCCCGACATACCAGCTGTGAGATATATTGCTGACCACTCCAGCTAAGAACAAGCAGAGGATAATGGCAGTTCAAAAGATGAGGGGGAAAAATCCTCTCAGTAAAGAGGAAGGATTTAAAGTCAAAACAGACAGACACAGACACACACACAGACACACAGACACACACACACACACACACACACACACACACACAGAGCCTATGAAAAAACACTGCATGCCATTGTCTTTCTTCAGGAACCATGAGTTCATCCCTTTCTCATGAATCTCCCTCCATGTTTATAATCTCGGATTAATGACTCTAAACAGTGAGCCTGTTCTAAAGTCATGGGGGTCAGCTCTGTGGACTTGAGGAGCTTGGATAATTGGAAGGAATGTTACTTATTACAGTGAAGCAACAATTCCAGGGGAGGAGAGGAAGAAGCACAACAAATAACTGCACTGTTGTTCTTTAAGACTACCAAGAGAGTTCGCGCTCCTATCAGGGAGGCTGTGAAGACTGTATTGTGACAAAGCAAAATGCCTCCTGGGTGCCTGCTTCTAGTGGAAAGCTTTTGATGTTTGATCTGTAATGAGATGGAAGAGGAAAACAGTCCCTTGGTTAACTAATATATACTGGATATGAACAGATTCAAAGATTTAAGTTTCTGTTCTGGGACAAGATCCCCCATGCCACTCATTTATTATTTAGGAAATTCTGTAAGTTCTTTTCTTTTTTGTACAGAATGTGTGATGGGTTTAACATACTTCTGCTTTCATATCTGACTTGGATAATAACCCTAATAATTAGTATGCCGTATTTTGCTTTTACTAGTTTAGCTCTTTCTCAGTGTGGGTATGATGTGGCTTTATCTAATTTCCTTTTGGTGTATATGAGCAATCAGAATTCAGGGCTTCTTATTGGGCCTAAGCACTTTGTACTGGAAAGCGGAGGGGCAGTAACCTAACACAAGTGCAAAGGGTTGCACGTAACACAGAGCTCAAGATAAAGATAGAATGAAAAAAATGGAAGCAACAGCAATAAATAAATAAGCAGTTAATTTTACTCCACACGGCATGCTACGGATGATGTCACACATATGGTGATTCATACCAGGAGCAGCAACTTCAGAGACCAATTCAAACCCTAGAAAATCTGTCAGTTTGGGTTAACAGAACATTGTTATTACCTCAAGTCAAGCAGATGGAGGGCAAACTTCTCTGCTGGATTCTGCTGCTCTTTAATTAATGTCCACATTTATTATGTCAATATAATGCATCACATTTGGTCTAAAGGTTGTTTTACTTTTTTTTTTAAAGCAAAAATGATTATTTCATTTAATTTCAACATTTGAACAGTTGCACAGGATTTCAGAGGCATATATAGATACCCAAATAATAATGTTTGTATCAGTGTATAAAAGAAAAAGAAGAGAAGGAACCAAGATGGTTTTACGTATTTCATTCTTGATGTAGAGATGGATTTGTTACTTCTTTTATGAGCATTTCCAAATGAGGGATTTTGAGTACATGCATGTGAACATATAAGAAAAACAGGAATCTCAGATGATAAAGCTATGCAGATCTTATTACAGTGTTATTCCTTCATAAAGAAATTAATAGCTGCAATTCATTTAGTGCTCTGTTTAGTCTTGTCAGTGAAGAATAGCAAGTAGGAAGATAACACTGTAGAGACATCTCATCTTATCTCGGAAACTTTGATTTTCTTATGTGTGTTCAAAAGGAGCAAGGAGTCCCTGGCATCTGATATTGTGCATGAGAAACTGTGGTGTTAAATCTTTAGCACAATTCAAAGAATAAGCCTATTATGTAACAATGAAAGAGGACATGTGCCATAACTACAAAAATGCTTTCTTAAATAGATGGCAGGCTTGCATTGTTCATTTTGGGAAAATATATTTTCAGTGTCGGCTCTAGCTTTTAATTATTTAAGTTAGTCAAATCCAGAATCGTTAAAATGTGCAAATATTACCTGGAATCACTCCAAGAATAGGGAATTGAGGAATAGATTCTAAGATTCTACCATGAGCTTCACATTTTTTAAAAAAAATTATTGATAGTTTAGGCTAGTGGTTCTCAAACAGGGGCAATTTTGTCCCCCAGGGTACATACATTTCTGGGGAGGGAAGTGGACCTACTGAAATCTAGTGGGTAGAGGCCAGGAATGCTGCTAAATATCCCCAAGTACACAAGATAGACACCAAAACACAGAATTATCTGGCCCAAAATGTTAATACTGATGAGATTTAGAAACCCTGGTCTATGTCAATAAAACCACTTTATCGTCTCTAAATACATGGAAAATCTTCAGATGAGTAGGGGAAAAGCATTTTCCAATTCAACTGATTTGTTTCCATCATAGGTACTATAACTAAGGAACACAATACTAACCTTGGTTGTGTTACTTGTCAGTGAATTATATTATTATATACGACAGGAACATAGTAATGAAATACGAAATAAGTGAAAAGTTTCATATTTTATAGGTTCGCTTCCATCCACTTCTCTTTCTCTCTGTCTCTCTTATTTTTACGTCATTTTCCTCAATCTGTCTTTACATTTCTCGGAGGAAAAAAAAAAATCTCAAAAATGTACTGAATTGGCATGTTAGCATTTCTGTGTCTGGAATCCTTTTTAATTTTCAGTCCTTCAAAATCTGATGCAAAACACCTCTAGCAGGAGACTTTTCCTGTTCCTTTTTGCTAATGGTTTATTACTTAGTTCTGCATGCTTTAACATTCAATTATTTGGTGTTCTTACAAATATGAATTGTATTTCACAGTATATAGACAAGGCTATATTCAAAGAAATAATTTGTAAATGATGGGTTAAACAAAATTAAACTGTGTTTACTGCAAGACTTTTCAGAATCTTGAATATGCTAATATACATTGTAAATATCAAGAATAGGATTTAGTAACTATTTCTTTTTCCAAATCTATTACATTATAGAACTTTTTTTTACATGAACTTTCTATTACATCTGACAAAATTTGCAGTCTGAAAAACATGCCATGGATCACTCATGAATTGTCTAGAATGTCCTATTCCCATTGCTGGGTATCGTCCATAATTCCACTTTCTCACCTTAAATATTCCAAAGCCACTAGGAAGCTAAGGATCTGGTATCTGCTAGAGAACAGGCACATCCACAGGGCAGAACATAATACAAATCCCTTGCTAAACCTCTACTGCTCGTGGTCCACTCCTGGTCCAAAGGAAACACTAATACATGCTTTAATCAAAAAAAATCTGAAAATGCAGGTCAAGCTGGGTGCAACCGCCTCCTTTGACTTGCATGTTGGTCATTAGCCAACCTGTCTCTGGCATTTAGACATCTCTGCATGAGACAAGCATTGCTTGCTTCTGTCCCTCATACTGAAGAGGATGCAGATTAAATTCTTTGAGGAATCTCACTGAAGACCCTTTACTGAACAGGTAGCCCATTCCAAGTGCTAGGGACTCACAGCACAGCCTCCCCTAATAAAGTCTTTTATCAGATTTTCTAATTTCCACCCTAGAGTCTATTATAGCTTCAATACAATACTTCACTGAAGTATCATACTATGGTTTCATTTATTTTTCATCTATTTTTTTTCCAGTCCTATAGGCTGGCCAGTCTCATAATTCACCCTGCTATCTCATCTGCTCTACTTGTTGCTTCAGTTTAAAGTTCTAACAAACTGATAGATATATCTACAGGGTTGTGCATACAGAATCATGTACACTGTCCTGTAATTTATGGATAATTTAGAGAATTTTCAAAGATAATTTCACCTGTACTTGGTTTTCACCAAATTTGCTAACATCGGAATCAGACTCCAATTGTAATATTTGACTACTCTCTGTAGAAAAGACCAGATAACTGAGTTAGAAACCTTACCTTTTAGTTGTAAACTTTTGACCAGCTTTCTAAGTGAGCTAAATTGACTCACTCTACCTCTTTGTTCTGTTTTTCACCTGAGCAATATATTTTCCTATATTGCTTTTTAGTAAAAACTTAAAGCACAATGATATATGATGACTAAAACATGGTCTCAAACGTAAGATTCTTCAATATACTCATGTTTATATTAAAGTCAGTTAAATGTGCCTCTGAATTTTTGGTTCATGTTCTATTTTATATATATATATGTGTGTGTGTGTGTGTGTGTATATATATATATATATATGTATATATACACACACATACATAGTAGAAGACATTGTTTGTGGAGAGAAATTCTAAAAACTATAAGGGAATAACATGTTAAAATTTCAGTAATATGATAAATAAAATATCGAAATGTTGTTTAGTACAACAAGAAAATTGGTGTTTCCAAAATTCATAGATGTTCCATGTGAGTTTAATCATGAGAAAAGGGAGGATAAAAAGAGAGCAGAGGAAAATGGCTGTTACCTAGATGGATAAGTTAGGATTTTATTTTACTTTAAGAGTCAAAATAGGGGAATAGATTATCTTTGTAAATAAATACAAGATAAGATATAGGAATGCATTCACGTCAAGATATTCTTATAATATGGAACCAAAATACTGGATGTGTATACCAATCCCCAGAAGAATTTGAAACTGAGTAATGGATTTATAATGTTGCCAAAAATTCAAGTCTAGAAGTAAAAATAATCATGTAAGAATGAGAAAGCTAGCATAACATTTCTGACAGTACAAGAATTAATAAAATGACAAATAATGTTTTATGGTGTTTAACTGCTTCAAACTTATTATATAATGAAAGTAATAATAGTAGATAACATTTACTAGATATTACTAGATTTCATTCTTTCTAATTTCTTTATAGACTGTTAATTTATTTACTACTTATAACTGTAACAGAGCAGAATCCTAGGAGGACTTCCTGGGACAGACCCTCCCCTCATATCCTCTGCTTTAGCTCCTCTCTAAAGATGATAGATTCCGATACACATTCCCTTAGTTGTTTTGCAGATGCTGGGATCCACACTAGCTGGAAGAAATTAACACATCCCCTCCCAAAACCAGAAAATACTTGCAACAACTTCTCACCTTTTTACTTTACCTTACCATCAACCAATCTGAGACTTGTATAGGAGGTGATCACATACCCTGGGACTCCCCTCCTTTGCCTTGCCTTTAAAAATGCTTTGCTGAAACCCATCGGGGAGTTGGAGCTTTTTGAGCATTAGCTGGCCTGGACTCCTTCTATGGCACCTTACAATAAACGCTGCACTTTCCTTCAGCACAAACTGGTGTCAGATGTCAGTCAGATTGTGCTTGGGCCAACGGACCCGTGTTTTGGTTCTGTAACATAACAACCCCTTGAGATAAGTTTGTTGGGGAGGAAGAAATTTTCCTCTACCCTTCTAAGTTCTAGCTGGTCTAAGAATTAAATTGACATAATACAGATTAACAGGATAAAATCAAACAAAAGTTTAATAACATGCGTACATGGGAGAGACCCAGGAAAACTGAGTAACTCACCAAAATGGCTGAAGCCTCATCCTAAATACCATCTTTAGCTAAAGACAAGAATGTTGGGGGTAATGGGTTGGAATTTCAACAGAAAGGAAGGCAATTCACTTGAAGATTGAAAAGCAAATGTCTGGTAAATAAATGTTTGCTAGGCCATTCAGGGACAACAGGACACAGAGTGGACTTTAATCTCTAGGCCCTACAGAGTTTCCCCCACCACATCTAGCCCATATTCTCTCCAGATATCTCTGGTGATAGCTCTACTCCGGGAAAAGGCTCTTTACCTGAATTTTTAGGCAGCTAACGTAAAAAGAAAGACTTCTTGAGTTTTCTGTTTCTTAAAAATAATCAGCCTAAATTATTCCTCATGCCAAAGAGACACAATTTGCAGAACCAATTTGGATCCCCTACAAATTCTTTCATTATCCCATTATATAAGTGAAAAAGTAAAGCACAGAGTGCCCTAAGTAATTTTTCCAAAATCAAACATCTAGCGGTAGAGCCAGGGCAAAAAACTCAAGCAGTTTGGCTCCAAAGTTCTCATTATTAACCACTCTGCTGAACAGCCTAAGAGAAGCATACTGCCAGTAAAATACAATGAGAAAAGGAAACTCAAAGTCACAGCAGATATTTCATTAAAGTTAGGTTTTGTATTTGAAGGATCTGGGACTATATTAGCTTATACTTGTTTTCACAAGTATATTAACTGTTTTTTTACTGATAAAACACTCTACAAAGACACTGATGAGGTATGAATATTAGCTATTCCTATCATCGTCATTATTGCTTACTATTACTAACCTTCTGGTTGTTAAGTCTGTCAGCTAAAATAAGGTGTCCACTAAGCTTTCAGATACCATACACTATATATTTTCTAGGAAAACCTGGATTTTAGTAATTGTGCTTCATGAACAAATTATGTCATGAATACATACATATATATATATATATATTCAAAACAATGAGACTTGGGACTATGCTTTTATTTTCTATATTTTCAATGCTTACCTAACACTTGCCACTTGATAGAATAATAAATAATGTTTTTTAATGTTTTAATTATTAAATGTTTTAATGATTACTCAAAAGTAATAAATAAAAGTAATAAATAAATGCTATCGGAACAAATCAGTCAACTATATAATAATCCTATTGGTTAGCAGCTTCGGTTAAAGTAAGGAATTAAGGCTCCTTTAGGATATGACCTCAGCCCATTACTCCTTAGTTGTTCAAATCTCTTCTGTTTGGTTCTGTGATACTGTGATTATTCAGAATGGTTAAATAATTCTGGAAATTACTGAACTTGATGATAACTTTAATTTCAAGACTTTGAAGTACTCTCCTTGATGCCTCACCACCTTTATGGTTGTCTTCAAAGTTCACACTGTCTCATTTACAAAAATCTCTATGTAGATCTACTGAAAATTTTATATAATGTTTCTTGTGCTCATCATATCCTCATCAACATATTCTGAGGTTATTAATAGCATGATAATTTTGAAGTGTTATGTAAAAGAAGAAGGCTTTTATGTAAAGGAGATCACATTAAACCAAACTGAAGTTTATGCAGTATAAGCTTGAGGGAAAAGAAATTTGAATGCAAATCAAATTGGATTTTTCTGGAAATATCTCTTTAAGTCTGTGAGGAAACCACTGTAGCAGTGATTAAAATTTGTTCTCTTATTCTCTTATATTTGATTAGAAAAAAAGTTCCTGTTCTTTTGGAAAAGTGTTTGTTAAAAAGGAACTTTATAACACTTCCTGTCCCATTTAATGATTCATTCAATAGGCACTGACTTTCACCAGGGCAATGTGAGCAGAACTGGGAGTGGAACAAACACACAGCAATAGTGTTTCTATAGGATCAAAGGAGAGGAGATCAGAGACAATAAGGCAAGACTGCTTGCTCTTTTTAGAAGATTTCTTATAAAGAAAAGGGAAATTGGTCATATTAAAGGAATATCCAAATCATGGGCGTAAAAATCCCTGGCAGCCTCAGAGATGTCCTTAATGAAGCATAAAAGCAAGGAATGGGGCATCCTTTACCCTTTTGATAAAAATAGCATCGGATTTTTACTTTAATTTTGCAAAAGAGCTTTTTTTTTTTTTTTTTTGGCAGTACGCGGGCCTCTCACTGTCGTGGCCTCTCCCGTTGCGGAGCACAGGCTCCGGACGCGCAGGCTCAGCGGCCCAGCCTTTCCGCAGCATGTGGGATCTTCCCGGACCGGGGCACGAACCCACGTCCCCTACATCGGCAGGTGAACTCTCAACCACTGCGCCACCAGGGAAGCCCAGAGCTATTCTTTTATTTTCCTCATGATCTCCTGTTTTGCCTTAAATCTTATTCAAAAACCATGGTTTTTGGCATTTGAAAACTGAAGCAGGATAAGGGGGTGGGGAAGGAGAGGAGGAATGCTGTTTTAGACGGCAGTCAGGGCAGGAAGGTTTCTGTGATGGGTGATATTTCAGTAGTAAACACAGTGAAATGAGGGAGCAAGACAAGTAGATGATTAGGTGAGAGCTCCAGACCAACAGAAAAACAAAGGCAAAGATGTTAGGTAAGTATGTTTATGGGAAGTTTGAAAAACAGTAAAGAAGTTAGTGAGGAAAGGAATGGTAAGATCATGTTGTAGAGAGAACAAGGGTCAAGATGACAAGAAAATTTAAGGCCATAATAGGAACTTTGGATTTTATCTAAGTGTAATGGAAAACAGTCTGAGTACTTTGAGAGAGAATGTGTCATGATAAGAACTACATGTTAAAAGGATTATTCTGGCCACTGTGTGGTGAATAGACTTTAGTATGTGTCATATTATGTAGGGCCTAACAGACCATTTGAAATTTAACATAAATGTGATTGGAAACCATTGGAGTTATAAAAACAGCATATGAAATAATATTATTTTTGATTTAAAAGGGTCATTTAGTTGCTGTATGGGTAATAATTTTTAGGAAAAACGGGGAGATCAATTAGGAGACCATTTCAGTGGTCCAAGTAGTAAGAGAAAGTAGTGGCTTGGACTAGATGGAAGGCGATGCAGTAAGAAGTGGTTGCTTTTGGATATTGTGAAGGTTGAGAAAAAGAAAATTGATGGCAGATTGAATATGTGACTTACAAGAAAGAGAAGGGTCAATAATAACTCCAAGGTTTGGGGCCTGAGTAAACAGGTAAATGATGGTAAATGATTTGCTGAGATAGGGAAGCTTGGAGCAGGAGTGCTTATAGGCCTATGGAATGAATCCCTCTTCTTTGGACATGTCAAATTTGAGATGCTCTTAAGCCTTCAAATTAGAATATGGATTTAGCAGTTGGATACATGAGTACTGTGTTCAGTGAAGGGTTTACTGAACCCTTATTGTATTTACTGAGTCATCAGGAAGAAAGAGATGATGTGGTATCAGATACTTCCAGGCCTCTGCTTTCCAGGCATATTGTAAAATTGCATTTCTTAGATCCCTTATGGTTAGTTGAGGCCTTGAAAATACCTTTGAGAGGAAGCTATTCTAGGCTTGACCATTCGACTTCAGTATGAGGGCCTCGAGAACGCTTTTTTCCGCCATTGTCTACTGACGGTTTTACAGATGGTGCCTGCTCCGTCCGTCTGGGTCCCAAAACGAAGACAACGTGTAACATAACTCCCAACTGACTCACAATGACAAAGCATGAGTGATAAATCAACTTTCCTGTTATAGTCTCCCAAAATACAGGTGTTATGTCTTATTGTAGCATAGCCTACCTCATCCTGAATAATACAGAAATAATTAAAGCCATAGGATTGAATGAGATCATATGAGGAGTAAGTACAGAAAGAAGACAGAACAGGACTAAGGATTGAGCCACGGGGCATTCCAACATTTACTAAGTGGAAAGAGAAAGAGGATGAGGCAGAGGAAAAGCCTTTGGGTTATTTATTTATTTTTAAAAATACCATATTCCTATTATTATAGTTGCTTCAAAATTGTCAGAAATTTAATAAAAGTATTTCCCACCCTGGGGGTGGGGAAACACCTCTTTAAATACCAATTATAATCAACTATAGCACACTTTTGGCTGTATAATTATAAAATATTATTTCTCTATTAGAATAAGTGTGAGTCTGGGGCCTCTTTACCGTCAGTTTATACAGATTCTTCTGAAAAATTTTAACTACTGGGTCTGGCACAGTCATATGATAGCCCACTGCTCACAGTCTTTGCTTAACTTCATTTCTTCGGTATCTTTAGGATTGTGGTAAAACTTTATGACATATTTTAGTATGTGGCATAGTCTAGTGTTATCAGATCCTGTAAAATTTAATAGCATATGCCAGGGTTTTGACCGCATTTCCTATTTTGTTAATTGCAGAGTTATTTTGTTTTCCTTAATTGAATAATATATCCCCGAACTTCAGTTTTACATCAATATTGGATCATTTGGAGTGATAGGTATTTGGTGCCTGAAAGACAGTCATTAGAAAGACTTGAGTAAGCCCCCACCACTACCACACACAAACCTATTTGCACTCAATAATATTCACTGAGCAATATGTAAACTTTTCTATCTTAATTTTATTACTCGATATATGGTAGGCAAAAATGCTGGTTTCATGTGTCTTGATAACAAAATGAAACAAAGCTACATCTGTAGCCACCTTCCCTTGATAGGTCTGAAAAGCTTGCAACAAATGTGAACGTGTCCTGTTTCCATCAGCGACAGATACTAGCTTCATTCATAAATGTACATTTTGAAACTCCATTCTACTGCTCTTCTTTTGATACAGAAAGTTCATTTCAAGACTGTCATAATTTAACATATTTGAAGACAATTTAAACTTATGAATCCTGTTAAAAAATTAACTGCTTGTGATATTACTAACGTAAATAGCACTACTGAGGTGATTACTGGATGAACAGATACATTTCTAATATGGCTAAGCACACACAGACAGGCACTGACAATTGTGTCACAACATACTCCTCTCCCTGTCAAGGTACAAGTTTTCTTTTGAAGTTAATTTTAAAATGAGCCACAAATTCAGAAACACTGACAAATTTTGAAAGCTTATAAATTTTTATTGTTTGAGTATTGCCCAATCATTTCTCTCCTCTCATTGCTAAAAAGGATTTCAATTTCCTTTTCCCTGATCCCCTCCATTATAGATAGGCCAGCCATTGCCAGCTTGATTTTACTTTATTTTTATCATGCTAAATCACAAAGAGGGAGGGATAGAAGAACAAGAGGGAAGGGTGGGAAGGACAAGCCGTAGGCTAGGGACAGGAATTTTGTGATTGGTGGGGAACTGGTAACAGAAGGATTGGGAAGCAGGTGTGATTGAGAATTGGGAGTGAGGAAAAAAGGATGAAGTATTGCCAAATGTCAGAAATTGAATGTCCTTTCTGGGCTTCTAGAGATGCAGTTGAAAAGTGGAGTTCATTTTGACCTATTTGAACTCTGCTTCTTTAAAGACAACTCCTGCGCTGAACCAGGCTGTTCATTCATTCAGTCATTCACTCTCTTAACAATTATTTATTGTTATTTAATTACTATTTATCCTACTATCTGCCATCATTTTTCTAGGTATAGGAAATACAGTAGTAAATAAAAGAGCCCCAAATCCCAGTCTTCAAGGAATTTATGTATAGGGAGATATTAATTAAACAAACAAAACAGACCAATAATGACAAAGGAGCTTAAATCAGTAAGCAAAAATACCTCAACAAAGAAAATTTTAGAGCCAGATGGTTTCACTGGTAAACTCTACCAAACATTTAAATAATTTTACCAATCATTCTCAAACTCTTCCAAAAAAATTGAAGAGGAGGACACACTCCCAAACTCATTATATAAAGCCAGCATTACCCTAACACCTAAGGACACTACAAGAAAACTACAGGCCAACATATCTGATGAATATAAATGCAAAAATTCTTAGCAAAATTGTATCAAACTGAATTCAACAGAACATTAAAAAGATCCTATATCATGATCAAGTGGGATCTATTCCAGGCATGTAGGAATGGTTCCCATATGCAAATCAATAAACACGATACATCATGTTTATAGAATGAAGGATAAAAATCATATGATCATCTCAACAGATGTAGAAGGAGCATTTGATAAAGTTCAGTATCCCTTCATGAAAAAACTCTTGATAAAGTGGGTATAGAAGGAATGTACTTCAACAGAATAAAGGCCATATATGACAAACTCGCAGCTAACATCATACTTAACAGTGAAAGGCTGAAAGCTTTTGCTCAAAGATCAGGAAAAACACAAGGGTGCCCACTGTCAATACTTCTATTCAACATAGTACTGGATGTCCTAGCCAGAGCAATTAGGCAAGAAAAAGAAATAACAAGCATCCATATTGGAAAGTAAGAAGTAAAATTGTCTCTGTTTGCAGATGATATGATCATATATAGAGAAAACCCTATAAACACCACCAAAAAACTGTTAAAACTCATTAACAAATTTAGTACAGTTGCAGGATACAAAATTAACCATAAAATTTACTTGCATTTCTATACACTAAAAACAAACTATCTGAAAAAGAAATAACAATCCCATTTACAATTGTGTTAAAACGAATAAAATACCTTGAAATAAATTTAATTAAGGAGGTGAAAGATCTGTACACTGACACGCATAAATGGAAGGATATTCCTTGTTCATGGATCTGAAGAATTAACACTGTTAAAATGTCCATACTACCTAAAACCATCTATACATGCAGTGTAATCTCGATCAAAGTTCCAATGGCAGGGGTGGGATGAATTGGGAGATGGGGATTGACATATATACCCTATTGATACTATGTATAAAGTAGATAACTAATGAGAACCTACTGTATAGCACAGGGAACTCTACTCAATGCTCTGCGATGACCTAAATGGGAAGGAAATCTGAAAAAGAGGGAAACCAACTATATTGCAATAAAAATTAAAAAATAAAAATAAACACACTGGAGAACAGTTGTGAAGGTATAAGGCAGAAAAAAAAAGGAAAAGTGACATAGACAGAATATTTCATATGTAATGAAACTGAATACAGAAGACAATATATATATAATTAAATATTATCGCTAATAAAATAAAAAGAATGGACAAAGATGACAAGAATATAAATAAAAAAATAAAACTAAGTCTTGGGAAAAAAATGTTCCAACGGCATTTTTCACAGAAATAGAACAAACAATCTTGAAATCTGTATGGAAACACAAAACACCCCAGATTGTTAAATCAATTCTGAGAAAGAAGAAAAAAGCAGGAGGCATCACACTTTCTGATTTCAAACTATATTAAAAAAGCTATAGTAATCAAAACAGTATGGTACTGGCATAAAAACAGATATATAGACAATGTGTTCAATGCAACAAAATTGAGAGCCCCAAAATAAACCCACACATATATGGTCAACTAATATATGACAAGGAGCCAAGAATACTCAACAAGGAAAAGATTGCCTCTACAATACATGATGCTGGGAAAACTGGATAACAACATGCAAAAAGAATAAAACTGGATGCCTACTTTATGCCACTCACAAAAATTAACCCAAAATGCATTATAGACTTAAATGTAAGACCTGCAACCATAAAAATCCTGCAAAAAAATCACAGGAAAAAATCTCTTGACATTGGTTTTGGCAATAATTTTTTGGATATGATACCAAAAGCACAAGCAACAAAAGCAAAACAGATAAGTGGGGCTATATCAAACTAAAAAGCTTCAGGACTTCCCTGGTGGCACAATGGTTGAGAATCCGCCTGCCAATGGAGCAGACATGGGTTTGAGTCCTGGGCCGGGAAGATCCCACCTGCTGCGGAGCAACTAAGCCCTTGTGCCACATCTACTGAGCCTGCGCTCTAGAGCCTGCGAGCCACAACTACTGAAGCCTATGCACCTAGAGCCCATGCTCTGCAATGAGAGAAGCCACTGCAAGGAGAAGCCCATGCACCACAATGAAGAGTAGCCCCTGCTCGCGGCAACTAGAGCAAGCCCACGCGCAGCAATGAAGACCCAATGCAGCCAATAATAAATAAATAAATTAATTAATTTATAATAAATAAATAAATAGCTTCTGCACAGCAAAGGAAACCATCAACAAAATTAAAAGGCAACCTATGGAATGAGAGAAAGTATTTGTAAATCATGTATTTTATAAGGGCTTAATATCCAAAATATATGAGGAACTCACACAACTCAATAGCAAATAAGTAAATAATCTAATTCAAAATTGGGCAGAGGACATGAATAGACATTTTCCAAAGACATACAAATGGCCAACAAGTATATGAAAATGTGCTCAATAATCATCTGGGAATTGCAAATCAAAACTACAATGAGATATCACCTCACACCAGTTAGAATGGCTGTGATCAAAAAGAAGAGATAACAAGAGTTGTTGAGAATGTGGAATAAAGGGAATCCTCATGCAATGATGGTGGGAATGTAAATTGGCACAGCCATTATGGAAAACAGTATGGAGGTTCTTTGAGAAATTAAAAATAGAACTACCATATGATCTAGCAATCCCACTTCTGGGTATATAGCCAAAGGAAATGAAATCACTATTTAAGAGGTATATACATTCCATGTTCACTGTAGCATTATTCCTAATAGCCAAGAAATGAAAACAGCCTAAGTGACCTAAACAACCCATTTTACTATATTACAATTTATAGTGTAACATTACTTAGCCATACATTAGAAGAGAATCCTGCTATTTGTGACATGGGTGTACCCTGAGAGCATTATGCTAAGTGAAATAAATCAGACAGAAAAAGATAAGTATTGTATGATCTCAATTATATGTGGAATCAAAAAAAGCTAAACTCATAGAAGCAGGGACTAGATTGGTGGTTGCCAGAGGCTAGGGGGAAGGTGGTGGAAATGGGGAGTGGTTGGTCAAAGAGTATACATTTCCAGTTAGCAGATGAATAAGTTCTGGGATGTAAGGTGCAGTATAGTGACTATAGTTAACAATACTGGATTGTGTACTTGAAAACTGCCAAATGTTTTCACTGCAAAAAGGAAAAATGAAAAAGAAGATAACTATGTGAGGTGATGTGTGTGTTAACTAACTTTATTGCTATAATCATTTCACAATACATATGTATACTAAATCATCACATTGTACATTTTAAACTTACACCATGCTATATGTCAATTGTATCTCAATAAAGCTGGGGAAAAATTAAATAAAGTAGTAAAATATATGGCAGAGAATGATAAATTGGCTAAAATGAAACACAAATCAGAAAAGACTGGTATGAAGTGTGGGATTGGGGGAGGCATTATAAATTGGAATATCAAAAAAGGCCTCACTGAGAAGGTGACATATCTGCAAAGTTTTGACATTAAGGGAGACATCCAAGAAGACAGCTGGAAGAAGAAGCCTCCAGGGAGAATTCAGAGCAAGGGAAAGGCCTTGAGTTATTGGAATCCTTGTCTGTTCCAGAATGAGCAGGGGCCTGTGTGGCTAGAGTTGGGGAAGCTGGAGCGAGTTAGGAGGACAGATCAGAGAGAAAACAGAAGCAGGCCTTGGATGTTGTCTGGGGCCAGTTTGAGAACTAGCTTTTTTTTTTTGCGGTACGCGGGCCTCTCACTGTTGTAGCCTCTCCCGTTGCGGAGCACAGGCTCCGGACGCGCAAGGCTCAGTGGCCATGGCTCACGGGTCCAGCTGCTCCGTGGCATGTGGGATCCTCCCGGACCGGGGCACGGACCCGTCTCCCCTGCATCAGCAGGCGGGCTCTCAACCACTGCGCCACCAGGGAAGCCCGAGAACTAGATTTTATTCAAAATGAGTTAGGCCTTTGGAAAGTTTGGAGGTTTACACATGAAAAAATCAAAGAAACATGGTTTTATTTACATCAAGGTATTATATATTCTTCTGTGATGGGTCACCAAATTAAGTGTTAGGGTTCAAAACAATTGTTTTCAATTTCAGGCATAAATTCAAATGTGGTGGATAGAACTATTTACATTAAAAATATAGGGCTTCCCTGGTGGCACAGTGGTTGAGAGTCCGCCTGCTGATGCAGGGGACACGGGTTCGTGTCCCGGTCTGGGAAGATCCCACATGCCGCAGAGCGGCTGGGCCTGTGAGCCAGGGCCGCTGAGCCTGCGCATCCGGAGCCTGTGCTCCGCAATGGGAGAGGCCACAACAGTGAGAGGCCCGCGTACAACAAAAACAACAACAACAACAACAACAACAACAAAATATATATAGTTATGATGTTGTTTCTGTGAAATTACCTTTGGAAACTATAAAGTTCTCTTTAAACATTGGTTAAGTAAAAATAAAAGCCTTCTTGTAAAGAGCCTTATTCCTATCAGGTACTAAATAAAAGAGGGCTATTATTATTGCTATCATCTGAGTTTCTCCCTCTTCATGTGAGAGCCATCCTGTGGGACTAAGACATCAATTACACAAAAAATATAGGGTAAATAATGTTTTATGTGAGAATAATATCCTTTGTAAAACATTTTTTCTTGGTTAGTTTTAAAGGAAGTATTTGCATTGTCATAATATTACCCCTTCAACACAAATTGTTCTCTAGTTGACATAAGTTATGTTGGAGGAAAAAAGGGAGAATTAAATGATGACTATTAAAAGTAATGTCTGAGACAAACTGAGATAGACTTTATCTTCCATTAAACCCAGGCTTGTGGTGAGGGGGTGAAAGACTGTACTCTGAATTCAATATTAAATGTGTATAGAGTAAACCAAAGTCCAACCCCAAAAAGCAAGGGATGGGGGAAAGTTCTAAATTTTAATAATTTGAAGGGGTTATAAATGCAATTCACAAGTTGTTTTTTTTTTTTTTTTTTTGGTTTGGAACTTTGATTCAGACCTGCCCTCTCCCAGTGCCCACTATAGGAGGTAACAGACAGAAACTCTACCCTGGGGTAACTGAATCAAAGTGCCAGTGTGGCAAAATGGCTACAGATAATGGAAATTAAATGAGGACACTACTGAACAATGTTCTCTGGAGGCCAATAGGTCTAGTCAATATAAGGCACCGGGATATTGGGCAGAAGGCTTTCAGACTATTTACAGTCTCTGCTGACTTGTAGGGAAGATTCTCCAAATATAGTACCAAGTCTCTGCTTAGTAGGCATTTCAAGGCAGATAGGAAGGAAACATCTATCATATCTAAATACTCTCCAATTCTTCCAGACACCTAGGCCAGAGTTGGGAGGAATTTGTTGAAAAGCAGGACACTTCCCACAACACAGCTATGTATTACTGACTCCAGTGGTAAATAAGTAGTAGGAAGACACTGATTTCAGGGTCTTAGATTTGAATCTCAGTGTAGTCACTTATTAGAAGTCTGGCCTTGAGCCATCTTTCTACCTGCTCTACTCCATCAATTAAAGAATATAACACTTACATTTTAGGATTAAATAAAATAATGTGCAGTGCATGATACATAGCAGGTATGCAGTGTAGTATAAATAATATTAGCTAGTTCCAGTGAGTTGGGATCAATGTATAATGGATATTAGGGACATCTTAATGTTTACAATTATTATCCTTTTATATTCAAATAATTGAAATATTGTGTTATGGTCAACAGCAAATAAATCTATCAATTTTACTCTCCCCACCCCACTATACGAACAAAGTAAAACCATCTTTTAAATAACAACCCATTTGGGTGGCAACCCTTATTTTCAATAATTCTCTCTACCTTTGGGGGAAGGTGAAAGAAAGAAAGTATAAAGAGCACTTACAAAGGTTATTATATCCCTTACTCTAACTTTTACTTCCCTCCTCTTGAAAATTATCATTTCTATACTTATATTATGTATCAAAAAGACAGCCAGTTTAACTCTCTCTGTCTCTCTCTCTTTCTCTCTCAGCATACAAGGTCATTAATTGCTATTGGGACCTTCATAAACCCTAGTCTGCCGATGGGGTGAGAACTCTATTGTTAAATGTATTATGGCAGGACTGTCTTTGGAGATTGCCTGCTTGATTGCTTTGTAGAGGCCCAATGGCACACAGCAATTAAAATCCATAGACCTCTATAACCCTTCTGATGTTTTATGGGCCTTTTTGTGTCCTTCGGTAGAGTTTACCATTTGTGTATTTCCCACTGGGTCTCTCTTTCAAAACTCTAAGTGGGATTTTTTTTTTATCTACTGTGATAAAGCTAGTTATACATCATGTGAAAGGTTAATGAACATTTTCAAAAGGAGCATATGTTTTAAGTCAGAAGGTGAAAGTTGTAGTAAAGAATGGTTATATAAAAACTAATAGTATTTTCCCAATCTCATCAGAGTTAATTTTTACAAACCTCAACAATACCTGTGATTCCTAAAGTAAAGCATAGCTTGTAAGATTGAAATGACCCCAAAATTTAAGGAAGTGACTTGAGTTTACATGAAAAGCCCACTTTTGAGCTACTGCACAAGAAGTGCACTATTCATCTGTCAGGTTTATAACGTATGCAGAATAGATACATCTATTTATTTTCTATTTCATTGGAACTAGAAGTTTCACCTTAATAGAGGGCTTTGCAAACAAAGATTCCTAGCTTGTGTCCAGATGTGAGAAATTTGATATTGTAATAACTGGGGAGAAGACAGAGAAAAGACCACCAGAGTGGTGTTAAGGAAAGCAGCACAGCTAAGTATAAGTTACGGGTCTGAAAAGTCTCATGGTACCAGGTATCCTTCTACTTTCAGCACCACAACCAAAGCTCCCATAACCCCCAAAATGAAGTCATTAGGCAATTCATAATGCTTTCAGTCATTTGCAACTGTAATTGTTTTCTTTCTCTACCTTCTTTCCATTCCCCAGCATATTCTCACTCTTCTTTATTCTCTGCGCTCCCACTCTCACATACTCAAAGGGCATTTAGAAATCTTCATTGGAAAAGTGATTTCTACGCTCTGAAAGCAAATTGTTCAGTACCTGGAGCTCTTTGAAGGAAAAGCATTTGTGGACTTCAGAAAGTGAATACTAAGCTTCAGACTGTACTCTGCACGAAGCTCACATATTCTACAACTTCACAAGCTCTTATTTTAGGTGTAAATGGTAGACATGAGAAGAGGGCAAGTCCCTTCTTATGAAGCTCTTGTTTTAGGTGTAAATGGTAGACATGAGAAGAGGGCAAGTCCCTTCTTATGAATTTTCTAAACCACGTTCTGAAGAGCGTTTTGTGTACTGTAGCTATGAGAAAAGTGATTACCCCATCAGGTGTAGGTGGTGTAGGAGGAAAGGAGGATGAATGTAATGATAATGCATTATTATTTAATGGAGAGAGGACTAGTTCTTAAACCCCATTACCAGATGGTCACACATCAACAGGAATGATTCAGTAACTTTTCGTTGAGCTCCATGGGGTTCTTATCTACTTAAGAACACATACTGCAATATGCTTTTTAAATATTATGCTTTTAAAATTTCTAAATGCTATTGCTTTTAAAACTATGTCAAGTGTCAACTGCTTGAACTGTAAACAATTCACTCTAGTTAACAATGTTTTTCTACGGCTGTATTTTCTAAAGTATAGTCCATGTTCTTTATGCATCTAGATCACCTATTATGCTTGTTTAAGAGATTTCTGGGCTATTCATTTGAATTGGTTTATTTGGGAATATTCATTGAAGGCGATCTCCTCACATGGTCCTTAAGCACACAAAAGTGTGAAAAAACTTGTTCTAGAGTTTAAATGCTCAGTATCTTTTATGCAACAAGGAGTTGGTCCTGAATATAAACACACATTCCAGGTACTATGTAGATGCTTTACACATAATCACACATTTAATATTCTCAATATTCTTGCAAAGTAAGTCCCATTACCTCTAATAGGTAACACTTAGTGTTCATTTATTTATCAAAACTATTTTTTGAATACATAATGCCTTCTAGGTATTGAAAAAAAATGATGAATTACACAAAACCTTTTCTTGAGTAGCTTTCAGTTTACAAGTAATCTGAAGAGAAGTAGGGAGGAATTAAATCTCATAATTTCTCACTTTGGCATTTAAAAGGTAAAGTCTTTTATATATGGCTCAGGTATTCTTTTAAATGAGGTATATCTCACTATACAGTTCATATGATTCATAACTATGCAAACTGTGTTAAAAATAGAAAAAGTAGTAAAAACTACTGTGTTTGTTTTATGAAGCTAGCACAGTATCAATGCCAAAATAGGGAAGAACAATAAAATAAAATAAAAATTATAAACCAATCTCATTATTGTATAAAATGGTTAACATCTAAATGGAATATAAACAGATCTTCCCCTAGTAATGCGTATAAAATGCATTATAATAAATGCAACAAATTCATCAAAATTAAAAAAAAAAAGCTTATCCCAAGAATGCAATGGGATTTTAACACAAGTACACTTATTAATATACTTTACCCAAACAACAAAGTATATGAGAAAAATAGACTTAGGACAGGTAGAAACAACATAGAATTCAACAACTATTTATGATTTTAAATGTAACTTAGCAAACTACAGATAGGACGGGCTTCCCTGGTGGCGCAGTGGTTGAGAGTCCGCCTGCTGATGCAGGGGACATGGGTTCGTGCCCTGGTCTGGGAAGATCCCACATGCCGCGGAGCGGCTGGGCCCGTGAGCCATGGCCACTGAGCCTACGCGTCCGGAGCCTGTGCTCCGCAACGGGAGAGGCCACAACAGTGAGAGGCCCTCGTACCACAAAACAAAAACAAAAACAAAAACAAACAAAAAACTACAGATAGGATGGAACTCCCTTATAGGTAAAAGGTATGTCTTACGTAAACAACAACAACAAAAAACTATAGAAAATGTTAATGTATGAAGCTTTTGAAATATTCCCACTGAAATCACTGAAACACAAGGCTGCCTGCTATTACTTAAGTACTGGAAGTCCTAGCCAATTCAGTCATGCCAAAAATAAATAAAATTAAAATATAATAAAATAAAATATAATAAAATAAAATAAGAGGCATAAGATGGAAAAAAAGCATAGAAGTTGTTGTGGTTTTTTGATGTGTGTGTGCACAGAGGACAAGATTGTACATACATAGACAAAGAAGAGAACTCAGCATAACTGCTGGACACATACATGCACACACACACATGCAATCTATATCTATGTTTGTATGTCTATGTCTATATCTGCACACATAAAGTAAAATCTTATTCAAAATAGCAACAATATGTATGTTATCTGAGATTAAATCTACAAAAGTAGCACAAGAAATTTAATGGACAAAAATACAAAACTTTTTTGAAGCGTGTGAAAAAATGCATGAATAGATGCACTATGTTTATAAATAGAAGTGACAGTACTATATAGTCTTATAAAACTATTAGTTTTACTCCAATCTGTACATTTAATTCAATTTTATAGAAAATCTCAAAGGATTTTTCATGGATCTTTAGAAAATTTCTATAAGATTTAACTCTTCTTAACAGAAAAAAATGTAAGGAGTAAATATATATGTATATATATGCACACACACATATATATATATATATGCACACATACACACATATATATATATATATATATATATAAGAAAGCCAAGGAGATTTCAAAGATTAAGGCGAAGGGATTTTTATAAAGATTTAAATCAATTTTTTTCTATATTGGGTTACAGAAACACAAATGAATTCTAGATAGACTAAATCATAAATGTGACTAGCAAAACTTTAAAACTTATAGAGGAAAACAATTTTAAATATAGAAACATATCTTAATGGGTAATTTCAAAACAAATGTTGAGTGAAACAAGAAGTCATAGAATTGAAAGTATCACATTATTTATATAAAACATTTAAAACATAGGAAACAGTACTACATATTGACTATCAACATACATATGTAATTTCAAAAATGAACTATGGGGCTTCCCTGCTGGCACAGTGGTTGAGAATCTGCCTGCTAATGCAGGGGACACGGGTTTGAGCCCTGGTCTGGGAGGATCCCACATGCCGTGGAGCAACTAGGCCCGTGAGCCACAACTACTGAGCCTGCGCGTCTGGAGCCTGTGCTCCGCAACAGGAGAGGCCGCGATAGTGAGAGGCCCATGCACCGCGATGAAGACTGGCCCCCGCTTGCCACAACTAGAGAAAGCCCTCGCACAGAAACGAAGACCCAACACAGCAAAAATAAATAAATAAATTAATAAACTCCTACCCCCAACATCTTTCAAAAAAAAAGAACTATGTTAAGAGACTGCAATATAGGATATGGAGACACAGAAGTTAAAAGGACCAGGAGGTTCAAAAGACTTCAGCTATATCTGTAATGTTTTATTAAAAAAAATAATACTTGAAGCAAATATAACCATTTGTTAATTCTTGGTGGTGGATATATGGGAGATTTTGTATATTTTCTGTGTGTTTCTATATGTTTGATGTCAAGCTTCTGGTCACTGAACCACATGCTGAGTAGCAAGGACCTTGATGATCTTCTGTTTTAAGGAAATAACTCTGTATTTATTTGCAACAAATCCTGCTAATCTCTTTACTGGGAAAATGAACAGAGTAAAAGTCTAGTAATTTATCCTGGCTGCCTATTATATGGTATTTGGTAATTTAATATAACCTTTAATGAAAACTAAAATAAGTTACTTGGCTTTGCTAAATGCGTGGGTGAAGGTGGTTGCAAAAAAAAAAAAGCACATTAATGAGGAAGCAAGCAATCCCACTTTTGAAATACAAATTATATCAGTCAATAAATTAATATCTATATCAATTTACTATCTATCTATCTGTCATCACTTGAATCACTTACTTCCATTTTACTCTAAATTTTATAGTATCATTTGCCAAGAATTCATTGTGATGTAGATGTATTGATACAAGGCACAAAAGTTTATAAAACAGGATTTATTTTAAAAAAAGCTACTGAATTTAACTAAAGTGAGACAGATTTATTTTTATTTGTTTTTTGTCATCAACATGATTTCCCATTTTTATAAAAAAAGTTTAAAAATTATTTTAAGTGAATTAAAAGAATGATTAGACATCAAATTACTCTTACAAAATAGCAGTTAATGATTTAAGTCTCAATGATTACAAACATGTGGAATAAATAACAAAAAATAAAACATAATCCACCAAATTGAAACCCAGAATAAAACATGTTTTAAATTGTACTGTACTTTAAAAAATAAAATAGATCTTACACCAAGCTATAGAATAAATGAACAGAGTAAAGTATAATAATGAAAAACAAGTGCCAATTTTTCTCATAGGCAAAACTAATTCCACTGGCCACACAGAATTTTGAAAACATAGAACAACAAAAACAAAACAAAATGGTCTTTTTGAATAGAGAAGTAAATCTTGTGCATAAATCAGATGGGGGTATTTATACCTCATTCTAAAAAGAAAAGGTCCTTTTGGACAGTGATGTCTGACAGTTCCTCAAGCAGGGTGATCAGAGGCCAGGCTCACTACTGAATTTCAAAGTTCTAGAAATGTGCCATGAGAAAAGCAGAGAGATTCAGACAGAAATGAATAAGTAGGAAGCTATAAATGGAATAGTCAGGTAAGTGTTTTCTTGTTCATGCTAAAATACTAGAAGAAAAAAGGATATAAATTTTACTCTTGATATTACTGACAAACAGCTCTATGAACTTCTTTGTGACACCTCTCTGGGCTTCAGTTTACTCATGTCTAAGAAAGGAGTGGTAAACTAGTAATTTCTAAAGCGTCATCTAGTTCTAAATTTTATTATTCATTGACTGTAAGATTATGGAATTCATTGCTACCACCTGATAATAGCATAAGTAAAATAAACTTGCTAGGTCTAAGCTTACTATTAGTCCTGCTTAATAATTTCTGACAGAAACTCTTTCAATTTTATACTAAGGAAAAATAAATAAACATGAAACATATCAAAACAAGGAAAAAGGAAATAACTTATTTTACTGTTGGACATTTTGACCACAAGACAATCAGTCAACTTATTGCAGAAACCTGGAGGCATTGCCACTCTGGCTTATGTATGCCTAAGACATAATCCAGCACAAAGAATAAACATTAAGGAAGAAAAATATCTAAACGACAATAGAACAGAAATTATGAAGTTCTGAAGGATAAATTTTATATAGCCAAGGATTTTAAAATTAAAATATTGTAATTCATGTGGAAAAGGAATTTATGGGCATTCTGAAGTTTAAAAAAGAAATCAGAAAACCTATCATCTACGTATTTTTTTAGAAAATACAAAAAAAAGTTATTTAAAAACAAACATTTTCTGGCAAACTAAAACATATGCTGAAATTAATAATTTTGTGGAGAAGACATTTAACAATGATTGATAGGAAGGACAAAAACTTCTTAAATAGAGAGTTAAGCTCAAGTAAGAAAGTTAAGTTCGTGTAGGGGCTGACTGTAATCCTCCCCGTAGACCAGAGTAGCCAGCAGACACCACCTTTGCCTTCTCACTCCCCTGCTCCAAATCACCAATGTCTCCCTGGAAGGGGCTTGTATATATGTGTGGTGCCCCAGCTTTTGTGACTGCTACCCAAAGGATGGGTTCCTGGATCTCCTGGCTTGATAGCCAACGGGTCTTGCATTTATGAGTCCCACAGGACTGTAGCAAACACAGAAGCAGTTATTAATGGGACCAAAATCACACCTCCCCTCCAACCCCCAGCTATATACTTGGGCTCAGCACAGACGGAGCAGGCAAAAAAGCTTATTTCCCAGTTTATCCCTGGAAAGGGAGACTACATACATTTCCAGCTGCTGCCTGATGACCTGGCTTCCAATCAGCCTGCATCTAGGTGCTCACTGTGATTTCTCCCCCTTGGGACCCTGGCAAATCTTGGCAAAACCTCAACTACTGGGAGCTACTAAGAACAATGAAGGCAGCTTGGACAAACACAAAGATTTGAGAGGCAACCAAAAGCTCAGGCTAAGCTTGTTGATAAGTTTCATATCCTATACAAGACCACTCCACTCAAGATTGGGAGAGATGGTTGTTTTATCTGATGTGCAGAAATCAAAACAGAAAGTAAAGAAAAATGAAGAAACAGGAATATGTTCCAAACGAAAGAACAAGATAAAACCCCAGAAACAGAGCTTAATGAAATGGAGGTAAGTAATTTACATGATAAAAAGTTCAAAATAATGATCATAAATTTGCTCATGGAGGTCAGAAGAAAAAATGCAGGAAGAGAGTGAGAAATTCAACAGAGAATACATAAGAAAGTACCAAAGAGAAATCACAGAGCTGACAAATACAATAAATGAACTGAAAAATTCAATAGAGGGGTTCAAGAGCTGACTGGATGAAGTAGAATAAAGCATCTGTGAACTGCAAGACAGGACAGTGGAATTTATCCAATCAGAGGGGCAAAAAGAAACGAGAATCAATATAGCATAAGGAATTTACGGGACACCACCAAGTGGACCAATATACAGTTTCTAGAGGAACCTGGAAGGAGAGGAGAGAGAGAAAAGGGTATAAAACTTATTCATAGAAATAATGGCTGAATATGTCTGTAACATGGGGAAAGAAACAGACACCCAGATCCAGGAAGCCCAGAGAATTCAAAATAAGATCAACCCAAAGTATCCACACCAAATCATGTTATAATTAAAATGTCAAAAGTTAAAGACAAGGGGAGAAGTTTAAAGCAAAAGAAAGGCAACCTGTTACAAGCAAAGGAACCTCTCATAAAACTATCATCATATTTTTCTGCAGAAATTTTCCAGGCCAGAAGGGAGTTGCATGAAATATTCAGTGCTAAAAGAAGAAACTGCCAACCAAGAGCACTATATCTGGCAAAGCTGTCCTTTATAACTGAAGGAGAGAAAGAATCTTCCAGGGAAGCAAAGGTGAAGGAATTCATCACCACTAAACAGGTCTTAAAGAAATGTTAATGGGACATTATTCAAGCCAAAACAAGAGGACACTAATTCATTACAGGTAAACATATGAAAATATAAATCTCACTGGTAAAGGTAAATATATAGTTAAATTCAGAATACTCTAATATTGCAATGGTGGTGGGTAAATCACTTACAACTCTAGTATAAAGATTAAAAGACAAAAGTATTAAAAATAGCTATGACTACAATAATTTGTTAATGGATAAACAAGGTAAAAAGGTATAAACTGTGACATCAAAAACATAAAATGTTGGGAGGAGAGAAGAATGTAGACCTTTATTATGTGTCCAAAGTTAAGTTGTTGTCAGCTTAACAAAGACTGTTATAATGAAGTTTTATGTATGCCTCACAGTAACCACAAAGCAAAAACATAATAGATACACAGAAGATAAAGAGAAAGGAATCTAAGCAAATCACTACAGAAAATCATCAATTCACAAATAAATAAATAAATAAATAAAGGAATTACAAAAAAGCCATAAAACAATTAACAAAATGGCAATAAGTACATAACTATCAATAATTAATTTAAATGAAAATGGGCTAAATTCTCCAATCAAAAGACACAGAGTGACTGAAGGGATACAAAAACAAAACCCAACTATATGCTGCCCACAAGAGACTCACTTCAACTATAAGGACACACACACTGTTAAGACACTGATGAAAGAAACTGAAGAAGACACAAGTAAATAGAAAGAAATTGCATGCTCACGGATTAGAATTGATATTGTTAAAATGTCCATACTACACAAAACGATCTACAGATTCAATGCAATCCCTGTCAAGATATCAATGGCTTTTTTCAGAGAGATAGAAAAAAGAAGCCTAAAGTTTATACAGAACTAAAAAAAGATTCTTAACAGCCAAAGCAATCTTTACAAAGAACATATCCGGAGGCATCACTTTTCCTGATTTCAAACTCTACTACAAACTATAGTAATCAAAAGAAGTGTGGTATCAGCATAAAAACAGACACACAGATTAATGGAACAAAATAGAGAACCCAGAAATGAATCTATGCATATTTTGTCAATTCACTTATGACAAATGAGTCAATAATATACATTGGGGAAAGATAGTCTCTTTGATAAATGGTTCTAAGAAAACTGGGTAACCACATGTAAAAGAATAAAACTGGAGTTTCCTGGTGGCCTAGTGGTTAGGATTTCAAACTTTCACTGCTGTGGCCCGGGTTTGATCCCTGGTAGGGGGAAATGAGATTCTGCAAGCTGCACAGTGCTGCCAAGAGTAAATAAATAAATAGTAAAAAATAAAACTGGACATCTACCTTACACCACTCACAAAAATCAATTAAAGACATAAATGTAACATCTGAAGTCATAAAACTTTTGTAAGAAAACACAGTGAAAAACCTCCCTGACATTGGCTTTAGCGATGATTTTTTGGATATGACACCAAAAGCACAAGCAACAAAAAAGCAAAATAGGTAAGGAGGATTATATCAAACTAAAAAGCTCCTACATAACAAAATAAATCATCAACAAAATGAAAAGGCAACCTAGAGAATGGGAGAAAGTATTTGCAAACCATACATCTGATTAGGGGTTAATATCCAAAATATATAAGGAACTCATACAGCTCAATAGCAATAGTCATCATTATCATCATCCAATTAAAAATGGGCAGAGAACCTGAATAGACACTTTCATAGAAGAATACATAGCCCATATGTATATGAGAAAGTGCTCACCATCACTAATCATCAGGGAATTGCAAATCAAAACTACAGTGAGATATATCACCTCATATCTGTTAGAAGGACTGTGATCAAAAAGAAGAGATAAGTTCTGACGAGAATGTGGAGAAAAGAGAATCTTCATGCACCATTGGTGAGAATGTAAATTGGTACAGCCACTAGGGAAACAGTATGGAGGTTCTTCGAGAAATTAAAAATAGAACTACCATATGATCCAGCCATCCTAATTTTGGGTATATAGCCCCAAATCACTATATCAGGGAGATATCTGCACTCCATGTTCATTGCAGCATTATTTACAATAGCCAAGATAAAGAATCAATCGAAATGTTCGTTAACAGATGAATAAGATGTGATATGCAATGGAATATTCTACAACCATAAGAAAGAAGGAAATCCTCCTCATGCCACAATGCAGATGGATCTTGAGGGCAGTATGCTAAGAAATAAGGCAGACAGAGAAGACAAATACTGCATGGTATCAGTTCTATGTGGAATATGAAAAAAAATGTGAAACTTATAAAAACAGCAGAAAAGTGGTTGCCAGGAGCTGGGGGTGGAGGAAATAGGGAGAGGTTGGTCAAAAGGTAGAAACTTTCAGGTATAAGATGAGTAAGGTCTGAGTACTGTATTACTATGATGACTGTAGTTGATAACTCCATATAGTATAATTGAAATTTGCTAGGAGAATAGAACTTAAATGTTCTCACACACACAAAAAAGATAAACATGTGAGGTGATGGATGTTAACTAGATGGGACTAATCTTTTTACAGTGTATATGTGTATCAAATCATCATGAAGTATACTTTACATATCTTACAATTTTATTTGTCAATTATACCTCAATAAAGCTAAAAAAGAAAATAAAAATAATAGTGTAATTATAATGCTTAGAGTTATACACACAGATATTAGGGAGTAAATATATGGTATGTTTGCTGACACTAGTTTGTGGCAAAAATCACCAACTGGTACTGGCATAGTTTCTCGATTACTCTGATAGGTTTCCTGTTAAAATCCTTCTTAAAAGAACACTACAGAAAGCTGCTATTATTCTATTAGATTTGTCATGTGATACATTTTTATCACAACAATGATACATCATGGATCTAACTGTGTTTTAGGAGCACAGAATGAGATTATTTTTAGCAAAAGAAGATGGTAATCATATGGGGAAGCCACTTGCCATTTTACAATTTCCACTATTCCAGAAGAGGCCATGGGCCAAATGGCATGAAAGACATCTGGGGAAAAGTAAAAACATTCTAAATACAAGGTGAACTCAAAAGATACTACATTACAAAACAGACTGCTCCAAATTGCTCCTGGGTATTAGGATTTCAATATGCAGTATTTTAATTCTGAATTTCAATTCAGAATTTTACTAAAGGACTGTGTGCATTGACTCACCTAACTCTTCACCCAGGACGAGAGAACACTGTTCTAAAACTGGAATTGAATGTAAAGTAGTGGTTCTTTTGGTGTACAGTAGCCTGCTCCAACGCTTGCCCTCCAAGTAGAAGTGCTTGCTCTGGACTTACTAAGGGATCAAGAAGGGGAAAAATCCTAAAAACCTAAAACGCATACTCAGTAGCATTGCCATTCAATCTTTAATGCTTGGTATTTTAGATCAAAACATCTGTGAATTTATAAAAAGAAATTAAGCAAAAATAACCACTTAGTGCCTCAAAGTAGAGGGTAAAATAATGATAATTCATTTGCTTGTCCCATGCTTTAAAACTGATTAAACATGCTACTTAATTTCTTATTGAGAAATTAAAAAAAATACATAGGTTAGAAAAATAAGTGGTTGTATACTTCTATGATTCTGTCTCATTAATTACCTAGGACATCATATTAAATTTCTTGTTTAAGTACTTAATATTACCAAGGGGAAAAGATATTTTAAAATAGTTTTAAACAGACAGAAAGAAAAATCAATATTTTAAAGCTAACCCACATTTACCATATTATCATTATTCTTGAATATGTAAGTTAAGCCAATAAAATATTATAAAAAGCATAATCAGTAATAACAATAGGCATTTGAATTTGGATGAACTATTTATGTTAAGAATTGGGTTTCTAATAAATATGGTATAAATAAAATATAAAATATGTGATTTTTCATTTACATAGAAGTTTCCTATCTTAATATTTCCCATTTAATTATATCATACTTGTAAAATACAAACTTTTTAGAGTTGAAAGAAAATAATTTTAATGCATGTATTAACTTAAAACTAGACATATTTATATATTGCATTTCAAATGACATCCTCTGAGTATAATATAAAATTGGATAGAGATAGGTCAGTATAGATTTCTTCTTTGATAAGTCCACTTGTTCTTTCAGATGACCTATTTATTTTGACCAAGGATCAGCAGACAGCAGTCAGCAGTCCAAACTTAGACTGCTGCCTGCTATGATTTGTTTTTTGTTTAAATTTTCTGGGCCTACTAATACTTTAACCATCTTTATCTCCTTTGTCTGCTTTTTTTTTTTTTGCCTTTCCCCACCTGCTTTGGGGAAAGTTTCATTGATATATGATCATTGTTTATGTAGTATTTATGGCTGCATTCACACTGCAGCAGCAGAGTGAGGTAGTTGCAATAGAGACTGCATGGTCGGTGAAGCCTAAAATATTTACTGTTTACTATCTGGTCCTTTGCAGGAAAAATTTTGTTGATTCCTGCTATGAACAATAAAGTTTGACATGTTTTAATAAGTTCAATATATATGAATTTTATTTTATTTTACCTTAGGTATACCCTGAAGGTTGATTAATTGTAGAGCATTTTTAATTACCCTTTCTTCCCATTTTTTATTTTACTATGCTCTTTCACTTTTATTTGCTCTCTTTTTTTACCCTCCATTTTTCTTTGCTTCTCTCTACACTTTACTCATACATCTAACTGCATTTTATGAGTACAATATGAAAGGAGAAGATTTTAGCAAAGGAAAATGATAATCATTTGGCAAAGTCATACTGCAAGTATATAGTTTAACAACTCCGAAAAAGGCCATGGCCAGCACAAAAGGTTATAAGTAGGAAGGAGTCAGAAAAAGCATAGATGCCACCAGCAATTCTACCTTAAGTTTCCTCAACAATCCCCTCTTTTCATGTTACATGGTACAGTATCTCTTCACTGTTGAGAAGCTAGTTAAGAATAAAGATTACAGAAATTCAGTAGAAAGATGTTCATTTTCTGTATCTACGGGTTTTATCTCTAACTACTCTTCCACACTTGAAGAATACTGAGTTAGAAGTTACTGTTATTATCTTCATTTACCCAGGTCTTTGAACATGTACATTTTTATATTATACAAAATGACCATAGGTAGGCTCACATTTCCTAGGCTTGAATACCGTACTACCACTCGTTAACTGCGTATTGAACAAATTATATAACTTCCTGGGCCTCAGTTTTCTTACACATAAAAGAGGTCTGTGGTGAGGATTAAAAGATACAACATATAAATGAGGCATACAGCTGTATCTAAATACTTAGAACAGCGCCGGGCACATCTAAAACATTTATTACTTGTTTACTATTTTTAAATAGGCAAACAAAGCCACTGAGTTTATTGAATCTTCCTTGTCTAGAATTACCTGAGGACTTACTAGGAATCTACCACAGCAATAACTGTTCCCTCCCCTTTTAGTCAATAATAAAACATTATACCCTGAATTTATAAAATTTGATGATGTAACTCAGAACCCATTTCAAGGTTTCAGATATTCTTAGTATCCTAAATGTGAGAAAGTGTCTTAGACTTGGATCCCCCATTGTTCCTGTCTCTCAGACAATAGAACCATTAGCAATGAAGACCTAACTGCTGATTGCATATCTTCTATTAGAAAAATCTTTGTAGAGACAGCATTTCATAGAGAAGCTTGACAATTGCTTGAACTGGTAGGAAATTCAGAAGAAATAAGTGATTCAAAGGAATATAATGCTGAGTGTGTCCTGTGGTCAGGCAGTAGAGATAAAAGGATCTCCTTTGACCCCATGACAATAGTTATTGATTATCTTGTGATGAAAATGAACAACTGTAATTCCTAGATGTCATCTTTGGCTTTCACAGTGTCTGTGTATGTACCTATCAATTTTAATAAGTCCAATAGAACCAGAGAAATTAATATCCTGATTTTTTCATGTTTTATTGTGAATTGATAATGAATAAGTTTATAAAACATTAGTAAACAGTGTTTTGTTTTAGCTTCCTGGAAACATCTTTATTACAATCTTGTTAAAAACTTTACTGCATGCATTGCAGAATAGGTAGCACTCCATTCACTGAAAGAACACTGTTAGGAATACAGTTTGCAAAGAGTTTGTAAAGAAACAGTATTTTTATAACTGGCTGATCTTTCACTTGGGCTATATTCAATACATTCAACATATTTCGATACATTCACTATATTTCAATATCTAAGGATCAGCTTCCAAAATGGCTGTTCTTTGTCTGTATTCATAGTTTTAGTCAAGCAAACCAACAGTTAGTCTCTCTATGCTCCTTCATGCCTGTAGGATTAGGTGACAATGTCTGATAGTTCTGAAAATAGATTACATATCCCTCAGTGTGTATAAATGACCCTCAAATCTTCTAGTTCAAAGAACCCTCTACCTTGGCTTAATAGGAGAATCTTGATTCTGGAACAGAGTGAATATGCATCTGAGGAAAGGCCCTGTTTTGATGTCATGGTTTCAAACCAGATGATAGGGCAGATGATACATCAGGCATTTTGATGAAATGTTTCTGGAGATCAATAAATCTTGAATTTGTGAACCTTAGTTTTCTAGGTACAAAATATTACCTATAATTGGCAGGATAAAAAAAGTGGTACTCTTCCTAAAACTCAAAAACAACAGATATCACCAACATAACCCTGCTGCTTACAAACCATGTTCTACTTATATGGGCTGATGATGAGGCTATGTAGTTGTTTGTAAGTTAGGAACTGTAGGAATTAATTGTATATGTTACTATTGAATTAATCATTAAATGGAGTTCAACACAAATGTATTAAGAATCATATATGTATATACATGCATATGTATGAATGTAAGTATACACATACATGGTTGCACACACACGCATGCACACACACACACACACACACACACAACCTAAGTGCTAAAGTTGTCCTACAGGAGCACCAATTACATTTTATAATATAGACCTGTATAAAATGGCAGCCCTCTGCCACATGCTTTATATACATTGGTAAATCAAAATGTATGGTGTCAATCCTCAATAATCTCTGTTTTAGAGGGATAGGAAAGTTAACAAATAAGGAAATAAACATAAAATTGCTATGTGTGATGTAACTTGAAGATGATAATATGAGAAAGCGTGGTCAAGGGAAAGCCTTATTAAGGCAGTAAGGCCTGAAATTTGAGAAAGAACCAGTCAAACAAAGAGCCTGAGCATCATTAAAGGCAGAAGCAAATACACGTGTTCAGAGAACACTGAAGCAGGAAAGAATTTAACAATATTGAAATTATCAAAGACCAGCACAGCTGGAGAAGAGAAAGGGGAAAAAAAGACCTCAAATTGAGATTGGTGCTATGTCTAATGGCTGGATCATACAGGTCCCTGTAAGTTATATTTAATGGTTTGGATTTTATTCTTAATGTAATATGAAGCGACTGCCAGCCTTTAAGTATGAGAGTGGTAGCTTAAATAACTGACTCCCAGATATTGCGTAATGAGAGCCTGAAACAGGGTATGCAGAGAGTAAAAGTGGGAATAATAGTTAAGAAACTAAGTAATCCATCCAGGTGAGGGATGATAGTGGCTTCACTGTGAAAATGGCAATGGAAATAGAAATAGATATATTCAAATAATATTTGAGGACAAAAAATGTCAAGATGGGTTGTGGTAAATAATTGTTTGACATAATAATAAAGAATAGCTGTGTCTTCAAAAAATATTTCATAAAAAGAAATTATGGGTCAGATTAAAAAATGAATTTATTAAAAGCTAAAGAAACCACATTTAATTCAAGAGTCTAAAACAGAGGTGTCCAGTCTGGGATAATAATGGGGATCCGATTAGTAATTTTTATTTTTAGTATTTAAAACATATTTCAGGACTCATTTTTTTTTTATGAGGAAATTTTAAATATCTTTGTTTCTGAGTGGACTTTTAGGGCTTGGTATGTAAGGACTTGTTTGGCTTTTGATAATGGTATGTATTTATTATCTATATGTGATTTGTAATGATGAGAAAATAAACTGCATTTTAAAATAATATTTAGTGTGTGTGTACACGTGTGCATATATATGGATTAGTAAAGTAATGCACGCTTATTATTAAAATTGAAACATATAGAAGGGAAGAAGGATAAAATAAAAATATTTAAATTTCTACCATCTAGAGATATCCATTATTAATATAATGGTATGTTACTTCCAAGTGTTTTACCATGCATACAAAAACATACATTTAAAGCAGAATGGCTGTGTGAAAAATAACATGGGCTTTAGAGTCAAGAAGGGAACATGAATAAAGAATTAAGAGCATCTACAAAAAAAATTACACCTTCATCATTCTCAAATGAAAAACTTAATACTTTTTAACCAAAAGATTAGGAAAAAGGTAAAGATATCTGATCTTATTACTTCTGTTTAACATTGTTCTGGAGATCCTTTAAAGTACTATAAATCAAGAAAAAAAGTTTTACAGATTGGAATAGAAGAAGTAAAACTTCCATTATTTGCAGACAACGTGATAATGTATGTACAAAACCCTAAGGAATTTACAAAAAAATCCATTAGACTAATAATTGAATTTAGCAATGTTGCAAGATACAAAGGCGTTAAACAAAAAATCAACTGCATTTCTATATATAAGCAATGAACATTTCCTATATAAAAAAAATTTTTTTAACGTTTTTATTGGAGTATAATTGCTTTACAATGGTGTGTTAGTTTCTCCTTTATAACAAAGTGAATCAGTTATACATATATCCCCATATCTCTTCCCTCTTGCGTCTCCCTCCTTTCCACCCTTCTAGCTGGTCACAAAGCACCTAGATGATCTCCCTGTGCTATGCGACTGCTTCCCACTAGCTATCTATTTTACATTTGGTAGTGTTTATATGCCCATATATACACTACCACTCTCTCACTTTGTCCCAGCTTACCCCTCCCCCTCCTCATGTCCTCAAGTCCATTCTCTAGTAGGTCTGCGTCTTTATTCCCGTCTTGCGCCTAGGTTCTTCATGACCATTTCTTTTTTTTAGATTCCATATATATGTGTTAGCATACGGTATTTGTTTTTCTCTTTCTGACTTACTTCACCCTATATAACAGACTCTAGGTCCATCCACCTCACTACAAATAACTCAATTTCGTTTCTTTTTATGGCTGAGTAATATTCCATTGTATATATGTGCCACATCTTCTTTATCCATTCATCTGTCGATGGACACTTAGGTTGCTTCCATGTCTTGGTTATTGTAAATAGGGCTGCAATGAACATTGTGGTACATGACTCTTTTTGATTTATGGTTTTCTCAGGGTGTATGCCCAGTAGTGGGATTGCTGGGTCGTATGGTAGTTCTATTTTTAGTTTTCTAAGGAACCTCCATACTGATATGATACTCCATATCATCTAAAGGGTGAAGTCAGACAGTGGTAGTTTGCCCGTACCTGGCTTGGCTTTCTCTGACTAAGATGTGAGTTAGTTGATACAAATCAGAGAAGCCTGGATCATAAGTTTGTATCACAAGGTTAAATTCTTCTGCAAAGTGGAGGGGTACCTAGTGACCTTGGGAAATTCCTTAGCTATGGCCCATAATTCTGCAGGGGACCAAGGCCCATAGTTTACCAGTTAGCGAGTGCCATCAGGGTCCAAATTAGTGGCAAAAGGAAAGATTTTTCTTTTCAAGAGAGCTAGTAGGTGGGGGTAAGGATTCTGGAGGAGAAATAGGAGAATCAGAACAGAATAACTGCTCAGCAAGTTCTGGGTAAGCAGGAGGTAAAGGAGAAGAAGGAGAGGAAAAGGCTTCTTGAGCCTTTTCTGGAGTATTTAGATGACAGCATAAATTCTTATTTGCAGCAGTGTGCTTCGAAACAGTATCCTGAAGTGAAGAAATTTCAGATTTGCAAAACCTTTGGGTTTCATGAGCTCAGTGGGAGGCTTCAGTGTACCAACTGAAATATGCTTCTCACTCTGTTTGCATTGTTTTAGGCCCTTTAGCTTCTAATCGTGTGAGCAAAAGAATCAATTTTGGAATTTCAAAAGTTCCTCACTGGCCAGGTCAATTTTATGTCATCTCTGGTATACCATTGCCATTTACCTAGGTAAGCGCAAGAGACAGCCCCATACTTCTTGTGCATGTATCTAGCAGGGCCCCCTGACAGGGTAGAATACTCCCTCACAACAGTCTTAGACTGTGAATGTCCTATTATAGTGCCCTTACCAAAAGGAAGCAACCCCTGAAGCAATCAGTCGAACAAAAGACATCCAGAGGGCTTCCCTGGTGGCGCAGTGGTTGAGAGTCCGCCTGCCGATGTAGAGGACACGGGCTTGTGCCCCGGTCCGGGAATATCCCACATGCCAAAGAGCGGCTGGGCCCGTGAGCCATGGCCGCTGAGCCTGTGCGTCTGGAGCCTGTGCTCCGCAACGGGAGAGGCCATAACAGTGAGAGGCCCGCGTACCGCAAAAAAAAAAAAAAAAAAAAAAAAGACATCCAGAATAAAGGTTTGAACCTCACACAAGGAGGAAGTTTTGGGACCAAGAGGACTTACCTCCCAGACTCGGAGCCACTAGGGAGGTGACAAAGCACAAGGAGTTTACATAGGTATCTTGTTTGAATCCACTGTGGTTTCAGACATGGGTAGAAGCCAGCTTTGGATTCCACTTCTGACACCAAAAATGTTAACCGAAAAGGGCCGCAAACGGTAAAGAGGCAAAAAAGCAGTTTATTTGGGGTCTTAGAATTGCAATTTAGGGACCACAGATTCTGGAGGAACTCAGAATACTGTCCAACTGGTGGAAAATGGACAGTGGATTTTATAGGAAAAAGGGGAAGTTAATGCAAGCTTACACAAGTTGTTTACCAAGAATTTGGATTGGAGGGTAAAACTGTTTTATGCATACAATTGGATTACGGCAAGCATCACATTCGTTACTAGGAAAAAGTATGTTTTCTTTAGTGCAGAAAAATCCAGTTCTCAACATTATCCTTTCCTTTTAGCAACTCAGTAACTCTTTAGCAGTTTTAATTTAGAATGTTCAGTAAAAATCCAGCAAGGGCAGCAAACATGGAGATTCTCAGGTCACATCTCAGCCATTCTTGACACAGTTCTTTTCACAATATCAATACATAACATCCATCTACCTTACCTATCATATCTATCTATCTATCTATCTATCATCTATTGAGGGAGAGACAGAAAGAGAGATTGAGGGAGAGAGAGAGAGACAGAGAAGAGAATTTACTATAAGGAATTGGTTCATGCAATTATGGAGGCTGAAAAGTCCCAAGATCTGCAGTTGGCAAGCAGGAGACCCAAGAGAGCCCATGGTATTATTCCAGTTCAAATCTGAAGACCTGAGAACCAGGAAAGCTGATGGTGAAATTCCATTGTGAGTCTGAATCTGAAGACAAGAAAGGACTGATGTCCAAGCTCAGACAGACAGAGAGAAAGAATTCTTTCTTACTCAGGCTTTTATTCTATTCAGGCCTTCTATGGATTGGATAAGGATTACCCACATTGAGGAGGACAATCTACCAATTAAAAGAATAATCTCACCCAGAAACACCGTAACTCTATCCAGAATAATGTTTTATCAAATATCTGGATACCTTGTGGCCCAGTAAACTGATACATAAAATTAACCATCACTAGTACTTTAGCATATTACAAAGGGCAACTATAAATTAAGTGTTCTTAGTCAAACAACAAAGGTGCTTCTATAAGAAATGTAGAAATACACAAGAAATCCTAGAAATATAGTTTAATATTCTCCTTTTACCAATTAACAACCTGATGTATAGGGAGTATGGTTGACTTTCCCATGGTGACAAACATTAGCAAGAGCTAAAATATAGACTTTCTTAAACTAAGTATGTGAACTAAGTTAATCTATAAACACTAACTACACCTTCCAGAATTCACACTAAATGCAATCATAAAAAATTTCTTAGAGTAAAAACAATACAAAACAAAACCTTGAAATGGAGAGAGATTATTTATAAAGGAGTGTTTTAAGTAAAAATTGAGTGGCATGGGAGAATTACAGCATAAAATATCTAGTGTCAGTCTTAGTTCAAATTCCAACTATACACATTACTTTTACTTGTTTTCATTTATTGAGGTAAAGTTTACATACAGTAAAATTCACCCTTTTAGGAGTACAATTCTATGATTTTTGGCAAACTTATTCAGTCATGTGATCTCCACCACAGCCAAGATATAGCAAAAAGGTGGTTGCCAGAGGCGAAGGAGGTGAAGAGATCAGAGATATAGGTGAGGAAGATTAAGAGGTAGAAACTTCCACTTACAAAATAAATGAGTCACCGGTAAGAAATGTACAGTGTGGGGAATATAGTCGACAATAATATAATATTTTGTATGGTGACAGGTGGTAACTAGACTTATTGTGGTGAACTTTTTGAAAGGTATAGAAATATTGAATCATTATTTGTACACCAGGAACTCATATAGTGTTGGAAGTCAATTACACTTCAAAAACAAAGAGACAAACAAACTCATAGAAAATGAGATCAGAGTTGGGGTACAAGGGGGGTGGTATTGGATAAAGGCAGTCAAAATAAACACTTCCAGTTATAAGACAAATAATTACTAGTGATGTTATGCACAACATGATAAATATAATTAACACTGCTGTAGGTTATATATGAAAGTTATTAAGAGAGTAAATTCTGAGTTCTCATCATAAGAAAAATATTTTTCCTTTTTTCTTTTATTTTGTATCTATATGAGATAATAGATGTTTACCAAACTTATTGTGGTAATCATTTCACAATATAAGTCGAATCATTATGCTGTACACCTTAAACTTATACAATGCTGTATGTCAATTGTATCTCAATAAATTTAAAAGGAAAACTAGATACACCAACCCTAGCCCCCAGCTATCATTTATGTTTTTTGTTCTCATAGTTTCACCTTTTCCAAAAATGTCATATAAATGGAAAACATACAATATATAGCCTATTAAATCTAGTTTACTTCACATAGCATAATCTTCTGAGATTAATGCATATTGTAAAATGTTTCAGTAGTCCATTCCCTTTACTGAATAGCATTCCTTTATATGGATATATTACAATGTGCTCACACACTCACCAGCTGATGGGCATTTGGGTTGCCATGTACATGCTTTGGAATGGATAGATGTTTTCATTTCTTCTGGGTAAATATCTCCAATTTGCTTTGCTGTGTCATTACCCTTGATGTTGGTAGTACATAGACACCCCTTAATTTGTTAGAAACTCATGAAAATTTCCCTGGTTAGCAGGAAAATTGAAGCTAGTAAAGGCACAATAGAATGGATAAGATTAGCCAGATGCTGGGTTAACATAAATGAAGAGATATCTGATGAAGGAAGAGCAGAGGCCATTGGAAAAGCTGATCTGGTTTAAGATAATACTCTGCTACTTACCTTTTTGGAACTGAATTTACTAAACAATAAAATGGAGGAAAAAATAATACCTACTTTAAAGATCTACTATAAGGATCAAAGAATTTGATATAAGAAAGGGTTATTTAAAATGTAAAATTTATTTTTGTTATTAAAGATAAGCTGGTTAAAAACATGATGCTAATAAGATTATGTTATTTCCAACATCTCAATCAAGATATATGGGTCAGTTTTGTCTTGAAAAATTGCAATTTAATGTAATTATTCATGTAAAAACTCTAACCTAGCGTGTTATTTCATTTATTCAACAAATATTTACTGAGTACCTACTATGTGCCAAGAGACATGCCATTAAATAAAATATACAAAACCCCTTGTCCCCTTAGAGCTTTTAGCCATTAAATACCCAAACTAAATAAACAAATTACTATGCTAGAATATAATAAGTTCTATTGAGAAAATGAAAGAACAGAGGGAGAATTCGGAGTGTTAAGAAGCAGCAGTGGATTATGATTCTTTTACCCGTGATAGGTTATGGCCCACTCAGGGCGGTCAGAAAATTCCTCTCTGTGATTGTGATACAGCTGGAAATAATTGAGGGTATGAAGCATATAGGCAGCTGGAATAAGATCTATTTAGATAGACGAATAGACAGGACTGAAGTGCGCCTGGCATATGAGAGGAAAATGAAGAGGGCAGTTGATCTGGAGAAGAGAAAGCAAGGGGACAAGAATTGTAAAGAGGTAAGAGATATGAGGGAGGGAGCAGGCATGCCCATCTAGGTCCTTTAAGCCACCATAAAGAGGGTTTTCACTTTTACCTTGGATTAGATGGAAAGCCACTGGAGCATTATTGAACAGAGGACTCACTTATTTTCCTGTGTGTTACTTTCCTATCATTGCTGTAATAAGTTACCAAAAACTTAGTGACATAAAATAACGCAAATTTATTTTCTTACAGCTCTGGAAGTCAGAAGTCTGAAATAGATCCCACTGGTTAAACTCAATGCAGGGCTGTGTTCCTTCTGGAGGCTCAAGGGAAAATCTGTTAACTTGTCTTTTCAAGCTTTTAGAGACAGCCTGCATTTTTTTGCTCATGGCCCCTTCCCTCATTTTCAGAGCCAGCAGCTAGCTTTTTTTTTTTTTTCATTAAGTCCCTGAGTCTGTTTATGTTTTCTCAATTATTTCAATAGTGTTTATTTTTAGATTCCACCTAAAAGTGATATCATATAATATTGGCCTTTGTGTTTCTGATTACTTTACTTCATATGGTTTCTCTTCAGGTTTCTCTATGTGCCTGCAAATGGCATTATTTCATTCTTTTACATGGTGGAGTCATATACCATTGTGGACATGTATCACTAAAGGACCCTTTGATTACATTGACCCCACCCAGATACTCCAGGATAATCTCCCCATCTCAAGGTCCTTAATTCAATCACATTTACAAAGTCCTGTTAGTCATTTAAGATAACATATTCACAGGTCCTGGGGATTGAGATGTAGACATCTTTAGGAGGCAATTATTATGCCTACCATAGTCTGTTAAGAGGTAGTGATGTTTTTGATGCTACTAAATGACAGCAGGGGACTGGAACATTGAATAGAAAAACTGTGGCAATATTTATCCAACATTTAATGCTATGCAGGAAAAAGAGTATATTCTGCTCTGGACATGACACATTCACATTTGTGTTATAATAATCCTCTTCAGTGCAAAGAATGAAGGGAATCAATTTATCTAGATGTTCCAGCTTAAAAGAACTGGTATTTTTAAAAAGCCCAAATTCTAAATGACCCATCTCTGTGTTAACTAGGGTGTTTCTGATCCATGTGTTGATCTTACAGGCCATGTTATCCATAAGACGTGAGTGCACACAGGAAACAACTGATACCAGTGATCCTTTGACTTGCCTGCCATTTTAAGTAATTAGAGATTCTTTTATTTAAATCAGCGCTTTGTGAAGTTTGGTTAATTGATTCTGGCTTCTAGAATTTAAATCTTATTTTGGAAACCAAACCCAAACCAAACCAAACTAAAACAAACTGAAATTGAGAGCTATAAGCTGAGAATCAAATCCTGGGCCATGGTGACCCAATGAATTTAGGGATGAACTATAAGACTCTATCAGGGAGCAAATCATCTGATTTCCATATATCTGATAATCCACTCAATTTTAGTGCCTCTCACTTAACAGCAAACACAGCGACAATAATAATAGCTATTATGTACTAAGCACTTGAGTGCCACCACGGTATTAAATGCTGTCCATGTATTATATTTCATTGCAATCCTTTGATATAGGTACTCATAATAGCCTCATTTCACACATGAAAAATCTGAGACAGACTCTAAAAAACCTCACTAAGTTTACAGAGTTTAATATTAAATGTATTAAAATGACAGAAAAATAAATCATGCCCTTGAGAAGAAATTTTCATATATGGAAATACCCAGCACACCAAAATATTCTCTATGTTTTAATATCAAAGATTAGGTAATACAAATATAATTTACACAATTACATTATGACTAGTGTTAATATTGGAGGTATATATCTACATCTATATATAATTAAACCTGAGTATGAAAACACACATGCAGTATAATAACCAAATTAATGATGAATACTCACTATTTGAGACTAAAGAGTTTCCCATTTTCATTTATTTTGTATTGAAATTGATTGGATTTAAGTTCAAAAATAACTTTATTTTACATTTATCCCCAGTTGAAAGGAACAGAATAACACTTGGCAGCTATATACTTTTTTCTCTTTCAATGCTTATAGAAAAAAAAAAGACTAGTGTTTTTTGTTTGCTTGTTATTACCACCAAAACATGCTCCATGCTGATATCCTAATAGTGGTCATTTATAATATGTTTGTAGAGCTAATTAGAAGAGAAGGAATGCTAAAGACTTGATTTCTATAAAAATAATACAACTATAAGAAACCTTCGGGAGACTTTCAAGATGGCAGAGGAGTAAGACGTGGAGATCACCTTCTTCCCCACAAATACATCAGAAATACATCTACATACAAATACAACTCCTACAGAAAACCCACTGAACGCTGGCAGAAGACCTCAGACTTCCCAAAGGATATATATATTTTCTTCCTTTTTCTCTTTTTGTGAGTGTGTATGTGAATGCTTCTTTGTGCGATTTTCTCTGAATAGCTTTGCTTTCACCATTTGTCCTAGGGCTCTGTCTGTCTGTTTTCTTAGTATAGTTTTTAGTGCTTGTTATCACTGGTGGTGCTGTTTATTGGTTTGGTTGCTCTCTTCTTTCTTTCTTTTTATGACTTTTTAATTTTTTTATTGTTAATAATTTTTTTTATTTTAATAACTTTATTACTATTTTTTTTCTTTCTTTCTTTCTTTTTTCTCCCTTTTCTTCTGAACTGTGTGGCTGACAGGGTCTTGGTGTTCCAGCTGGGTGTCAGGCCTGTGCCTCTGAGGTGGTAGAGCCGAGTTCAGGACATTGGTCCACCAGAGACCTCCCAGCTCCATGCAGTAACAAATGGCCAAAGCTCTCCCAGAGATCTCCATTTCAATGCTAAGACCCATTTCCACTAAACAACCTACAAGCTACAGTGCTGGACACCCTATGCCAAACAACTAGCAAGACAGGAACACAACCCTACCCATCAGCAGAGAGGCTGCCTAAAATCATAATAAGGTCACAGACACCACAAAACACACCACCGGATGTGGCCATGCCCATCAGAAAGACAAGATCCAGCCTCAACCACCAGCACACAGGCACCAGTTGCCTCCACCAGGAAGCCTACATGACCCACTGAACCAAACTTAGACACTGGGGGCAGATACCAAAACAAAACGGGAACTATGAACCTGCAGCTTGCGAAAAGGAGACCCCAAACACAGTAAGTTAAGCAAAATGAGAAGACAGAGAAACACACAGGAGATGAAGGAGCAAGGCAAAAACCCACCAGACCAAACAACTGAGGAGGAAATAGGCAGTCTACCTGAAAAAGAATTCAGAGTAATGATAGTAAACATGATCCAAAATCTTTGGAAATAGAATAGAGAAAATAAAAGAAATGTTTAACAAGGAACTAGAAGAACTAAAGAGCAAACAAACAATGATGAACAACACAATAAATGAAATTAAAAATTCTCTAGAAGGAATCAATAGCAGAATAACTGAGGCAGAAGAACGGATAAGTGACCTGGAAGATAAAATAGTGGAAATAACTACCACAGAGCAGAACAAATAAAAAAAGTATGAAAAGATTGAGAATAGTCTCAGAGACCTCTGGGACAACTATAACACACCAACATTAAATTATAGGCGTCCCAGAAGAAGAAGAGTAAAATACAGGGACTGAGAAAATATTTGAAGAGATTGTAGTTGAAAACTTCCCTAACATGGGAAAGGAAATAGTCAATCAAGTCCAGGAAGTGCAGAAAGTCCCATACAGGATAAATCCAAGGAGAAACACGACAAGACACACATTAATCAAACTATCAAAAATTAAATGCAAAGGAAAAATATTAAAAGCAGCAAGGAAAAAAAAACTAATAACATACAAGGGAATCCCCACAAGAGTAACAGCTGATCTTTCAGCAGAAACTCTGCAAGCCAGAAGGGAGTGGCAGGACATATTTAAAGTGATGAAAGGGAAAAACCTACAACCAAGATTACTCTACCCAGCAAGGATCTCATTCAGATTCAACGGAGAAATTAAAAGATTTACAGACAACCAAAATTTAAGGGAATTCAGCACCACCAAACCAGCTCTACAACCAATGCTAAAGGAACTTCTCTAGGCAGGAAACACAAGAGAAGGAAAAGACCTACAATAATAAATCCAAAACAATTAAGAAAATGGGAATAGGAACATAACATATCGATAACTACCTTAAATGTAAAAGATTAAATGCTCCAACCATAAGACACGGACTGACTGAATGGATACAAAAACAACACGCGTATATATGCTGTCTACAAGAGACCCATTTCAGACCAAGGGACACATACAGACTGAAAGTGAGGGGATGGAAAAAGATATTCCATGCAAATGGAAATCAAAAGAGACCTGGAGTAGCAATTCTCATATCATATCAGACAAAAGAGACTTTAAAATAAAGACTATTACAAGAGACAAAGAAGGACACTACGTAATGTTCAAGGGATCAATCCAAGAACAAAATATAAAAATTGTAAATATTTATGCACCCAACATAGGCACATATCAATACATAAGGCAAATGCTAACAGCCACAAAAGGGGAAATGGACAGTAACACAATCATAGTAGGGGACTTTTAACACCCCAGTTTCACCAAAGGATAGATCATCCAAAATGAAAAAAATAAGGAAACACAGCTTTAAATGACACATTAAACAAGATGGACTTGATTGATAATTATAGGACATTCCATCCAAAAACAACAGAATACACTTTCTTCTCAAGTGCTCATGGAACATTCTCTAGGATAGATCATATCTTGGGTCACAAATCAAGCCTTGGTAAATTTAAGAAAATTGAAATCGTATCAGGTACCTTTTCAAACCACAATGCTATGACACTAGATATCAATTCCAAGAAAAAAACCTGTAAAAAATACAAACACATGGAGTCTAAACAATACACTACTAAATAACCAAGAGATCACTGAAGAAATCAAAGAGGAAATAAAAAAATATCGAGAAACAACTGACAATGAAAACACGATGACCCAAAACCTATGGGATGCAGCAAAAGTAGTTCTAAGTGGTGAGTTTATAGCAATACAATCCTACCCCAAGAAACAAGAAAAATCTCAAACAACCTAAGCTTACACCTAAAACAGTTAGAGAAAGAAGAACAAAAAAACCCCAAAGTTAGCAGAAGGAAAGAAATCATAAAGATCAGATCAGAAATAAATGAAGAAGAAATGAAGGAAACAATAGCAAAGATAAATAAAACTAAAAGCTGGTTCTTTGAGAAGATAAAAATATTTGATAAGCCATTAGCCAGACTCATCAAGAAAAAAAGATAGAATTAGAAATGAAAAAGGAGAAGTAACAATTGACACTGCAGAAATACAAAGGATCATGAGAGATTACCACAAGGAACTATATGCCAATAATATGGACAACCTGGAAGAAATGGACACATTCTTAGAAAAGCACAACCTTCCCAGACTGAACCAGGAAGAAACAGAAAATATAAACAGACCAATCACAAGCACTGAAATTGAGACTGTGATGAAAAATCTTCCAAAAAACAAAAGCCCAGGACCAGATGCCTTCACAGGCGAATTCTATCAAACATTTAGAGAAGAGCTAACACCTATCCTTCTCAAACTCTTCCAAAATACAGCAGAGGGACAAATTGTCCCAAACTCATTCTAGGAGGCCACCATCACCACGATACCAAAACCAGACAAAGATGTCACAAAGAAAGAGAACTACAGGCCAATATCAATGATGAACATAGATGCAAAAATCCTCAACAAAATACTAGCAAACAGAATCCAACAGCACATTAAAAGGATCATACACAATGAAAAAGTGGAGTTTATTCCAGGAATGCAAGGATTCTTCAATATATGCAAATCAATTAATGTGATAAACCATAATAACAAACTGAAGGAGAAAAACCATATGATAATTTCAATAGATGCAGAAAAAGCTTTCGACAAAATTCAACACACATTTATGATAAAAACCTTCCAGAAAGTAGGCATAGAGGGAACTTACCTGAGCATAACAAAGGCCATATATGACAAACCCATAGCCAACATCGTTCTCAATGGTGAAAAACTGAAACCATTTCCTCTAAGATCAGGAACAAGACAAAGTTGTCAACTCTCACTACTCTTATTCAACATAGTTTTGGAAGTTTTACCCACAGCAATCAGAGAAGAAACAGAAATAAAAGGAATCCAAACTGGAAAAGAAAAGTAGAGCTGTCACTGTTTGCAGATGACATGATACTATAAATAGAGAATCCTAAAGATGCTACCAGAAAACTACTAGAGCTAATCAAGAATTTGGTAAAGTAGCAGGATACAAATTTAATGCACAGAAATCTCTTGCATTCTTATACACTAACATTGAAATATCTGAAACAGAAATGAAGAAAACAATCCCATCCACCATTGCAACACAAAGAATAAAATACCTAGGGATAAACCTATCTAAGGAGACAAAAGACCTATATGCAGAAAACTATAAGACAATGATGAAACAAATTAAAGACGATACAAACAGCTGGAGAGATATACTATGTTCTCGGATTGGAAGAATTAACATTGTAAAAATGACTACACTACTCAAAGCAATCTACAGATTCAATGCAATCCCTATCAAACTACCACTGGCATTTTTCACAGAACTAGAACAAAAAAATTACACATTTTGTATGGAAAAACAAAAGACCCCGAATAGCCAAAGCAATCTTGAGAAAGAAAAATGGAGCCTGAGGAATGAGACTCCCAGACTTTAGACTCCACTACAAAGCTACAGTAATCAAGAGAGTATGGTACTGGCAAAAAAACAGAAATATAGATCAATCGAACAGGATAGAAAGCAAAGAGATAAACCCACACACATATGGTCACCTTAATCTTTGATATGTAAGGCAAGAATATACAATGGAGAAAAGACAGCTTCTTCAATAAGTGGTGCTGGGGAAACTTGACAGCTACATGTAAAAGAATGAAATTAGAACACTCCCTAACACTGTATACAAAAATAAACTCAAAATGGAGTAAAGACCTAAATGTAAGGCCAGAAACTATAAAACTCTTAGATTAAAACATAGGCAGAATACTCTATGACATAAATCACAGCAAGATCCTTTTTGACCCACCTCCTAGAGAAATGGAAATAAAGCCAAAAATAAACAAATGGGACCTAATGAAACTCAAAAGCTTTTGTACAGCAAAGGAAACTAAAAACAGACGAACAGACAACCCTCAGAATGGGAGAAAATATTTGCAAATGAAGCAACTGACAAAGAATTAACCTCCAGAATTTACAATCAGCTCATGCAGCTCAATATCAAAAAAACAAACAACCCAATCCAAAAATGGGCAGAACCTAAATAGACATTTCTCCAAAGAAGATATACAGATTGCCAACAAGCACATGAAAGGATGCTCAACATCATTAATCATTAGAGAAATGCAAATCAAACCTACAATGAGGTATCACATCACACCAGTCAGAATGGCCATCATCAAAAAGTCAACAAACCATAAATGCTGGAGAGGGTGTGGAGAAAAACGAACCCTCTTGCACTGTTGGTGGGAATGTAAATTGCTACAGCCACTATGGAGAACAGTATGGAGGTTCCTTAAAAAACTAAATTTAGAACTACCATATGACCCACCCATCCCACTACTGGGCATATACCCTGAGAAAACCATAATTCAAAAAGAGTCATGTACCACAATATTCATTGCAGCTCTATTTACAATAGCCAGGACATGGAACTAACCTAAGTGCCCATCGACAGATAAATGGATAAAGAAGATGCCGCACGTATATACAATGGAATATTACTCAGCCATAAAAAGAAACAAAATTGAGTTATTTGTAGTGAGGTGGATGGACCTAGAGCCTGTCATACAGAGTGAAGTAAGTCAGAAAGAGAAAAACAAATACTGTATGCTAAGACATATATATGGAATCTATTAAAAAAAAAAAAGGTTCTGAAGAACCTAGGGGCAGGACAGGAATAAAGATGCAGATGTAGGGAATGGACTTGAGGACACGGGGAGTGGGAAGGGTAAGCTGGGATGAAGTGAGAGAATGGCTTGGACATACATACACTACCAAATGTAAAATAGATAGCTAGTGGGAAGCAGCTGCATAGCACAGGGAGATCAGCTCTATGCTCTGTGACCACCTAGAAGGGTGGGATAGGGAGGGTGGGAGGGAGACGCAAGAGGGAGGAGATATGGGGATATATGTATATGTATAGCTGATTCACTTTGTTATAAAGCAGAAACTAACACACCACTGTAAAGCAATTATACTCCAATAAAGATGTTAAAAAATAAATGAAAGAATACAGGAATTAAAAAAAAAAATAAAATAGGGCTTCCTTGGTGGCGCAGTGGTTGAGAGTCTGCCTGCCGATGCAGGCGACATGGGTTCGTGCTCTGGTCTGGGAAGATCCCACATGCCACGGAGCGGCTAGGCCCGTGAGCCATGGCCACTGAGGCTGCGCGTCCGGAGCCTGTGTTCCGCAACGGGAGAGGCCACAACAGTGAGAGGCCCACGTACCGCAAAAAAAAATAATAATAAATAAAATAAAATAAGTAAAATAAATATTCTTAGAAAAAAAATAACCCCTCAATTTATTTTCTTCCTTTCAGTTATTACCATTTAAGAAAATGAGTTTCTTACCCTTAAAACCAGTTGGTGAGGAGACTAGATTAGCTCTTTTCAACATCTTAATTCTTTAAGCCAATTTTTTCACAATGTGCAAAGCATTCACTGATTATAGTAAACAATAAGGCAGACTATAATATCAGTTTGGAAGCAGTAATACTGAACTTAGGGTGTCAGAGCTCAATATTTCTCTGACATTTTAGAGACACAAACATGTTAAGTGAGGCGAGGCAAGCTTACCATTGCTGTAGGTGATGAAAGTCATGGCAATGCAGGACCAGGGGATTTAGCTGGTTATACACCTAGAACAAAACAAGCCCTAGTCATCCCAAAGGAAAACATTAATTCCTTACATCAAATTCTCATCCATGGTGATTTAGTTTGTGACCTTGCATATGGGAGGCTTACTTATGAGTAAATAATGGACTCTGTAATGTGGTGTGATCGCCAATCTACCATGACTTATGAGCCATATTTTATAATGTCTGCTTTTGGAGCATGTTTCAAGTTGTGTAAATAATATGTACCTCTTCAGAAGTTAAAGAAAAGCAACATTACATTCAATGACAGCATTGTAGAACGCTGACCTTTTCACATTTATCATGTGTCTCTGATGCCTGTCTAATGGATATCTTGACATTTTCATTTGAAACGATTGTTGTGTTCTCTGACATTTTTGTCTCTGTCTTTGAAATCATAGGGGTTAGCAGCAATTGCTTGCAATTATTGGGCATACACATCATTAGCAGGTAAAAGAAGCTTTTACAAAAGTATTTTTAACACAAAATGTCCCAGATTTTGCATTTGTCTTTGTAAGTGATCAGCTGGTTTACCCAATATGAGAAGCTTGCAACTGTAAATGTTAAAAATGCACATAGCATACCACATTCTCTTAAGAGTCTAAATATTTTTCAAATAAAAATCGAGTTGAATGCTCATATTCCCAATGAATTTTTTGTGAAGATTTAAGTAAATTCATTTTATACTTTCTATTTTGAGTTTTAATATAACAAAGAAGGCAAACATGAATTTCAATTACCTGTATGAATGTATGTATTTCTTTATAGCTTGTTTTTTAATCTAAGATTTGAAGTTTTTAGCAAAATACATTTAAATAAAGAAGAGAACAAATATTGAGAAAATTGGGATTAAGAGTATGTGAGAAAATTAATAAAGGTAAGATTATAACTTGGAAAGCTATATTATCTTACAATATATAGATAATAAATGTGGATTCCAAATTTGATAGTGAGGATTGTGTTTTCATCAAAACACAAAGGAAAAGTGAAGAGTTACTAGGTTCACAGCATCCAGCAAACAAGTTGTTTAAGGGAAACACAACTTTTCCTCAAAATGAGACCTGTGTCAATTTCTCCCATGCGTTTTTATAAAGAGAATGATGTCTTTGATATCCCAGTTTTTTTTTTTTCCATAACACATGCTCTGCATGGTTAAGAGAGAATGCATGAAATCATGTTATTTAGGACTGAATCCTGGCTTAAGACCTACTGAACTACTTAATCAACTAAGAGTTCATTGCTTCAGCTGTAAAGTGGGGGAAAGTGGCACAGATTTTACAAGGCTCTTTGGAGGAAAAAATTGGTTAGTTTAGTGTAGTACTTAGCTCAGTGCCTGACATTTTTAGCGAGTGAATATTAACTTTTAGCGATTCCAAAATCCTTTGGAGAGTAAGTTATAAGGATACTGATGTGTAATTGAGTAAAAGTATATTTGATGACCTTCAAATTAATGGGGTCCAGGAATGTCATTCTGATTTTGTCTAAAGGAATAATTTAGAACATCTAGAACTCCTTCCAGAGTGTAATATACAGAACACTAGTATTATAGCATGGGTCACACAAATTGGTTTGTGACACTTAGACTTTTATATCCTTTTTACAGGCTGCAGAGTCCACATTAGCATATTTGGGGATTTGAAATACCCTTCTTTGAGCAACCTGTTTAACTGTGTTTAATGTAACATTTTATTAGTTTTTTGTTTGTTTGTTTCACTGTTGACTACAATCCTAAGCATGAGATTCAGCTGATGACCAGTAGTGAAAAATAATGAGCTTGAATAAAGCACATGACTGAAGGGATAATCATCGCTGTCCTAAATGTATATGGGCCAAGAAAGAACCAATTAGCTGGGCCAAAATCTTACTTAAGAAATCAATTCTTGCCTACCTGAACATGGTCATACAACTGAAACTTCATGAAAACCAGCCTATGAAGTTTAGTGCACAACATTTCCAGACCAGTTCTCCACCACAAAGTTAGATCTCACAGTCAAATATTTGAAGATGAATTAGCTCTCAATTTTACTACTTAGGGAACTGAATGATTTTATCTCTTCTTGAAACACACGTGATACATGTTTCCCTCTATGGAATTTTGTTTAATACCTGCCCCAAATCTTTTTTTTTTTCAGTAATCATTCTTAAACCATTTATCCTGGCAATAATTAAATAGAAGAACTACTGATTTGAGATTACTCTTAGTACTTGCTAATAAAAACATTCTATCACAGAAAAGTACTCACATTTGACTTAAAAATTATATATGGCTCATTCAAAAGTAGTAGAAAATCATTGTCACAAATTAAATATTGGGGAGGAGGGGATCAAAACATATCCCTACTTTGTACTACTTGAAATTGTTATCGTTCTGCTTGGAAACTACTCCTACAAACGTTCTAGTAGTGGTATTAAATAATAAATAAAGATTTTTATGCTGAATAAAGGGATAAGCCTTGATTGACTTGTCTTTATATATCCACTGTATAGTGAAATGCCAGGTGCATGGTAGACACTTAAAAATATTTGGATGAAATAATGGATTCATGAATACTAGCTGAGAACTTCAAAAGCAGAATGATTATAAGGCTATAATAGCCGTTTATGGAGAGACACAAATGAAATGTCCTCATTTTCACACCATACTTCTAGAATTGGTATATATGTTTACAAGTATTCTCTTCATATTTCTAACCAAAAATTGAAAAATGAGTTATAGTTAAGTATTACAGCATTTTAATTAAGAATGAAAGCAGCTCAACTAGAGTTAAATTATCCTTAGAGACAAATACAAATAACCTGAAAGAGATCAACAACTGTTACCCAAATAAGTGAAGAAGATTTGAGAACTGTCTATCAATTGAGTATAATTTTTAGAATGTTTGTAGTTTGGGCATGGGATCAGTTTAAAATATTCTAACACTAATTGCTTTAAGAATAACATAATCTCCGAATTACAGGAATTATTATATAATATGGTTCCATTTTAATAAATCAAGAATGTTTACTCACGTATGTTGTCAGAAAAAATTTAAAAAGAAAAAGAAAACAAGGAGCTAAAAGACTCAAATCAACTGAGGGTAAATTGCCAAAGTGGAATTCCCTTAGGTTTTTTTCCCCCATCTTTGTTTTAAAGTAAATAAAAAATATCAATTTTTTATCATGTATTGACTTTTCCCAGTAAATCTCACTATGATAGTTAAAAAAGAACTTACAGCTATATAAGTAAACTTTAGTGTATAAACATTCAAGGTGAGATGATGCCAGCTGCTTGAGTAAAGCACAAATGTTTCATGTTAATAATCCAAATATTTCAACCCTGCCCGTTCTCATCTACCTGTGACTTCTTTCCCTTGCCCTCCCCGCTCTCTGGCTCAGTGGGAGTCCTGAAGACAGCAGCCATATTCCCAGTATGAGAACCTGGTCCTTGGTTCTGGTGGGGCAGAGATGACCTTATTCATCAAGTATTATGTATATCTGTTCTAAACTTAGGGCAACCTGAAGGACTGATACAAGGCACTCATCTCTGTTTTGTCTAATGACAACCCAACTAAGAATGGAAAAGTGACAGGAATCACTAGAAAACATTATAAAGCTAACAACCTGTAGCCCCCTGGGGCAAATGATTACTATTGAGGTACACATAAACTATCTAAAGCCTCAGAGGAAAAGCTAGGGAGAGAGTCTTTGGTAAATTAGGACAATCAAAAGCTCCCATGTATACTAGGGAGTTTATAAAGCCACATGCATACCCAGAGAAGATGAGTGCTCAGAAAAGACCCAAGAGATCCTAAGCCTAAGATCCTCTGGCTCTTCTATAGACTTAGTGCAAGGCTGACTAAGTGTTGTTTCAAACTGAACCAGTCTGCAAAGAATAGGAGACATTTTTCCTTTGTTTTGTGTTTTGTTTCCCTGTTCTTGGCATTTAAGGAAGTTACTATAAAAAAATTAGCTGCATACAAGCTAAAGGAAGAGACTTAGTGACAATACACAGTAAGAAATACAGTCCTTTCTGGATGTATAAATTAACTAGTGGGAGGGATTCCTTTCACAATAAATATGTATATCAAATCAACATGATGTAACTTTGAATATCTTAAAATTTTATACATCATTTATACCTCAATAAAGCTAAAATTAAAAAATAAAATTTAAAAATATGCTTCTTTCAAAAATAGTTTGGAAAAGTCACCAAAAAAATAAACAACTAAAGCTTTTAGCAATCAAAAAATAGTAAACCACTGGACAGCTACATGTAAAAGAATGAAATTAGAACTCTCCCTAACACCATACACAAAAATAAACTCAAAATGGATTAAAGACCTAAACGTAAGGCCAGACACTATCAAACTCTTAGAGGAAAACATAGGAAGAACACTCTATGACATAAATCACAGCAAGATCCTTTTTGACCCACCTCCTAGAGAAATGGAAATAAAAACAAAAATGAACAAATGGGACCTAATGAAACTCAAAAGCTTTTGCACAGCAAAGGAAACCATAAACAAGATGAAAAGACAACCCTCAGAATGGGAGAAAATATTTGCAAATGAAGCAACTGACAAAGGACTAATCTCCAAAATACACAAGCAGCTCATGCAGCTCAATATCAAAAAAACAAACAACCCAATCCAAAAATGGGCAGAAGACCTAAATAGACATTTCTCCAAAGAATGTATGCAGATTGCCAACAAACACATGAAAGGATGCTCAACATCACTAATCATCTGAGAAATGCAAATCAAAACTACAATGAGATATCACCTCACACCAGTCAGAATGGCCATCATCAGAAAATCTACAAACAATAAATGCTGGAGAGGGTGTGGAGAACAGGGAACCCTCATACACTGTTGGTGGGAATGTAAATTGATACAGCCACTATGGAGAACAGTATGGAGGTTCCTTAAAAAACTAAATTTAGAACTACCATACGACCCAACAATCCCACTACTGGGCATATACCCTGAGAAAAACATAATTCAAAAAGAGTCATGTACCACAATATTCATTGCAGCTCTATTTACAATAGCCAGGACATGGAAGCAACCTAAGTGTCCATCGACAGAAAAATGGATAAAGAAGATGTTGCATGTATATACAATGGAATATTACTCAGCCATAAAAAGAAACGAAATTGAGTTATTTGTAGTGAGGTGGATGGACCTAGAGTCTGTCATACAGAGTGAAGTAAGTCAGAAAGAGAAAAACAAATACTGTATGCTAAGACATATATATGGAATCTAAAAAAAAAAAGGTTCTGAAGAACCTAGGGGCAGGACGGGAATAAAGACGCAGATCTACTAGAGAATGGACTGAGGACACGGGGAGGGGGAAGGGTAAGCTGGGACAAAGTGAGAGAGTGGCATGGACATATATATACACTACCAAGTGTAAAACCGATAGCTAGTGGGAAGCAGCCGCATAGCACAGGGAGATCAGCTCGATGCTTTGTGACCACCTATATAGGGGCGGGATAGGGAGGATGGGAGGGAGATGCAAGAGGCAGGAGATATGGGGATATATGTATATGTATGGCTGATTCACTTTGTTATAAAGCAGAAACTAACACACCACTGTAAAGCAATTATACTCCAATAAAGATGTTAAAAAAAAGCACGTTTGTCACAAATTCTAAAAGAAAAAAATAACAGTAAACCATGAGTAAAGGGGAAAATCTGATTTCTAGTTACCATATCATAATTATCAAATTTCCAGGTTTTTTACCTTTGTTTTAATGTGTTTACTTATGAATTTCCATAATTTAATTTTTAATAGTGGCTTTTATAACTAGCTGTTCCTGTACTCCAATGGATAGGCATCAATCTGTGCCTCCTCTATTCATGTTAGAATGTAGAGATATCTTTATTTTTAAGATTTTATGTTTTAAGAGTAGTTTTAGATTCACAGCAAAATTAGGAGGAAGTTATAGAGATTTCCCATATATCCCCTGCCCCTACACATGTATAACCTCCCCCATTATCAACATCCTTCACCAGGAAGTACATTTGCCACAGCTGATAAACCTACACTGACACATCACAATCACCCAAAGTCCACAGTTTACTTCAGGGTTCACTCTTGGTGTTGTATATTCTATGGGTTTGGACAAATGTAAAAACGGCATGTATCCATCATTATGATACCATACAGAGTATTTCCACTGCTCAAAAATCTTCTGCCTTCCACCTATTCATCTCTCCCCACCAATCCAAACCTTGGCAACACAGATTTTTCACTGTCTTCATAGTTTCGCTTTTCCAGAATATCATATAGTTAGAATCCTGCAGTATGTAGCCTTTTCAGATTGGCTTCCTTCACTTTGTAATATGCATTTAAGTTTCCGCCATGTTTTTAAATGGCTTGATAGATCATTTCTTTTTAGCACTGAATAATAATCCATTCTCTGGAAGTTCCACAATTAATTTATCAAATGGAGGACAAATTGGTTGCTGCCAAGTTTTGGCAATTATGAATAACGCTGCTATAAGAATTTGTGTGGCAGGTTTTTGGGTGGACCTAAGTTTTCAATTCCTTTGACTAAATACGAAGAACGACTGCTAGCTTGTATTATAAGAATATTTTTGCTTTTGTAAGAAACTACCAAATTGTCTTCCAAAGTGACTGTACTATTTGCATTCCTACCTTCAGTGAATGAGAGTTCCTGTTTTTCCACATCCTCATCTGTGTTTGGTGTTATCAGTGTTCCAGATTTTGTCCATTCTAACAGGGTGTAGTAGCATCTCACTGTTGCTTTAATTTGTATTTTCTTGAGACATAACGTAGAGCAACTTTTCATATGCTTATTTGCCATCTGTATATCTTCTTTGGTGAGGTGTCAAAGTCTTTGGCCAGTTTTTAAATTGTGTTATTTGTTTTTTTCTTATTAAATTTTAAGAGTCCTTTGTATATTTTGGGTAACAGTCCTTTATCAGATGTGGCTTTTGCAAATATTTCCTCCCGGTCTGTGGCTTGTCTTCTCATTCTCTTGACATTATCTTTTGCAGATTAAAAATTTTAATCTCAGTGAAGTCTAGCTTTTCATTTATTTGCCTTTGGTGTTGTATCTAAAAAGTCATCTCCATACCCAAGGTCACCTAGGGCTTCTCATTTGTTATCTTCTAAGAAACTGTAGTTTTGCATTTTACATTTAGATCTGTGATCCATTTTGAGTTACTTTTTGTGCAGGGGTAAGGTCTGTGTTTAGACAATATTTGCTCCATTGTGTTATATATGCTTGTTTGCCAAATATCAGTTGACTATATTTAAAGAGGGTCTATTCTGAGCTCTCTATTCTGTTCCATTGATCTATTTGTCTATTCTTTTATCTACACTACACTGTCTTGCTTACTGTAACTTTATAGTAAGTCTTGAAGTCAGGTAGTGTCAATTCTCCTGTTTTGTTCTTTAATATTTATTGGCTTTTCTGGGTCCTTTGCCATATAAACTTTAGAATAACTTCGTAAATATCCCCAGAATAGCTTTTTGGGATTTTGATTGGGATTGCATTGAAATATAGATCAAGTTATTTCAGTTCTTAGAAAATTATCATCATCTTTTTATAACATCTTTTTTCAAGGCTACAGGTATTTTTGTAATATTAGTGCCTTAAAAACCAACAAGGGACCTTCACGATGATGGAGGAGTAAGACATGGAGATCACCTTCCTCCCCACAAATACATCAAAAATAATCTACATGTGGAACAACTCCTACAGAACACCTACTGAAATGCTGGCAGAAGACCTCAGACTTCCCAAAAGGCAAGAAAATCTCCATGTACCTGGGTAGGGCAAAAGAAAAAGAAAAAACAGAGACAAAAGAAGAGACATGAGACCTGTGCCTCTGAAAGGGAGCTGTGAAGAAGGAAAGGTTTCCACACACTAGGAAGCCCCTTCACTGGCGGAGACAGGGGTGGTGGGGGGAAGCTTCAGAGCTATGGAGGAGAGCACAGCAACAGGGGTGCAGAGGGCAAAGCGGAGAGATTCCCGCACAGAGGATCGGTGGCGACCAGCACTCACTGGCCTGAGAGGCTTGTCTGCTCACCCTCTAGGGCGGATGAGGGCTGGGAGCTGAGACTCGGGCGTGGGAGGTCAGATCCCAGGGAGAGGACTGGGGTTTGGCTGCGTGAACACAGCCTGAAGGGGGCTAGTGCACCACAGCTAGCTGGGAGAGAGTCCGGGAAAAAGTCTGGACCTGCCTAAGAGGCAAGAGACCATTGTTTCGGGGTGCACGAGGAGAGGGGATTCCTTCCCTGTTTGCCCACAGGAGGCAGAGCACCGCCTAAATGAGCTCCAGAGATGGGCGCAAGCCACGGCTATCAGCTCAGACCCCAGAGACGGGCATAAAATGCTAAACGCTGCTCCTGCTGCAGCCACCAAGAAACCTGTGTGCAAGCACAGGTCACTATCCACAAACCCCTGGGAGTCTGTGCAGCCCACCATGGCCAGGGTACTGTGATCCAGGAACAATTTCCCTGGGAGAACACATGGTGTGCCTCAGGCTGTTGCAACAACACGCCAGCCTCTGCTGCCACTGTCTAGCCCCACATTCCAACTATAACTACTGTACCCCTCCCCCCACCCCGACCCCGGGCTGAATGAGCAAGAGAGCCCTAATCAGCTGCTGCTTTAACCCCGTCCTGTCTGGGTGGGAACAGATGCCTGAGGGCAACCTACACGCAGAGGTGGGGCCAAAACCAAAGCTGAACCCCAAGAGCTCTGAGAACAAAGAAGAGAAGGGAAATTTCTCTGTGCTGCCTCAGGAGCATCGGATTAAATCCCCAAAATCAACTTGAGGTACCATGCATCTGGAGAATACTTGAATAGACAACAAATGATCCCAGAATTGAGATGGTGGACTTTGGGAGCAACTGTAGACTTGGAGTTTGCTGTCTGCACCTGATTTGTTTCTGATTTTTATGCTGATCTTGGTATAGTTTTTAGCACTTGTTATCATTGGTGGATTTGTTAATTGGTTTGGTTGCTCTCTTCTTTTTTAAAATTATTATTTTTTAAATCTTTTTATTTTAATATTTATTTATTAAAAAAATTTTTTTTTCTTTCTCTTTTTCTCCTTTTCTCCTGAGCCATGTGGCTGACAGGGTCTTGGTGCTCTGGCCTGGTGTCAGGCCTGAGCCTCTTAGGTGGGAGAGCCAAGTTAAGGACACTGGTCCACCAGAGACCTCCTGTCTTCACATAATGTCAAATGATGAAAGCTCTCCCAGAGATCTCTGTCTCAACACAAAGACCCAGCCCCACCCAATGGCCAGAAAGCTCCAGTGCTGGATGCCCCATTCCAAACAAATAGTATGACAGGAACACAACACTATCCATTAGCAGAGAGGCCGCCTAAAATCATACTAAGTTCACAGACACCCCAAAACGCACCATCAGACACGGCCCTGTCCACCAGAAAGACAAGATCCAGGCCCACTCACCAGAACACAGGCACCAGTTCCTTCGACCAGGAAGACTACACAACCCACTGAACCAACCACACTCATTGGGGGCAGACAACAAAAACAAAGGGAAAGAGGAACCTGCAGGCTGCAAAATGGAGACCCCAAACTCAGTAAGTTAAACAAAATGAGAAGACAGAGAAATATGCAGCACATGAAGAGCAACCACTAGACAAAACAAATGACGAGGAAATAGGCAGTCTACCTGAAAAAGAATTCACAGTAATGATAGTAAAGATGATCCAAAATCTTGGAAACAGAATGGAGAATATACAAGAAACGATTAACAAGGACCTAGAAGAACTAAAGAGCAAACAATGATAAACAACACAATAAATGAAAATAAAAACTCTCTAGAAGGAAGCAATAGCAAAATAACTGAGGCAGAAGAACAGATAAGTGACCTGGAAGATAAAATAGTGGAAATAACTACCGCATAGCAGAATAAAGAAAAAAGAATGAAAAGACTTGAGGACAGTCTCAGAGACCTTTGGGACAACATTAAATGCACCAACATTCGAACTATAGGGGTCCTAGAAGAAGAAGAGAAAAACAAAGGGTGTGAGAAAATGTTTGAAGAGATCATAGTTGAAGATTTCCCTAACATGGCAAAGGAAATAGTCAATCAAGTCCAGGAAGTGCAGAGAGTCCCATACAGGATAAATCCAAGGAGAAATACGACAAGACACATATTAATCAAACTATCGAAAATTTAATACTATCAAAATTTAAACTATCAAAAAAATTTAAAAATTTTTTTAAAGCAGCAAAGGGGAAATGCAACAAATAACATACAATGGAATGCCCATAAGGTTAACAGCTGATCTTTCAGCAGAAACTCTGCAAGCCAGAAGGGAGTGGCAGGGCATATTTAAAGTGATGAAAGGGAAAAACCTACAACCAAGATTACTCTACCCAGCAAGGATCTCATTCAGATTCGACAGAGAAATTAAAAGCTTTAGAGACAACCAAAACTTAAGGGAATTCAGCACCACCAAACCAGCTCTACAACAAATGCTAAAGGAACTTCTCTAGGCAGGAAGCACAAGAGAAGGAAAAGACCTACAATAATAAATGCAAAACAATTAAGAAAATGGGAATAGGAACACAAGTATTGATAATTACCTTAAATGTAAATGGATTAAATGCTTGAAACATAAGACACGGACTGACTGAATGGATACAAAAACAACATGCGTATATATGCTGTCTACAAGAGACCCACTTCAGACGTAGGGACACATACAGATTGAAAGTGAGGGGATGGAAAAAGATATTCCATGCAAATGGAAATCAAAAGAAAGCTGGAGTAGCAATTCTCATATTAGACAAAAGAGACTTTAAAATAAAGACTATTACAAGAGACAAAGAAGGACACTACATAATGATCAAGGGATTAACTCAAGAACAAGATATAACAATTGTAAATATTTATGCACCCAACATAGGAGCATCTCAATACATAAGGCAAAGGCTAACAGCCATAAAAAGGGAAATCGACAGTAACACAATCATTGTAGGGGGCTTTAACACCTAACTGTCGCCAATAGACAGATCATCCAAACTGAATATAAATAAGGAAACACAAGGTTTAAATGATACATTAAACAAGATGGACTTAATTGATATTTATAGAACATTCCATCCAAAAACAACAGAATACACTTTCTTCTCAAGTGCTCATGGAACATTCTCCGGGATAGATCGTATCTTGGGTCACAAATCAAGCCTTGGTAAATTTAAGAAAATTGAAATCGTATCAAGTACCTTTTCCGACGACAATGCTGTGACACTAGATACCAATTACAAGAAAAAAATCTGTAAAAAATACAAACACATGGAGGCTAAATAATACACTACTAAATAACCAAGAGATCACTGAAGAAATCAAAGAGGAAATTAAAAAATATCTAGAAACAAATGACAATGGCGACATGATGACCCAAAACCTATGGAATGCAGCAAAAGTAGTTCTAAGTGGTGAGTTTATAGCAATACAATCCTACCCCAAGAAACAAGAAAAATCTCAAACAACCTAACCTTACACCTAAAACAGTTAGAGAAAGAAGAACAAAAACACCCCAAAGTTAGCAGAAGGAAAGAAATCATAAAGATCAGATCAGAAATAAATGAAAAAGAAATGAAGGAAACAATAGCAAAGATGAATAAAACTAAAAGCTGGTTCTTTGAGAAGATAGAAATATTTGATAAGCCATTAGCCAGACTCATCAAGAAAAAAAGGGAGAAGACTCAAATCAATAAAATTAGAAATGAAAAAGGAGAAGTAACAACTGACACTGCAGAAATACAAAGGATCATGAGAGATTACCACAAGGAACTATATGCCAATAATATGGACAACCTGGAAGAAATGGACACATTCTTAGAAAAGCACAACCTTCCCAGACTGAACCAGGAAGAAACAGAAAATATAAACAGACCAATCACAAGCACTGAAATTGAGACTGTGATGAAAAATCTTCCAAAAAACAAAAGCCCAGGACCAGATGCCTTCACAGGCGAATTCTATCAAACATTTAGAGAAGAGCTAACATCTATCCTTCTCAAACTCTTCCAAAATACAGCAGAGGGGCGAACAGTCCCAAACTCATTCTACGAGGCCACCATCACCATGATACCAAAACCAGACAAAGATGTCACAAAGAAAGAAAACTATAGGCCAATATCAATGATGAACATAGATGCAAAAATCCTCAACAAAATACTAGCAAACAGAATCCAACAGCACATTAAAAGGATCATACACCATGATCAAGTGGGGTTTATTCCAGGAATGCAAGGATTCTTCAATATACGCAAATCAATCAATGTTATACACCATATTAACAAACTGAAGAATAAAAACCATATGATAATTTCAATACCTGCAGATAAAGCTTTTGACCAAATTCAATGCCCATTTATGGTAAAAACTCTCCAGAAAGTAGCCACTGAGGGAACCTACCTCAACATAATAAAGGCCATATATAAAAAACCCAGAGCAAACGTCATTCTCAATGGTGAAAAACCAAAAGCATTTCCTCTAAAATCAGGAAGAAGACAAGGTTGCCCACTCTCACTGCTATAATTCAACATAGTTTTGGAAGTTTTACCCACAGCAAGCAGAGAAAAAAAGAAATAAAAGGAATCCAAATCAGAAAAGAAGAAGTAAAACTGTCACTGTTTGAAGATGACATGATACTATACGTAGAGAATCCTAAAGATGCTACCAGAAAACTACTACAGGTACTCAATGAATTTGGTAATTAGAAGGATACAAAATAAATGCACAGAAATCTCTTGCATTCCTATATACTAATGATGAAACATCTCTAAGAGAAATTAAAGAGGGAAAGCGGCGGTGGGTGGTGGTGGTGGTGTGATGAATTGGGAGATTGGGATTGACATGTATACACTGATGTATATAAAATGGATGACTAATAAGAACCTGCTGTATAAAAAAATTTTTAAATAAATAAATTAATTAAAAAGAAAAAGAAATTAAGGAAACACTCCCATTCACCACTGCAACAAAAAGAGTAAAATTCCTTGGAATAAACCTCTGCCTTTTCATCTTGTCTATGTTTCTGTGATTGTGGTTTTCGTTCCACAGGCTGCAGGATTGTAGCTCTTCTTGCTTCTGCTATCTGCCCTCTGGTGGATGAGGCTATCTCCATTTTCACCCTTTTGTTCCATTACCTTCTGCCATTTTTCAGGCAACTTCATAATTCCATCGTCTCAAAACTTTACCTTTTTGAGCAAAGAACTGTTCCAGGTGTCTTTTACAGTCTTCCAAGGAATTGAAATTTTTTCCTTTAAGAGAATTATGTAAAGACTTAAATAAATGGAAATCCAAAGATGCAATGTCCGGTGAATACAGAGGAAATCAGAAGTTCCCAGCCAAGCTGTAACAGTTTTTGCCTGGTCAGCAAAGAAACATGTAGTCTTGCGTTACACTGATGGAAGATTATGCATTTTTTTCTTGACTAATTTTGGGAGCTTTTCATTGAGAGATGCTTTCAGTTGGTCTACTTGGGTGCAGTCCTTGTTGGAATTAACTGTTTGGTTTTCCGAAAGGAGTTCATAATAGAGGACTCCCTTCCAATCCCACCATATACACAATATCACCTTCTTTGGATGAACACCTGCCTTTGGTGTGGTTGGTAGTGGTTCATTTCACCTGCCCCACAATTTTTTCCATGCCACTTTATCGTACAGTATCCACTTTTCATTGCCCATCACAGTTTGTTTTAAAAACAGAACATTTGGGCTTCCCTGGTGGCGCAGTGGTTAAGAATCTGCCTGCCAATGCAGGAGACACGGGTTCAATCCCTGGTCCAGGAAGATCCCACATGCCGCGGAGCAACTAAGCCCGTGTGCCACAACTACTGAGCCTGTGTCCTAGAGCCTTCTAACCACAGCTACTGAAGCCCACGCACCTAGCGCCTGTGCTCCACAACAACAGAAGCCATCGCAATGAGAACCCGCACACAGCAACGAAGTCCCAACGCAGCCATAAATAAATAAATAAATAAATAAAACCAAACAAAAAGCAGAACACTTTCATTATGTTTAAATAGAGAATCACATGCAGAAATAGAGTCAAGAAGGTTTATTTTGCTTAACTTATGTGGAACCCAAACATTAAAGCAATTCACATAACCAAGCTGGTGCAAATGATTTTCAATGCTTGATTTGGAATTCTGAGTATGTCAGTTATCTCCCGCATAGTGTAATGTTGATTGTTCTCAATGAATGTCTTGATTTGATCAGTATCAACTTCAACTGTTCCACCTGAGTGTGGAGCATCACCCAGTGAGAAATCTCCAGCACAAAACTTCGCAAGCCACTTCTGACACATTTGATCAGTCACAGCACCTTCTCCATACACTGCACAAATCTTTGTTCTGCGTTTCCATTGCATTTTTACCTTTCTTGAAATAATAAAGCATAATGTGCCGAAAATGTTGCTTTCTCCTTCTCTCTTCAATATTAAAATGGATACACAAAAATTCACCAATTTTGATAAGTCTTTTTTAAAATGCATGCTGATATGACAGCTGTCACAATACAATCTGACAAAATTGTTTTGAATGAAGTTAAAGACAGCTAAGTGCTATGAGAGCCATCTTATGGAAAAAAAACAAACGAACCTTTTGGCGAACCCAATACTTCACAGTAGCTTCTTCCCTATATGCCAGCCTTAGTCAGTGTTTAAACAAGTCCAATTCAACCAGATGGACAGCCCACTACCAGATAAACCCACATGATATTTCCCCACTCCTCTATCTTTGTAACTTTTATTTTACTTCATTTCAATTCATTTCATATTTTGCCCATCTAGCATATCAAGCACTATTTTATGTAAAATTGTTGAAGCTTTCCAATGTTAACCAGCTATATACTTTCCTCTGAATACACAGATCTCCTCATCACTCTACAACTTATAAATATGTCATCTTTTATTGCTTTCTTATATTCTTACATTTCTTATTTTCTTATATTTCTTACATTGTTACTTAATTGACTTTTTTTGGTTATTGTTTTGTTTTCTTGAATCTCTTCCTTTTTCTCCAAAGTAGTATGAAAGCATAGCTTTTTTTCTTTCTTTATAAAAAGGAAAGTATAAATCATTTTGTTTAAACTATAAACTTAACACTTGTATAGGCTTTAAGGTAATTCTGGGCATGACTGATTTCTCTTTCTAAACAGAAACAGGAATAGAGTACAAACATGCAATTAGGTGTGGAGACTCAGAAAGAATAGTTGCTGTATCTGTGGTGATGAATGTAAGATTTGTCTAGAGAGCACCCAGGGATTTGCACTAATGATCAAACTTTTTTTCAAGTTAAATTTATCTTTATTATCATTCCTTGAATTTAGTTATGGAGATCTGATGATTTCAAAAAGTTTCATTCCTCAAAAAACCACATGGAATCATAAAACAAAAAAAATTGGGGATCATGTCTTTGTTTCCTGTGTGTATATTGGTGTGTTAGAGTTAGATATTGTAACTAAAGGTCACCTTCTAACCCCTTTCTCACCTGTTTCCAAATATGAGCCAAAATCATCTTTTGATGTGCAGGACTAGATGATTTAGAAACTCTCATTCCCTCCTCAATCTTCCTGAGAAGTATGTACCTCCTGGAAGGTGAAATAAAAATGGTTCAGCCAAGACCCTAATATTCAGTAAATCTTAAATAAAGTAAACTTTCTGAGTCTTTTTGCTCATCATGGACTTAAAAAATAACTTCTTAGGGTTATCATGAGGATCTGAAAATGACATCTAAAACATCTGGCTCATTCAATGACCAGTGGCTATTTTAATAAGGCTTACACAATCAACATTTTAATTCACAACACATATCTCATTTTGAGAAAAAAAAAAACAACAACAACTACCATTTGTTAATGATTCTTATGTCAAGGTTATCCTATTAGTTTTGGGGAAATGTTTAGTCTTATATTTAATCTTAAGCCCAAACCAAAAGCTGGAAATTTGAACACCTAACACCCTCCATTTTCATCTCTTCTCCTCCTCCAAACACACAAATCACCACAAAAGTGACTGATTTGACAATTTCAAGTTCACTGAAGAAAGTTTTAACACAACAAAGAAGGGAAAGTCACAGGCAGAGTCATCCATGGATAACTTTATGAAAACTCACAGAAAATGCTTCCTCTAAAGTCAGGAACTCCCTTCTTTTCCTAAAGGCCTCTTCTGTGAATACCTTCAGGAATCCTAAGAGTCAGTATCCAACTGTGCCACCAGCTCCTCACTTCAGTCTTAGAATCTCTACATTAAAGATGAAGGGGCCTTGGGAACAATGATGCCTGGAAGGCCCTTGGCCCCCAGGCAAAGTGTAGAGAGATGGACATTTTCACTGTTTAGACCACACTGATACCATCACACATTCATCCAGTCTTCCAACCACTTTCTTCTTGACCACAAAATTACAGGCATCTTTCTAGTCTCAGGAGATATCAAATATTTCCTCTTTCTTTTAGTATCTCTGGTAGGTGAATTAGGAGGGCCTGGGTCCACTTGGACTATGGTCTCTAATTGCACTTCCATCCTGGAACCTGAGTAGTCAATGATGCACAGCATCTGGGGAGCAGATTCTGGGGATGCAGACCTAATTAAAAACACTAACTTTACTAGTGGGTGCCCAGGGCATGCTCCAGTGAGCACATGGGCTGCATTCTCTGCACTCAGAAGAGTCAAAAGGGAGTGACCTAATGTACCCCCTCACAGGGCCTTGCAGTGGTTCTTCTAGATACTCCTCAGTAAACACTGAGGAACATAATACTACAGTCTCATGTATTGAGGCCACATCTGCACAAGCCAGGACTTGTGATGAGTTAGACACAAATTATGTTCAAATGGAATGTGTACATACTGATATATTAATAGTTCTTATTACATTAACTATACTAATATTAATATAACCTATATGATATACAGTTATATAAATTTAATACTTAATTTCTAAATATTTTGTTCATATGCTGAAATTTATGTAATGTATATTTAATTTAACTATTTTTATATGTATATAAAATGAAACATGTCATATGACATATACAGTATTAACATATAGAAGTACAATTATGATTTAAGTGAAGTTTATACAATACTTAGTGAAAAACATTTTATATTTATTATGTGATATAATTCACACAACTCCTTGAGAGAGGTGCTGTTATTATCCCCACATTAATGATATGGACACTGAGAGAAGCAAGAAGAACTACAATCCTGCAGCCTGTGGAACGAAAACCACAATCACAGAAACATAGACAAGATGAAAAGGCAGAGGTCTATGTATCAGATGAAGGAACAAGATAAAACCCCAGAAAAACAACTGAGTGAAGTGGAGATAGGCAACCTTCCAGAAAAAGAATTCAAAATAATGATAGTGAAGTTGATCCAGGACCTTGGAAAAAGAATGGAGGCAAAGATCGAGAAGATGCAAGAAATGTTTAACAAAGACCTAGAAGAATTAAAGAACAAACACCTAGGAGAATTAAAGAACAAACAAACAGAGATGAACAATACAATAACTGAAATGAAAAATACAGTAGAAGGAATCAATAGCAGAATAACTGAGGCAGAAGAACGGGTAAGTGACCTGGAAGACAGAATGGTGACATTCACTGCCACAGAACAGAATAAAGAAAAAAGAATGAAAAGAAATAAAGACAGCCTAAGAGACCTCTGGGACAACATTAAATGCAACACCATGCCCATTAGTCCCAGAAGAGGAAGAGAGAGAGAAAGGACCTGAGATGTTTGAGGAGCTTATAGTCGAAAACTTCCCTGACATGGGAAAGGAAATAGCCACCCAAGTCCAGGAAGCACAGAGAGCCCCAGGCAGGACAAAACCAAGGAGAGACACGCCGAGACACATTGTAATCAAATTGACAAAAATCAAAGACAAAGAAAAATTATTGAAAGCAACAAGGGAAAAATGACAAATAAAATACAAGGGAACTCCCATAAGGTTAACAGCTGATTTCTCAGCAGAAACTCTACAAGCTAGAAGGGAGTGGCATGATAGACTTAAAATGATGAAAGGCAAGAACCTACAACCAAGATTACTCTACCCGGCAAGGATCTCATTCAGATTCGATGGAGAAATCAAAAGCTTTACAGACAAGCAAAAGCTAAGAGAATTCAGCACCAGCAAACCAGCTCTACAACAAATGCTAAAGGAACTTCTCTAAGTGGGAAACACAAGAGAAGAAAAGAACCTACAAAAACAAACCCATAACAATTAAAAAAATGGTAATAGGAACATACATATCGATAACTACCTTAAACGTCAATGGATTAAATGCTCCAACCAAAAGACATAGACTGGCTGAATGTAAACAGAAACAAGACCCATATATAGGCTGTCTACAAGAGACCCACTTCAGACCTAGGGACACATACAGACTGAAAGTGAGGGGATGGAAAAAGATATTCCATGCAAATGGAAATCAAAAGAAAGCTGGAGTAGCAATACTCATATCAGATAAAATAGACTTTAAAATAAAGAATGTTACAAGAGACAAGGAAGGACACTAAATGATGATCCAGGGTTCAATCCAATAGGAAGATATAACAATTATAAATATATATGCACCCAACATAGGAGCACCTCAATACATAAGGCAAATGATAACAGCTATAAAAGAGGAAATCGACAGTAACACAGTAATAGTGGGGTGCTTTAACACCTCACCTACACCAATGGACAGATCATCCAAACAGAAAATTAATAAGGAAACACAAGCTTTAAATGACACAATAGACCAGATAGATTTAATTGATATTTATAGGACATTCATTCCAAAAACAGCAGATTACAGTTTCTTCTCAAGTGCACACCAAACATTCTCCAGGATAGATCACATCTTGGGTCCCAAACCAAGCCTCAGTAAATTTAAGAAGATTGAAATCATATCAAGCATCTTTTCTGACCACAAAACTATGAAATTAAAAATAAATTAAAGGAAAAATAATGTAAAAAAATGCAAACACATGGAGGCTAAACACTACATTACTAAATAACCAAGAGATCAATGAAGAAATCAAAGAGGAAATCAAAAACTACCTAGAGACAAATTACAACGAAAACATGATGATCCAAAACCTATGGAATGCAGCAAAAGCAGTTCTAAGAGGGAAGTTTATAGCAATAGAAGCTTACCTCAAGAAATAAGAAAAATATGAAATAAACAATGTAACCTTACACATAAAGGAACTAGAGAAAGAAGAACAAACAAAACCCAAATTTAGTAGAAGGAAAGCAACCATAAAGATCAGAGCAGAGGTAAATGAAATAGAAACAAAGAAAACAATAGCAAAGATCAATAAAACTAAAAGCTGGTTCTTTGCGAAGATAAACAAAATTGATAAACCATTAGCCAGACTCATCAAGAAAAAGATGGAGAGGACTCAAATCATAAAATTAGAAATTAAAAAGGAGAAGTTACAACAGACACTGCAGAAACACAAAGCATCCTAAGAGGCTACTACAAGCACCTCTATGCCAATAAAATGGACAACTTGGAAGAAATGGACAAATTCTTAGAAAGGTATAACCTTCCAAGACTGAACCAGGAAGAAATAGAAAATACGATCAGACCAATCACAAGTAATGAAATTGAAACTGTGATTAAAAATCTTCCAACAAGCAAAACTCCAGGACAAGATGGCTTCACAGGTGAATTCTCTCAAACATTTAGAGAAGAGCTAACACCCATCCCTCTCAAACTCTTCCAAAATACAGCAGAGGAAGGAACACTCCCAAACTCATTCTATGAGGCCACCATCACCCTGATACCAAAACCAGACAAAGATACTAAAAAAAAAGAAAATTTCAGACCAATATCACTGATGAATATAGATACAAAAGTCCTCAAAATACTAGCAAACAGAATCCAACAACACATTAAAAGGATCATACACCATGATCAAGTGGGATTTATCCCAGGGATGCAAGGATTTTTCAATATATGCAAATCAATCAATGTGATACACCATATTAACAAATTGAAGAATAAAAACCATATGATCATCTCGATAGATGCAGAAAAAGCTTTTGACAAAATTCAACACCCATTTATGAAAAAACTCTCCAGATAGTGGGCATAGAGGGAACCTACCTCAGCATAATAAAGGCTATATACGACAAACTCACAGCAAACATCATTCTCAATGGTGAAAAACTGAAAGCATTTCCTCTAAGATCAGAAAGAAGACAAGGATGTCCACTCTCGCCACTTTATTCAGCATAGTTTTGGAAGTCCTAGCCACGGCAATCCGAGAAGAAAAAGAAATAAAAGGAATACAAATTGGAAAAGAAGAAGTAAAACTGTCACTGTTTGCAGATGACATGATACTATACATAGAGAATCCTAAAGATGCCATCAGAAAACTACTAGAGCTAATCAGTGAAATTGGTAAAGTTGCAGGATACAAAACTAATGCACAGAAATCTCTTGCATTCCTATGCATTAATGATGAAAAACCTGAAAGAGAAATTAAGGAAACACTCCCATTTACCATTGCAACAAAAAGCATAAAATACCTAGGAATAAACCTACCTAGGGAGACAAAAGACCTGTATGCAAAAAACTATAAGACACTGATGAAAGAAATTCAAGATGGTACAAACAGATGAGAGATATACCATGTTCTTGGATTGGGAGAATCAGTATTGTGAAAATGATTGTACTACCCAAAGCAATTTACAGATTCAATGAAATCCCTCTCAAATTGCCAATGGCATTTTTTACAGAACTAGATCAAAAAATCTTAAAATATCTATGGAGATACAAAAGACCCTGATTAGCCAAAGCAATCTTGAGAAAAGAAAAAAAAAAATTCAGAGCTGGAAGAATCAGATTCCCTGACTTCAGACTATACTTATAAAGCTATAGTAATCAGGACAATATGGTACTGGCACAAAAACAGAAATATAGATCAATGGAACAGGATAGAAAGCCCAGAGATAAACCCACGCACATATGGTCAACTAATCTGACAAATGAGGCAAGGATATAAAATGGAGAAAAGACAGTCTTTTCAATAACTCGTGCTGGGAAAACTGGACAGCTACATTAAAAGAAAATGAAAATAGAACACACCCTAACACCCTACACAAAAATTAACTCAAAAAGGAGTAGAGACCTAAATATAAGACTGGACACCATAAAAACCTTATAGGGAGACATAGGAGGAACACTCTTTGACATAAATCACAGCAAGATCGTTTTTGGTCTACCTCCTAGAGTAATGGAAATAAAAAGAAAAATAAACACATTGGACCTAATGAAACTTAAAAGCTTTTGCAAAGCAAAGGAAACTACAAACAATATGAAAGGCAACCTTCAGAATGGGAGAAAATATTTGCAAACGTATCAAAGGACAAGGATTAATCTCCAAAATATATGAACAGCTCATGTAACTCAATATTAAGAACACAAACAACCCAATGAATAAATGGGCCGAAGACCTAAATAGACACTTCTCCAAAGAAGACATACAGATGGCCAAGAAGCACATGAAAACCTGCTCAACATCACTAATTATTAGAGAAATGCAAATCAAAACTACAATTAGATATCACCTCACACCAGTTAGAATGGGCATCATCAGAAAATCTACAAACAACAAATGCTGGAGAGGGTGTGGAGAAAAGGCAACCCTCTTGTACTATTGTTAGGAATGTAATTTGGTACAGCCACTATGGAGAACAGTATGGAGGTTCCTTAAAAAACTAAAAATAGAATTATCATATGAACCCAACAATCCCACTACTGGGCATATACCCAGAGAAAACCAGAATTCAAAAAGACACATGCACCCCAATGTTCACTGCAGCACTATTTACAATAGTCAGGTCATGGAAGCAACGTAAATGCCCATCAACAAATGGATAAAAAGGAATGAAAGTGGGTCAGTTGTAGAGACGTGGATGGATCCAGAGACTGTCATACAGAGTGAAGTAAGTCAGAAAGAGGAAAACAAATATCATATATTAACACATATATGTGGAAACTAGAAAAATGGTATAGATGAACGGGTTTGCAGGGCAGAAATAGAGACACAGATGTAGAGAACAGATGTATGGACACCAAGTGGGGAAAGTGGCAGGGCGTGGTCGTGTGATCAATTGGGAGATTTGGATTTACATATGTACACTAATATGTATAAAATGGATAGCTAATAAGAACCTGCTGCATAAAAAAAGAAAAAAAGATATGGACACTGAAGCTTAGAGAGGTTAAATAAGGGTTAATTTGTGTCCCTTAACAGGGACACCATGCTGCTTTCCACATGTCATCTCTGCTTGTGCAGAGCACAGATAGTGATGACATCGTACCTTCATTTGCCTGTGGGCTGATGTATTGAAAAGCTCCTATCATCAGGTTACTGCCAGTAAAATGTAGTGAGCATTTTTAGCCAGGCTTTCTTATAAGCACTTTAGGCAATTTACATCGTTTTCTTCTACAAAAAGTTCCGCAAGTTTCAAACAATGGAATACTATAGAGCAATGAGGATATCCAATATATAATACACTTAAAATTATGGTTGGACATCGTAAGCTTAATGCTGAAGGAATGAGTCAGATACGTATGCGGTGCCATTTTCACAATGTATGAAACAAGACAAAACTAATCTCTGTTATTAGAAGTCAGGGCAGTGTCTACCTTGGGAAGGGACAGTGACTGGAAGGGGCCAAGAGGATGCTTTATTGAGTGCTGACGAGGTCTGCTTCTTTGACAGGGATACCAGTTACAGAAGAGGGTTCAGTTTGTAAAAATTCATCGAACTGAACGAAATATTGTTTGGATTTCTCTGTGTGTATAACTTACTTCATTTAAAAGTTTCACATATGCAGGCATAGTGCACATGCAAACACACACACACACCATGAAGCCTTTAAAAAATTATTTGAAGTATATATTTTATTATAGTTGTTTTTGATATTATCATTGTCTAGATACTGAGGCATATAGAGGTTAAGTAATCATGCTCAGGTCACACAACTAGCAACTAATGTAGCCAAGGCATTTTGAACCCATAGTTTGGGGACATAGCTCCTAACCCTCTGGTAAAGTTAGTAAAATAGTACTTGGAGGCCAAACATACATACTATTAGTTTTTAAATATATCAAGATGCTTTACTAATTAATAAAATGCAAACTAATTTTACTGTTCCTGACACTGTGAAAGCTTTTAGACTTGGATTTTCCCAATCCAAAATTATCAAAAATACATTTCTTATTATGTGTGGATACGTATAAAATTAAAAAGGTCCTCTTACTGGGAAAAGCTGGGAACCACTGTCTTAGAACATAAACATGAAAAATCAATTAAATCAATTTTTTATGAACAGCCTTTCAGAACTCAGCCTCTGAAGTCCCCTTCAAGCCTGTTCATTATACTGAGGACCAGTGTTATGTCTGTGGATGACTGAAGTTCTGACTGATGTTACTGAGTACTAATTAAACCTCATCCTGTGAGGTGGAGCTCTGGTAGAATCATTCTAAAACTAATTTTCAGAAATGCTTGTCCCACCTCAACAGATGCTACGTCACTGTGAATATGAAGGTTATGTTGTATAAAGCAAAGGGTTATTCTAGACATGTCAGACGCTGCACAAGTCAATCAGCAGTCTCTACTACAGATGATTTCCATTCACTGTAGCATATAGACAGAATCTGTAATTATGCATTTATTTGGGTGCTGTTTGTTTCTATATACATTAGTTGTCATATAGTTGTCAACTCCATGAGGGAGAGGACTCTGGCTATCTCCCGTTGCCAGTGTGTCACAAACAAACAACTGGCATGAGAGCTAGCCAAGATCAGATACTGAATGGATGAATGGATGAATGAATGAATGAGTGAGACAGATCTAAAATTCAAGTATGTCATATTACCTCTCTGATTGTGGCCAAGTTATTCAACTTCTTTGAATCTCAATTCTTTAAATCTGTGAAACATTAACCTCTTTTATTTTAAGTATTACATGAGATGATGTATATAAAATTTACAGTAAGCACTTGATAAGTGGTAGCTATTAATAGATTTCTTTTAAAATTTTATATCTAAAAGCAGCACTAAAGAAACTGGAGGAGGTAATGGCAGAAAATGAAGATACTTAAAGTCTCACAAAGGATACTCAGTGTCTCACCAAGATGTGAAACTGAGGAAGAGGGCTAAGAAGATGCGGCTAAGTGTAATGTAACTTATATATGCTGAGAAGTTAAAGCACAATAATTCAAAGTGAAAAGGCACACTGAGAATGCCTTGTAAACTGAGTGCAGATGTATACTGGTGGGTCAGTATTTACAAAGCCAATAGTTGTGCACAGAGACTAAAGCAAGGTGGCATTTTAGATCCCAAGAGTATCACAGAACCAGGATAAATTACTTGACATGAATAAAATCCTTTAATACAGATACGTACAATGTAGAGGAGGGAGTTTTATTCTCTCTACATATGTAATGTGTATTCAGTGTCAGGTCTCCACTGTATATTGTGTTGAAACACCAAGTGTAGAAGACAAACATTATCTGTGCTTCCAGATTTGAGGTTTTGGTTAGATATGCAGTTTATGCCCCCGGAGCTACTCACCCATTTTCACCTTTTCACTGAGCTCACTCTATGATGACCCTGCTCCTTCCTATTATGTTCTACCCTGATTTGTATGGTAATTAGTTCCATGCTTTTTAAAATAGTTTTGATCACCCCAAAATGCTTCCCTAAACACTTGTCTGTTTTGAACTTTGTGTAATAGAATCATACGATATATGTCATATATTTTTTGTCCTTTCTTTTACTAGAAGAGGGAAAATTAGACCACATTGTAAGAGTGAAGGGTATCATTACAAGGATGAAAATGAAAGTCAAGCAGTGGGAAAAGACAGAGAGAGAAAAAAAGCAATGGAGGCTGATCCCACCATCCTTAGAACACAGACCTAGCAATGGGAGCGGAAGATGTTCCTGTTTTAGAGTTTGGGCTCCTCTGGGCTCCTGTGGCTGCTGCTGCCAATTCTACTGTGGAATGGCTTCAGACATGAGGTAGTGGAAGGAAATATGAGAAAAAGGAGAGGAGGTGCCTCACTCTCTTGGAGCATGATGAGCGTGCTCCTTCTCACTCTGAGCCAGAACTGGAGGGCTTCGCCTAGAGCCCTCTCTGTATGCTACCCAGTGCCCACTTCTGCACTGGCCAGAAATATTGGAGGAAAACAATAGCAAGTAATCTCACCATTAGGTCAATGATGCTTTACATTATGGTCTTCTTCCTCAATTTACTTGGTATGATTACTTTTCAGAGCCCTCAGATGCCACTCCATGCATTTTGTACAGGTTTTACAGCAGGAGTAAATCTGTGAAGTCTGTTTCTTGAACAATGTGCAGCTGCTGATGCCTCTGCTTAGTTTTCTTTTTCTTTCTTTTCTTTTTTTCTTTTTTGATTTTAAGCCTGACTCCCTAAAGGTCAAGCTTGTGTTTACATAGCTTATTTTTCAGCCAAAGATTGGGCTCAAACACTACAAGCCAGCAAGTCTTCCACTATGTGCTGAAGGATGTGTGTTGGGGCCAGGGAGCACATTCAAACTTCAGGCCATTTTTAAGTCTGCTTTCTGTTTCAGATGGGCTCTGTGACATCTCCCCCTGGTCATTACAGGCTTCTTCTGCCAGGGATGCGCAGGTGGTTGGCACACGCACACAGTTTATGTAGCACACGTACACAGCCTCTGGTCAACCTGGGATGTGTGACTATCTCGCCTCCCTGTTCTCCTTCGCTAGTGCACAGGTTTCTTATTTCCATCAAGCAGGCCTGTGATCTCAAGATACAAACCACTGGCCCTCCTTGTTCCCTTATCATGGATGTTGTCACTTCAAATGACACAATCCAAACCAAGCGTGCCCCCTTTGGTGGCAAAGCTTATATTCACAGGTTATATTCACAACCTGCCCCACCATGGTTGTACTACTATGCAGACCAAGCTGGGGGAAATGGGAGAAGCTTTGGGCAAAAATGTCATGGACTATGCTGTTTTTACTTGAAATTTAGTCATTTTCATTAATAAATGCTTCTTTCTTGATTATCTACTTTAGAATTCCTGAGCACTGAAATGGTCGTACTTTACAATTTTTTCCACCTTTACAACTTTCAAGCTCCTCATTCTACCACGTTGGAAGTTGAGTTCATAATCAGATATAATATTTTGATATAAAATGGCTACCTGCAAAGATAAATTGTATTATAATGCAAGCATTAAACAACTAGAAAATTACATGTGAAAATATGATACAGTTTTAATAGCATCAATATTCATCAGAAATTTAGGAATATATCTATCAGACCTGAAAGAGCTCTACAATGAGATTTAGAAATCATTAATTAAGACACAGAAAAATGGAGTGAGACATCATAACGTGCTTAGTTGGAAGACATAATTTGGTAAAAATTTCAAGTTTACCCAAATGGATTTGAAAATTCAATTTTACTAAAAATCCCAGCAGTTGTGTTTGCTTGTTTGTGTGTGTGTGCATATAAATAGACAAGATGTTTCAAAGAATAACAATCTTGAAAAAGAACAAAGCTGAAGGAATTACACTACTAGAAATCAAGATATATTAAAAGCTTTATTAATTAAAATAATATAGTATTAGAGCAAGAAAAGATAAATAAACCAATAGTATTGAGTTGGCCAAAAAGTTTGTTTGGGTTTTTCCATAACATCTTACAGAAAAACCCGAAAGAACTTTCTGGCCAACCCAATACAAAATAGAGAATCCAGAAACAGCAGTCTATGCATACGATAAACTGTGTGTGACAAACCTGATAATCTAATGCAGTGAGAAAAAAATACTTTCAATAATCAGTGCAGCTCAAACAGATATCCATATGAAAACAAAATGAAATTTACCCCACCTGTCATCATAGACAGAAATACTTCCAGAAGTATATGTCCAAATACAAAAACAAAAGCAATAAAGTTTTTGCAAGAAAACAAGGGAGAAGAGCTTTATGCTATTGAAATCCATAAATATTTCTTAACTAGGACATAAAAAGCACTAATTGAAGAGGACTGATATACCAGACTATAACAAGGATAAGACATATTGGTCAGCAAATAACACCATTAATGCAGTAAAAAGGCAAGCCACAGCATGGGATAAGACAGTTGTTTTATGCCATGTCTAGAATGTATAAAGAGCTCATAAAAAATAATAAGAAAAAATTCAGTCCAAGAAAAAAGGTGACAAAATGTTTCTCACAGGCACTTCGCAAAGGCAGGGATCCAAACGACCAATAACATATGAAAAGGTACTCAACATAATTATTCTTCAGATAGGTGCAAATGTAAAACATAATCAGATACTAAAGCACAGCAACAGAAAGGCTAAAACAAAAATGACAAAATAAGAAAAAAGAAAGGAGAAAGAGGGAAGGAGAAAAGAAGGGAGGGAGAGAGAGGAAGGGAGAAAGAAGGGGGAGGGAGAAAAACTGTGGAGTGGGAAGGGAGAAGGAATAAAGTACAAAGTTAAAAAAAAAAAAGAAAGAATGAGAGAAAGAACAAACTAAGATTAGAGAAGAATTTGGAAGAGGAGGAGGTAACAGGTCTTTCATACATTCCTGGTAAAAGTATAAATTGTTGGGCCCATTTTGGATAACCACTTGGCAGTATGTACCAAATCTAATATAAATGATAATTTACCCAAAAAATCTAATTCTAGGTATATATACCCAATATAAATGCAAATATATGGTCACCAAAATATGTTACACACATATTTATATTCTTATATTCATAATAAGAAAAAACTGGAAATCAATTGCCAATCAAAAATTGAAAATATAAATATTGTTTTTGGTTTGTTCAAATAATGGTTAACTATATAATACTGAGAATGAACAAACTAAAACTGCTTATATCCAAACATAATACTGAAAAAGGAGGCAGACACCAAGAGTTCATATTGTATAGTTATATAAATTTCAAAACAAGAAAAAACTACTGGATAGCATTACAATTCAGGATTGTGGTTACTCATGAATGAAAAGTGGCATGAGAGTTTTTTTATTTTTCTGATGTTCTTTCTTGAGTCAGGTGTCAGTTACCCAGATGTGTTTAGCTTGTGAAAATTCATCCAGCTGTTCATTTGTGATCTTTCTAAGTTTCTGCATACCTGTATACTTCAATAAAATGTCTACGTAAATAATTAATGTTTGTTTTGATCTTTTTTTAAATTTAAGTTTGTTTTGATCTTTTAAATGCAAATTACAGTGGAATGAAGACTATCCCTGAAAAAAACATCATTTTCATTCACTTGCATTAAATATAAGGGGAAGAAAAAATGGTGAAGCTATAGTTAATGATGAATAGCTGTGAATAGTACACACACTCTTCTCTATGCCAAAGCACCTAACCTATATTTAGCAAGAATGGTGAGTCACAATAATAATTATTAATATATACAGATATTACTGTTACATAGACCTAGGTTGAAAAAATGGTTAGAAATTCTACTTTATGTAACCTAGCATGGCAACACACTTTTTACTTAGTCGCTGGTTCTTGTTAATCTTATAAGTACAATTTTATACTAAACTAGGTAGGATTGTGCTCAGGAATGTATCAGATCTGGTCTGATTATTTGAGAGGTAATAATGTATGAATGGTGGAGCAGATAGTATTTCAGTTCTACGTCCCTACTTAAAATGATAGAGTCAATGAATAAACATATTTATGGTTTTGGGGGACAGTAGGGTATTCATCATGGGAGAAGGGAGATACAAATATGGAATGGAGGGAGGTGAGGAAGAGCCCTGTATTATTGGATTTGAATGGAGTATAAGAATGAATTCTTGATTTAAGAAAAAATATTGATATCAAACTTAATTTACATCATCTACTTTCATTTTATACTTGCTTTGTATGAATGCTGCCCAAAATTTTCTTTTCATTACACAGTATTTGGATTTTCCTGCATCAGTGAAAACAGGTGATTCCTTGAAGACAGGGGAAAGGTTAAGTGGTTTACAAGTTTCTAGCTTCAAATATGCCCTGTTCTGTTGGTACAGCAAAGTGCATTTTTTGACAGATGCCACTTTTTTTTTAAGAGTTGCAGCAGCCCCTTAATCTTTTATTTGTTTGTTTTGTTGTTTTTGTAGGACCCTTTATTTCCCAAACTTATTTCTATTTGTCCTTTTACCGCTCTTCATAGGATGCCTCATGGTAATGCTTTCCAGAAGCTGCCTTTTCTTCACTTGCAAGCCCCGCTGCCCCTTAGATCCCTGGAAACCAGTGCTCTGCTGCATTTCAGATGGGACACTTTCTTTCTGGAGATGGTTTCGTTTGTTTTCCACCATTGCTGGGCCCTGACTGCCCTCTCCTCTCTTCCATGTAATATTCTCCTAACTCTCCATTTATGAGATGGGCTCAAGAGCTGGTTCTGTTAGTGGTGATAGTTTCCTCCATCTTTAAATGTACATTAAAACATATTATATTCTCTGTTTGCTAGATATTCTGCAATTTTTGAGCATTGATGGCTTCATTTGATTTTCAAAAGCTGGGTAGTGAGTTCTAAATGTAGGCCTCTGCCACTTTCCTACCAGAAAAGGGAAGCCCTCTGTAGGCACACTGTAAGACATTTTAATAAATAAATGAATACTTGAGTGTGTTTAACATGCAAAGCACTATAAGTGCACAACTTGCCTCATACCGGGCAAATGTTCTGTGTAAAAGAATCCATATCCAGATTAGTGAGCTGACTTTCAACGATGATATCTCCCAGAAACATCTCTCTAAAAACAAGAATGGTGTGTACTTAATTTTCTCTGGCACTTTGCTCCCGAAATATTTTAATGTAAATATTTATATATATAAAAGTCTAAAAAAAAGTCTAAACTTATTAGGATCCACCATGATTTTTGAACATAATCTTGTTTATAGTATCCGTACACTTATTGCTCACTGTTAGTAGAAAGGTATTTGGGAAAATCAGAAAAAACGTGTCATCTTTAAAATATATTTTCTCTGAAAAATAAAAGACAACATAGAGAAAAATTTAGGGAAGAAAGTTCCAAGAAAGGGCCATGTTCTAGTGAAGTTCTAAGAGATAGCAACAGAACATGCTCACGCATTGACAATGATAGTGCAATGTATAAACAACATTTTAAGAGGTCGCATTGATATGATGTATTAAAAATTTGAAAGTGCTTAAGTTTGAATTACCATTTCCACTTTTCCACATCTGCTTTAGAGGAATACAAACAAGGACACAGAGCCATGAACAAGGCTATTTATTTCCATAATGTTTGCATTAGCAAAGAGTGGAATTAAATGTCCATTAGGTGAGGAAGAGATATACAAACTAATGTAGATCATTGCTATGGAATACTATGGAGCAGTTTACAAAAGTGAGGTGATCATTTGAATGTTATTATGGGTAAAACTGAACTATGCTCAAATATCTACCCCAGATGGAACAGAGACCTAACAGTGAAAGTTTAAACAATGCAGTTTCTAGAAGATAACATGAAAAAGTATCTTCATGACCTTGAAGTAGGCAAATATTTCTTTAACAAAAATATTATTACTAAAATAGTAAAAAGAAAAAATTTAACCCTTAAAGAAGAACTGAGAGAGAATAAAGAAAATAAAAAAGAATATATATATCTAAGAATGATTCATATAGAATGAGTGACACCTCCCAGAAATCACTAAGGAAATGATAGATAGCTGTTTAAAAAAAAAGAGAGAGAGAGACAGAGAGAGAGAGAAAATATTGGAAAAAAGTCCTTTACAAAGAGGATTTCCAACAGGCAATATAAAAAGGAAAATGTGATTAATATCATAAGACTACAGAGATTAAAATCAAAGCCATGTAAAATATCACTGCATTCTCACTAGAATGACCACACTTTTTTTTTTAATGAAAAACTATTTAGTTTAATGAGCCCCTGGAGCTCGAGTCTACTATGACAGAGTATAAATTAGTACAATTGCCTTGGAAAACATTTTGGCAGTACCTCCCAAGCTAAAAATATGCTTACCCAATGACCTATCAATTTTACTCCTACGTAAATATTCAAATGAAATGAGTACTTTTGTCTACTGAAAACATGTATAATATTAGCTTCATCTATAATAGCCAAAACTGTAAATAGCATAAATATCCATATAAATGTTCATATAAAGAAATATTACAGCAGAATGAAAAAGCTGTTTCTCACAATATGGATAATCTCACAAAATAATGCTGAACAACAGAATTTGGAAACAAAAGTGTACATGTGTAATGAATCCATTTTTAAAAGCAGGAAAAATAAACTATGATGATTAAAGTCAGAATGATAGTTACCTTTGGGGTATATTGACTGAGAGAGACATGATAGGGTTATTTGGGGTGTTAGTAATATCTTAATATTGATCCATCTGATGGGTTGGCTTCACATGTATTTTCATTTTACTTTATTTTTATTTTTTCTCAAGTCTATTCTCTACATCTGTGTCTTTATTCCTGTCCTGCCCCTAGGTTCTTCAGAACCTTTTCTTTTTTTTTTACAGATTCCATATATATGTGTTAGCATACGGTATTTGTTTTTCTCCTTCTGACTTACTTCACTCTGTATGACAGGCTCTAGGTCCATCCACCTCACTACAAATAACTCAATTTCATTTTAGAAATGAAATTACATTGTCATACTTTTAAGATTATTAACTTTTACATTTGAACTCTATAATTAGAAAAAGAGAATGAGGATGTATCTCTATATATTTACATAGAAATATTTCTACGACATATTATAAAGCCAAAAAGTAAATTGTAAAACAATATCTATAGTATGAACCAATTTTTATGACCATCTCACCTCAACAAAATAAGAAACAAAACTGCATATTTGTATGTGTATGTATAATTTTCAACTGTGTGATTAAAAACAAATGTATCTCACTCATAGAATAATTCCAGGAATTCTGAACCATGTCTAGGTCAGAGGATTCGTATTAGGCCAGTTTTTCCTTATATTAGTTTTAATTAAATCGAGATATTTTCTGTGTCAAATTTGTTCCAACAGAAATGACCTGGCCAAAGGATTTTGCTTCTTCAAATTAAATTTAGTTTCATAAAGCATTAATTATAACTATATATTTTTTTCATAGTGAAAACTTTGCTTCTCTTTACCTTTGACTTGAAAGACCAGAGAACTGTCATGTCTACTAAATTCTATCTCCATGTCTAATCAGTGCTAATATTACAATCAATTCAAGGACCAACGATCAGTCTTTTCTAGAGTTATAAAGTCTGAGTTTCAGTGAAGAAAAGGGTGAAAATTACCAGTCTTACATCCTTGTTACAATAAATCACCGAGTATTTATTCATCACTAATCTTGTACTTAATCCTTTCTTAGGCAGCCTGAAGAGTAATGAGAAAATATCGGACATGGTTCCTGCTGTAAAGCAGACAATAATTCAATTGAAAAGAGAGAGTTTTGTTAAAGATCTTTTGTAATTTAAACTACCTACAGAAGGGCCATCTGTCAAAATGATAGATTAAATTCTAATCCAGACTAGGAAGCGAGTGACAAATATATACTTATCATTTAAGATACTTATAGAATGATTACACTGATAAATCTATATTGGGACTAACTAAAACACAAAAATGACACAAAATGGATTATGTTACACACTGATGACTCTGAAGAAGTTATTGTGAATAATTAAGAGTAATGAATATGACAACTTGATTTTGTTCAAAATTAAAAATGAGGTTCTCAATCTTTGCCCATAATAAATTTACAATATTTATTTTTGAAAATCTCCAAATATTTATTCATAATAATAAGTTTTCACTGAGTAGAAAATACAAGTTACGGTACTGATCATAATAAAAATAATAATTTCCAAATGTTGAGATGTCACTTGATGAAGTTCAGACAAGTAGAAAGTAAGACAGCCAAAATTTGAATAGTTTTATCTGAAGCCAAATTCATATCATTTCTCTCACCTCAGAGTTCCTTCTATCCAGTTCTATAAAAGTATAAAAAATTGCTTCTGCATTTAATATAAACTGATGTGAATATATTGCCTATTATGTCACTCAAAGTCCCATGTAATTGACAACATTGAACATGTTACACCAAATAAAAGTATATCTGCACTGTCAAAAGTACATCTCTTTTGTAAGATGAGAGTTACGCTTTCTCTTAAATTTTCCTTTTTCCTACCCTCTCTGGACATACATAGCCAAATTTTATGCTAGTAATAGAATATGTTAATATTATCAATGTCATTCTATTTCCCTTTTCCTCCTTCGTGTTTACGTCAATTTACTTGAAGTTGCCTGAAATTCCTATTCAGAAGATTTGAGTTGAGGTTAAATTAAAGTTAGATGTGACAGGCATTGAATAACTTCTATTAGTAAATACAGATGAAGTTTCAACAAATATGAGGCAGAAAGAAGTCTATTTTTTTATTAGCCTATGTGAATAGAATGTATTTTTGGTTTCTACTAGTGGTGATGAAGGAAAAAAATATACTTGGTTCACAGTCCAAAGAAAAATAGAGCTGAAAGGGCTCTCCAAAGAGGAAGGGTATCCTTCCACATCTAGGCAGTCTTCATTCAGTGTACTCTCAAACTTTCTCTCAATATCTCCGCGGAAAGATAGACCCTGCCATCATCTGCTTTCAACTTTTCTGTTTCCCCAGTGGTTTTCCCACTGAGACACTCTCCATGAAGCTGTCTGATTTCTTCATTCTTACCAATTTTCTCTCCTAGACTTCTGTCTAAGCAGACTGTGTTTTCCAAGATCGGTACTGATTCAGCCTGTTACTTCTGCTTTATGCTTCTGAGCACCAAGGGCTATGATATTAGCACATGGTGCATTAGTGTCCTAAACACCATTGAGAAGAAAGCAAGGCCCCAAAGGGTGAAGGCATTAATGAAAACAATGAGCACTTTAGTAAGAAGCCCAGGGTGTTTAAATCCAGTGTCCCAGAATGATATATAACTGCCAATTGTAGCAAACATTTCAGGGACAGATTATCTCTTATAAGTTGTAAATACAGGTACTATTTCCATTCATGCAAAATTATTTAGAAAGCAAAATGTGGAACTGTTTTCTACTAATTTAAATGGTAAAAGAAGAAGGCAAAGGACTGGAATTCTTGCCATGCTCAGCCCTAAAACAGAAGATCCTCTGTTTGGGCAACAGTGCTGTGGATATAGCCAAGAGACTGCTTTGGCACAAAAAAGGATATATCAGCATTACCACTGCCAGTTACATTCCATTGCCTTTAGTTTCCTGGCTGAGTTTATCTGTGTGTTTGGGGGAGGGGAAAAGGCAAGAGGGAGGCAAATCTGGCAGCCATTTCTCTTCAACTCTACAATGTCCTTTTTAGTATCTAAATAAGAATATGCTCCTATTTCATCATCATTTTGCAGGTCTAACTATTGGGAATATCAACACTGTGACAGTTACCACAATATTGCTGAACACAGCTGTTACTCTGCTTATAGAAAATCAAGGAAAGAAAAAAATTGATTTAATGAAACTTTGATTACTCTGCTGTTTAATTTTTAGTTTGAGTTCTAGCTGTCTATTGCTGTGTAAAACTAATTTTAAAAAGAACAGAACATAGTTGTATAACAATAATGTATTACCCCACACAATTCTGTGAGTTGAATCAGCTCAACTGAGAAGTTCTTTCTTGGGGTCTACCATGCAGTTGAAGGAAGATGTAGGCTGATCTTGTGGTCATTTTAAGGCTTGACTGAATTGAAGTCCAAAACATCTCCCTTACATGACTGACAGTTGATGCTGGCTTTTGGCTAGGTTCCTATTTGGGGCTGATCACTGGAGCACCAATATGTGGTCTTTCCATGTGGCCAGGGCTTCTTCCAGCATGGCAGCTCTGTTCTGACAGGGAGTATCCTAAACATGAGCATTGCTAAACCCAGGAACTGGCACAACACCACTTCTGCTGAATCTAATTGTTCAGAGCAGTCACAGAGATCTCCCAGAATCAAGACAAGGGAGAGGGACACAGACCACACCTCTGCATGGGTGGAGCATCAAAGAACCTGTGGCCATCTTTAATCTGCCACACTTTAATTATCACCATATGTGGGGAATCGCATCTTAATTAAATGGCTAAAATTGTTTGTGAATATCATGAAGGTGTTAAAAAAAATCCACAGTTTAAAATTTGCAGAGTAGTAATCAGCAAAGCACAGTATGTTTGTATCTTGCTGGTAGGTAAAGAACATTAACAAAATTAGTATAATTTGATTTGTATTCCAACCCTCTTTACTCGTGAGCTAATTTTTGGAGGACTGACAGATATTTCAGCATAAGACCTTCTCTTACTGGCCCAGCGTGAGTGAAGATGTTAGTGTTGTTTGTAGAGGAGGTGAGGGGCCATTAAAGATATAAGGTGTTAGGTCTCTGAATATCCTTCTCCTTTCATGGCATTGAGGGCCGAAGTAAAGCGAGCTTCCGATTAACTCTGATTTCAACAAACCCATGGTTCTTTCATTAGATATTCCCAGTGGCTTATACATTGAAGTCTTCTGTGCTACTATTACCCCTGTTTCCCCCTCTCTTAAAATGACACTTATACCCCATAGGAACCCTCTTTCCAATGTGTCTCCTGTGAAATTCAGATGACTTCTCATCTGTGTCCTAGTCTTTTGCATTCAAAGTGAAATCTTCTTGACCCATCACTCAATGTCCATGGGTTAGGGAAGTCCAAAGCATTTCTCATGATCAGGCCAAGCTCTCAAAAGCATTCTCGTGGTCAATTATTCTAAAAGCATCGTATCTGTTTCACCCTGCTTTATTTAACACCGTCTGGATTACAGTAGCTCATATCTACTAAAGTAGCTCAATGTCTCTATTAGAGGAACAAGAGAAACACATGTGTACATCTAATACGCCGAGGAATTAAAATACGCTAATAATGGGGCAGAGTACACTGAAGGTCTTAGTGTATTGGAGCATTAGAGCAGGTAATGGAATATCCACAACCAAGTGATGAAGAGACAAGTATAAAATTTTTTCATGTTATCTAGTTCTGGATACACACTTTGGAGGATGAGTGTTCATGAGACCATATATCCTGAGTATAACCTGTGTTTCCTTAAACCTCTCTATTTGCAGGAAACAGCACTGGCCACGTTTGTCCTACTTTTATAAACAGTTAAAAGTATATCTTGATCATGTGGTTTTCCCTTACATATTTAAATTTATTTTACGTCTTTTGAAAGCTTGATCTCTAATTCCTGAAATGTGAACAAGAATAACAACAAAACAAAAAGCAAACAAACAAAAATACCCCAAACAAAGCACCACAACAGAATCATTTAAAACCATAGCAACAACAAACCTGAGTTAAGCATAGTGGGATATAACTATATTTAAGCCAGTTAAGTACTTTACAGAGTAGTTAACAAGACTCTTAGAAAACTGATCAATCTTTTGAAAGGTAAAAATCAAGTAAAACTTACATCTCAAGGTTTGTATCATATTCCTTTCAGTGTCATATCAGTTTAATATTGCTTTTGGGATGAGCTATTGCCGCATTCTGCCTATTTTCTTCTTTCCAACAGGATAATGCTGTTCATATGCCCAATCATGACAAATAGATTTCATCTCATGTGACAAATCTAATCAATTGATACTGGATGCTTGGGGCATTGTTTTGCGAACAGTTCTGAGGTTATGTCTGGACTCAACAGGACTAAAAGTTCTTTATATCATCCAAGGGCATGATGCAGGAAGTTGAGTTACTAAGTGAAAGATATCAGTCATCCCCACATTGCCTGCTAAGAACTATGGACAGGGATTTATCCTTGGTGTTTCAAAAATCCACCTGTGGGTCTAGTCATTGCTATACTCCTCTTATCTAGCATAAAACGAGCATTCAACAAGATTAACAAATGGATGAATCAATAAAAAGTACTGGATTTTGGTTTTTTAAAAAATATATGTCTGTAATGGACATACAATAGGATACAAATGGGATGGACAAGTAAGGAAAGAGAGAACTAGTAGCCTACATCAACAAATGTGCCTTTCATATACTTCAGTAAACATTAAGAATGTGGCATAAGATTTAATACATACTCCGGATAGCTTGTAAAATTTACCTCCCCTTTACCAAAATATCTGTTTTATTAAGTATCAAATAGTCTGCAGTAGACATTTTCTAGTTAGAAAACCATGAAATTATCATTTTAGAACTGGATGAGATTCTAAAATTTAAACTTAGATTGAATTGTCAATATTTGAGTACATGACTATCCCCTGGATCCAAACCTTCACCCTCTGCTAGGCTGACTGTAGAGTAGGGCAGAACATGTGTTATATACAATTTCCCTTCCCACACATGGCCATAAATCTTTCTCTATAAACACTTGAGGATCATCACCTGATATTATGATATGCTTATGAAATCCTATATTTTACAAATAATTCTAGTTGAATCTTCTTGGTCACCTCAGAAATTACATGAAAAATACCTCTCTGAAGTGTTTTTGAAATTATTCGAAAGTTCAGAATATTTTATACATACATCAGATATCATATCGTTGCTAAAATAACATAAATAAAAGCAACAATAATTTCTCTATTTTTTAACATAGTATAGCATACTATACTTAGATAAACTATAGTTAAATATACAGACATTCCTCAGTATGCGTAGGAAATTGATTCCAGGAACTCCCTACCCCAAACCAAAATCTGCAGATGCTCAAGTCCCTTATATAAGAAGGCATAGTACAGTTGGCCCTCCGTATCCACAGGTTCTGCACCCATGGACATGGAAGGCCAACTGTACTGGGGTTTCTGTTCTGGCTTCATCCTTTATATGTGATTTTGGATATGTAGCTTAAAGTTCTAGGTTTTCTTATTGGTAAAGTGACACAATAATTGTAACTACATCAAGAGAGTATATTATAAATGATTTTTGTTTTTTGTTATTTCTTTAATCATGTATGTAAAATGAGACAATTTGTTACAGCGTTTCATCATTACTACTTCAAGCATGAGATTTAAAAAAATTGGTTTTCTTGAGATAGATTATTTGCAACAAATAAAAGCAATTTGTGATCACCAACCCCAAATCTTCCACAGCGCATTTAGAGGTCCAGGATACATCTTCACAAGGATGGGAGATTTCTCTCTGATAACTTTCTCCATAGCCATGAGAAAACACAATTTCCGGCTCTGAGGTGACATACTCCTGACTCTTAGAAATGCAGTTCTAAATCCTTATCTTACTTGATTCTTTTGATATTTCTATCCATCTCCTTCTTTTGGAAAGTCTTGAAGCCTTCCCTTGCTGTATCTCTAATAATCTCTCTTATACTTCTAATAATTCCTTCCCAGTTTTACACCTTACCTCTTAAATGTAAGTATTCACCAAAGTTCCAGCATAGTTTAACTTTACTGTCGTCCCTCACTAGAGCTCCGCATATGTGAAGACAATCAACCACCCAACATTTCACCATATCTCTCAGGCACCTCAAGCTCCACTGAAATGACAATAATCAAATTTAAATTAAATGCCCCTCCTGTAGTCGCCTTCCTGTTAAAACCACCAGTCACTGTTGTGCATAACACAAATCTGAGGTCCTGAATTTCTTTCTCTCCTCTCCAATTACTATGATTCTACTTATCAACTCTGCCCTGAAATTTCTACTTCCTTTATTTTATCTTTCTTCAGTCACCTTGAATCTCTTCTTGGCACATTTGCCCAAGGGATCTCTCTAGAACGTAGGACTCATTATGTCTCTGTCTCCCTTAAAGTCTTCCCACAACATCCTGCAGACTTCAGAATGAAAGTCATGATTCTTAGCATGACACAAAATCTTTCATTGTCTATTTCCCCCCTGCCTCTCCAGCAACTTCTTACCTTGTGTCCCTGCACCTGACCATAGTGTGTACCCCTACAAAATGATTTGCTGTTCCTGGAATAGATGTCTCCCCACAATGCCTTCTGGCTTGTCTTCCTGTTTTGAATTTCTCTTCAATCTTTAGACTGCTTATCAGACTGCTTGCTAATTCATGGCTTTAAGGCTCTACTTCCTTGTTCCCTCTTGCCATATTTTGCCACCTTCATTATTATCAGTATCATATAACAGGTAAAAGTACTAGTACTAGTAGTAACAGTAATCATATACTACGCACTTAATATTCCCATTTTAAAGATGAAAAAACTGAAGCATCGAGTGGTCAAGTACTTTAACCCCAAATCTTATAGCTTCCATTTGGGTCAGGAGTTAAAACCCAAGCAATCTGACTCCAGGGTTCTACTTTTTAACAAAACTATTCTTCTTCCCTATCCTAGAAGCCTAGTCACTGAGTTGCAAGGGTCTATCCACTTGTTTGTCTCCTTCAATGGTCTCTGAATTTCTTGAAGTCAGTGTCAAGTCTTTATCTTCAAATTCTCCATGCATGGCTTTGATTTCTTCATTGTCAGCTTTTTCAAGTAGGGATATGAGGAAAAGAACTTGCCAAATGTAAGAAGCCTGATTAAAATTTAACACTAGCATTCAAAAATATTGAGGACTAGGGAAGAAAGGAAGGATAGGCATTGTAAGTTTAAAATGTAATGAAGAATGAATTCATTCAGCTGTTATGCAGTAGTTACTAAGGCTACACAATGCGTTAGTTGATCTAGGGGGCAAGATTGAATAAGAAGTATCTTAGTGGAATACTTTTTTCACAGTCACTTCTTATCCATTCGGAACAGTTATTTATGTGGCCTCTGCTACAATATGTATTCTAGGTAAATATCATATCTATGTATTTGCCATTAAGGTCGTAAAATTTCTGTGAATTGGGTGTGATTATTCCTGTTTACAGCTGTTGAATCTAGAGACAGAGGATTTCAGTGACTTATCCAAGTTCACATTTTTACTACACCAAAGCTCACTTCAACAAATATATAATTAAAGGGGGGGGGAGAGAGAGAGAGAGAGACAGGAAGGAAGGAAGGAAGGAAGCGAGGGAGGGAGGGAGGGAGGGAGGGAGGGAAGGAGAGAGGGAGGGATTGTATACATTTGTATGTTTGTGTGTGTGACTCAGTATGTGTTAGAATGTGTGTATGTCCACCAGGTACCAATTGACTCCTCCTATACTCTCTTCAGGTTGGGCCACAGTTGGGGGTAGGGGCTGTGGCTGCTTGGCAGAAGTATGGAGTACTGGAGGAGAGCAGAGAGGGCAAACCCGCCTTCCTTCCAAATAGATTGGGTCAGATTGGCTCACTCCCTCAACCAAGGTTCACTGTTTTCCTCAAAGCTGCTGACTGTTCAGGTCTATCTTCTCCACAGGCCTGGGGGCGGAAGGCTTAGGTCACTGAACACTGACCAGAACTTGTAGCTTTCCAATGCCTGCCCTTTGCAATTAATCTCTTTGTAAATAAAATTTTCTATATTAAGAGTGCCATGTGCTTACTGTGCGACCCAGACTGATGTATTGGGTGTTTGTGTGTTTATCAGTATGCAATCATTACAGTTCTTCTACTGTCTAATTATTTCTCTACATTCTATAGCATCATGTCATAAATTTTATAGTGCAATTACCTGACTACAGATAGTGACTACATGATTTTTTACCTCTGTAAGGCTTTGGATAGAGTGGTTGAAGTGTGGAAGAATTTGGAATTAATGTTGAATAGGTCCATGACCTGCTCTTTCTTCAATGATGACGTATTTTAAGGCTTAAGTGACCCTATCACACTAAAATTTATGACATACTATTCAAGAAACTTGATCAGAATATAATTTTGGCTCATTATAGTGTAATAATAAGCTTTACAGTACAGTTTCACTGCACTGTTTGTGTTAAAGTGATACAGAAAGTGAACTATATCTTTTTTTTCTTTTTTTTTGCCAAAGTTAGATTTAATGACCTCTCATTTTCCCAGGACATCCTCATTTATTAGATAACCAAATTCCTTTGGATCTCTCTTATTTTCCCAATATAATTTAAAATCCATTTTTTCCCTTTATTTGCTAGCTAAACATATTATTTCCCTACCCACAATTCACATTCCATTAAAGAGTTGTGATTCTACAAGACACATTATACTGATACCCTGAACTAAAAACAGTGCTCCCTTGGCATATTTTCACCTGAAAATCTAGGGATATACTGCACACAGTTCAAATAGCTTCTGATTAAAGGTAATAATCTCACCTAAGAGTTGAAAAAGTTCGTAAGTACATAATAAGAACATAAAAGATTAATAAGTGATTTACTAAATTTAAAACACACATGTCCAGAGTAACCTGTGTTTTTTCTAAATGATGTAGCTTTTCTCCAAATTGATGCTTGCGTGTATTGCAGTTGTGAAGAGAGACTCTGGTACACCCCAATCCTGCTCTCCCTCTGCCCCTCAACATTTCAAGCTCTATTTTCACGGTGTGTCATAGGATTGCACTTATTCACTACTCCTTAGCATCAGTGCTAAACAAGGAGTTGGGAGTGGAAAGGAGGTGTGCTTCTTTTGGTTGAGTATTTATCTGTCTCTGCGTGACATTCCAGAGATCTCTGTTTCCATTTGTTACCGTGACTAGCTGCATTCAAGTGAGTCCCTGATATCCTTGATCCTTGAATGATTTTAGTGAGCAGATCCTTCTGTTCACCTACAATGGATATATAACTTAATGGGGGAAATATACATTTGCAGTTTTAAGTCACTAAAATGTAAGATTGTTTGCTACAGCAGAATAATTTACCGATCCTAATTAATACAGAGCTAAAACACAGAAAACAAAAGTGAAAAACATTCTTGGCAAAGACAGATCCTGATAAGCTAGGTAAGGAGGAAGATATGCCTTTAAGAGGAGTGCTAAAAGCAGGATTTATGAAAGATACTTCCAGGACACACTTACAAAATAAAGAAGTTATAACTACACAGCTTTTATATGAAATGATTAGATAAAGGTTTAATTGATGGCTAAGACTCATCCATTGTCCAGATGGATTTTGACAGAGATTGCAGAAGAACATTTATGATGTCTGTGAGTCCTCTTAAAGGCATAGCTAAGAGACTGTAAATCTCAGTATGAAAGGGCCATTTCCTTTAAGAAGAACAGATGCCTGATCTGATTAAGTCCAACAAGTGCAGATTATCAAACCATTAGACAGATTTTAAAAAAGATTAACTGAAAGGAATTTATACTTTACATAATTTAAATGCTTTGTCTGCATGATTCTGGATCAATTCAACAAACTAAATTTATATTTTATAATATATTCTATTAATTTCTGAAACATTTTTTATCTTACCATTTTGTGACATCTATATCTATGGAATTTTATAAGTATATACTACCACTCCTTTCTAGGTTTTCTTTTCTCATCTTATATACTTAATAGTATATGCAAATTTTTTCTAATAATAACTAAATTATTTTTATGGGGACTTGGTATTATAAGAACTCATTAATTTTACATCATTAAGCTTGGTAAGCCAAACATTTTGGGGGTGAATATTCTTAAATTTTGTATTAGACAAGTGTGAGTCAGTATATACTATGAAATATTTGGCACTTGATCATGACTATTTAGTTTTAAGTATTTTACACAAATGAACTGATCAGCAGAATGACTTACTACTACCACATAAAAGGAAGAAAAACATAATATCAAAGTATAAACCTTTATTAATAAGCATATTTCAAACTTGTTTCATAAAGATATATTAATAATAAGCTAATACACTCTTGGTTTATATTGTTTCCATAAAAAATGAAGATGGGCTCTACAGTTCAAATCCAACCCCTTTCTTCTTAATCACATGCTAATCTGCATATATGAGACCATTAGATAAGTACCACTCAGGGCCCAGTGAGGAATGGAGTGTTCTCCAACCTCTTATGTCATTTTTCCTTGGCTGAAAGGAAAATTATAATTTGAGCAATTTGACCTGCATGTGACTGCTGTGACAAGGAAAGGCCCTTTAGGGCTACCAAACATCCTATTTCCAAAAGACCAGTCTTACTTAGCATGAAATATTCCGTATTGTATAGAAACCCTAGATAAAACACCAGCACATCTATTCAGCATGAAATCTTTTTCTTTCCTTCTCCTACACATGTCATTTGTAATTTGTTTAGTGTAACAAGGTAGATATGGTCATAATATTTGAACATATGAGAATCTTTTTTCTTTCACATTATATTATAGTGATCATTAATATTATACTCAAAACTTGAAAAAATACATATGTATGTACTCCAACAACTTAAATACATTTATGATTCTATTCTTCTTTAGTCTAGATGTCATTTTTGCCTGATTTCACATGTCAGGGTATGAGATGAGAGGGAAGGTATACAAGGTCTTTTTTGTACCACCTACATGCTGTCAGTGCCAGAAGTAAGACAAAATCTACACAAGGTGGAGAGTTTTACCCATATATACAGCAAGGTAAAATAATAATGTGAAAGTTTCTAAGAAAATGAGAACAGACGTTTAAAAACAATTCATGGAGGATCAACTTTGGGAATGGTGAAGTGAGGACCTCAGTCATAGTTCCCCCACAAGAAACAATGAAAATACTAGCAAAAGCCCTAAAATTATTTCAGAACTCTGGAAATTACCCAAAACTACAGAACAAACTGGAAATCTTCTATCAAAGAGCAACTGCCAACCTTAGTAGCACAGCAGGATCTGTGATGCTTTAACTTCCTCTTTCCCTAGCATAGTGACACAGTAATCATAAAATAAGCAAACAACCTACCTCCCAAAAAAACAGTTTTGTTTCAGCCAACAGAAAGGACTGACCCACTGAACCATTCTGTAATTCTGTTAAATGTAACATCCCCAGAAGCACAGTCAATATTGTGCCCAAATTTGAAGCTCCCTGGAAAATATCCCTTCTGGGGTATTATGGCTATTTGATTTAATTCAGAGCTCATCAAAGTTCTATGTCAAGGATATTACCAAAACAATGTAATTTTGCTGGCAATATAACTGGTGTCTAAGACTGTGATTTCAGGCAATCCAACAAGATCTTTGCCAGGAATTTCTGAATGAAATGATCACAGGGAACTTTGAAAAACTCCCACAGGAATCTTAAAGGCAGCATATGTGCACAAGGCTATGTAAATGCCCAGGACAGACTTGGGAAAAATAGAAAGCCCCACACATCTCTAGCAGACGTTGAGGTGTTGAGGCCCTATGTAAGCAGGAAGTGAAAGTTAAAGCTGTATTATAAACTGCCTGAAGTTTAAATCATACCTTCTCATACAAATTCTTTTGACAGAGAGTGAAAGAAATAAAGGTAAGGTATTTTAGAAAATCTTCTGATCAATCACTGACTGTTTCTGAGAATCTGATTTGGAAAATCTTCTGACCAACCACTGACTAAATTATACTGACCCTGGGCTGAATTTAGGAAGTTAGGCTTAAAATTAAAACAAGAACTTAAAAAAAATCTAGTAGATTTCAGTGACTGCACAACACAGGGAATATAAAAATCTACAGATCTAGTCTGAGAAAGTTATTTAAAAAGCAGCAACAACAAAACAATGACAAAATAAACAAAAACAACAACATAAATAGCATCAAAACCCCCCCAAAAACCTCTGGGGGAATGAGGAAGAATCTGAAACCAAAGTTACATTATATTATCTAAAATAACCAGTTTTCAATGTCAAATACAAGTCATACAAAATAATTGGAAAGTATGCCATATAAAAAAAAAAGAAAAAGTAAAAGTAGACAATGGAAAATTTTTATGAGAAGGGCCGGATTTTGAAGGTAGTAGTTAAAGGCTTTAAATGAACCACCATAAATATGTTCAAAGAACTAAAAAATACCATATTTTAAAAAGCAAAGAAAGTATAATAACAACCTGCCATCAGAGAACATAAATAAAGTGATAGAAATTATAAAATGAAACCAAAAAGAAATTTGGAGTTAAAAAGTACAATAGTTGAAACCTGAAATAAGGATTCTCAACAACATATTTGATCTGCCAAAAGAAAGAATCAGTGAACTTCAAAAGATGTCAGCAGAGATTATGCAGTCTGAGGAGGAGAAAGGAAAGAAGTGAGGTGACATGAACAGGGTCTCAGTGATGTGTGACACTGTCAAACATACTAACACACATAACAACAGACAGAGAAAAAGGAACTGAGAGAATATTTGAAGAAACAATGGCCAAAAACTTCCCAAATTTGATGAAAGGTGTGAATCTATATTTAAGAAGCTCCATGAACTCCAAGTAGCATAAACTCAAAGAGCTTCATACCTAGACTTATCATAGTCAAACTGACAAAATTCAAAGAAAAACAGAAACTTAGGAAAGCAGCAAGAGAAGAATATACCTTATTATATACAAGACACTCTCAGTAAGGTTAACACCTGACTTCCCATCAGAAAACATGGAGGCCAGAAGATAATAGGATAACACATCGAAGTGTAGAAATTAAAAGACTGTCAACCAAGAATTCTATATCCAGCAAAACTATCCTTCATAAATGAAAAAGAAATAAAGACATTTCTAGATTAGCAAAAACTTAAGCGAATTTGTTTGCTAACAGACTTCCATGAAATACCAGGTTGAAATCTAAGGAAACTACATAGTAACTAAAATTCACACAAAGAAATAATGAACACTCATAAAAGGTAACTATATAGGTAAATACAAAAAGAGAGTACAAACATACTTTTGTTTGTAACTTTTGTATTCTCCTATCTGATTAAAAAATGACTACATAAAACAATAATTATAACACTGTATTCATGGGATTATAATATATTAGGATATAATTTGCATGACAATAATAATACAAAGAAGGGGAGAGGGAAGAAAATTATTTTGGGTCAAAGTCTTGTATACTATTGAAATTAAGTTAGTATTGATCTGAACTAGACTATTATAAATTCAGATGCTAATTGTAATCTACAGATCAGCCACCGAGAAAATAAATAATTAAAAAACCACACATGTGGAAATTTAAATGATACATAGAAATTTAAATGATATATGAAAAAGTATCTATTTAATACTAAATTTATAATAATCAAGGAATAGATGAACAAAAGCCATATAGAACATACAGAATACAAACAGCATGATGCCTGACATACATACTATCATCTCAGTAATTACATTAAATGTAAATGAATTAAACACTCCAATCAAAAGACAGAGATTGATGAAATGAGGGGAAAAAAGGCCAAAATACACTATATTAAAAGACACATTGCTTGAAAGTGAAAAAATGAAAGAAATATACTATCCAAGTAGTAACTGCCACGGTCTAAATGTTTGCGTCCCCCTCAGATTCATATGGTAAAGTCCTAACTTCCAAAGGTGATGGTATTAGTAGGTGAAGCATTTGGGAGGTGTTTTATTCATGAGAATGGAACCCTCATGAATGGGATTAGTGCTTTATGAAAGAGGCTCCAGAGAGATCCTTAGCCCCTTTCTCCATGTGAGAATGCAATGAGAAGTCTGCAACCTGGAAGACAGCCCTCACCTGACCATGCTGAAACCCTAAACTCAGACTTCTAGTCTCCAAACTGTGAGAAACAAATTTTCTGTTGTTTATAAGCAACTCAGTCTATGATATTTTGTTACAGCAGCCTGAATAGACTAAGATGGTAACCAAAAGAGAGCTGGAGTGGCTATATTAATTCAGACAAAATACACTTTAAAACAAAAAAGTGTTTCTGCAGGTAAAGAGAGACTTTTCATAAGGACAAAAGGATTATGACAATTATGTGTCTACCTAGAAACAGCTCTCCAAATTACATTAAGTAAAAACAGACAGAATTGAGGGAGAAATAGACAATAATAATTGGAGATTTCAATACAACACTTTCTATAAAGGTTAAAACTAGCAAAAGCTCAACAAGATATAAAAGACTTGAAAAGCACAATGACTAGACCTAATAGACATTTACAGAACACCCTATCCAACAATAGTAGAATGCACATTCTTTTCAAGTGTACATGAAATATTATCCAGCATATAGATCGTATGTTATGCCATAAAACAAATGTCAATACATTTAATTGTTTGAAATGATAAAAAGTTATGTTTTATTTTTTAAAGTATGTTTTATGACCACAAGGAAATTGAATGGAAATCAGCAATTATTAAATTTTTATGAAATCATGAAAATTCACAAATATGTGGATATTACACCATACACTCTCAAATAAGCAATCAGTCAAGAAGGAAATCACAAGGAAAATAGAAAATACTTTGAGAAGAATGAAAACAAAAACACAACTTTACCAAAGCTGATGAGATGCAGCTAAAGGAGTGTTTTAGATGGAAATTCACAGTTTTTACCACCTATATTAAAAAAAAAAAAAAGAAAGGTCTCATATCAATAACCTTCCAATTTAAGAAAATAGAATAATAAGAGCAAACTGAATGGAAAACAAAGAGAAAAAAGTGAATAATAAAGATTAGAACAGAAATCAACAAAATGGAGAATAGAAAACAATAGAGAAAATCAACAAATCTAAAAATTGCCTATTTAAAAAGATAGGAAAAGTTGACAAACCTTCCACTAGACTACTCAAGAACAGAAGGGAGAAGATGCAAATTATTCAAATCAGAAATGAGAATGGGAGCATCATGACCAGGCTTACAGAGATTAAAAAACAATTGTAAGATGTACTATGAACAACTATATGCCAACAAATCAGATAACTCAGATGAAAAAAAATTCTAGAAAGACATCTGGTAGATCTGTAATAAGTAAAGAGATTGAATTAGTATTTAAAATATTTCCTAAAAGAAAAACTCAGGACCAGATGGCTTTACCAATGAATTCTACCAAACATTTAAAGGAGAACTAATATTAATTTTTCACAAACTCTTTTAAACTTCTCAAAGTATTGTATGAAGTCAGTATGACCCTGACATCCAAACCAGACAAAGACATCACAGAAAAAACAGAAAGATAGATAGATGAAAGAAAGAAAGAAAGAAAGAAAGAAAGAAAGAAAGAAAGAAAGAA